>NW_020799107.1:28145373-28408756 GCF_003259725.1 Athene cunicularia | reverse complement strand
CGCCTACACCCCGGGCACTTCCCTTCCGTTTTACTGACGTTCGCCCGTCTCCATCACTTTTTTTTTTCTTCCCCTTTCGCAAGGGGACCGCAGGCCTCTCCCCAGCATGGAGGACAAGTCCGGGAGTGTGACCCGAGGGATGATGCCTCACGGCCTCTCACGCCCCTCAGGGCACTGCCGCCCCTCATATGACCCGCCGGGTTTCATCTAGTGACCTCACACCAGCGGGGAATTGAGCTGCATTTCTAACGCCCTGCTCTCAGGAACCTTTGCACCCCCGTAACCTCTGGCTCCTGGCAGCGGTGCGTCTGTGGCCGGGGTGTAGGCGCAGCCCTGCGGGGAAGGCCGGCGGGGCCGGGGGTGCCGCGGCCTGGCCTCCCGACCCGCCTTCGCCAGCCCCGGGCAGGCCCTGCGGCGCGGTGGACGTGCCTTGGCAGGGCCCGGGGCCGAAGGCTGTGTCCAGACGCCGCCTGGTCACTCGCACGCTTTGGACTCATTAATAAAATCACACCGATGCACAAGGATTTACTGGGCGATAACAGCCTGGCAGTAAACAAACCCACAGCTTGCAGGCGGCGCAGCCTTTCTTGTTGACCACGGCTTCGGAAATACCTGACAGTGATCCCTTTTCAAGTCTACCCCAGGCGTTCAGTTTCTAGGCTCTTCGCCATGCACAGAGCATTATAAAAACGCTAGGCTGTGTTAGGCTGTGCCTAGAAACATCTCACGGGGGTGAAGGAGCAAGAAAAGCCACACGAGGACGTTGCTTCCATCCGTTGGAGGGCAGCAGTGCGTACACGAGCCAGTCCACACCGCCTGCTGCCCTGACAGAGGGACCAAAACGCTCATCATAAACGCAAAAAGATGCCAGGCTGGCTCAGGCTGTGTATTGGTTTAACCACAGGCCACGTCTTAATTAACAGTGCAGAGAAGTGTTATGCAGCCCCAGAGGCTAACGTGCTCACCAGAGCTATAGTGGCTTTCTGCTTTTCGCCTGCCTTCTGCTCACAGAGAACTGTACATCTCTGATTTGATTGTCATGGAGAGGAAGACTGAAACAAACAAACAAAAAACAGGGACAAGAAGAGCTGAAGCCGAAGAGTGTTCGGACGGGATGTCTGTGACCTTAAGAGGCCGTGGCCAGCGCAGGTTTTAAGATAACTACCAGAAAGAAACATCAACTTGGAAAAAAGCTTCCTGAGCCATGATAAGGCCATAAAAATTCCTTTTCAAAGAAACACGTTAAAGGATAAATAAAAAGTCAAGGGTAGTATGAACTAGGGGCTTGAGTAGTAACTGGGTATCAGACAAGGGAGGGATCAAACCTACACTGGAGAACTTAACCATTTCTCTGGCTTTTTAAAACATAATAAAGGAAAGGAGGGAGACAGGGCTAATTAACTCTTACAGACTTTAAAACACATGGAACTGGCACCCAGAATGACAAAGCTGGCTTGAGATGTTATACTTACAGTAATGCAATAGGTTCTTTTAATTTGCTTCATGTCTATGTGACCACAAGGACTGGAAAACATTTTTCTCCTTTACAAGTGAAAGCTGGATTTTTCCTTCACCAAATGAAAAGGACAGGCATGAAAATACAAAAATGTATCTCTGTTGTCATTACAACTCATATTTGCTGACTTGAACCTCAATAAAATACTCCACAAAGGCATTGCTTCCCAATACCTAATTATGATGCAAATTCACCCAGTTATCCAGACAGAGCTGTTGTCCCCTATGACATTTGGATAATCAATCTTCTAAATACCAATTAGGTTTAAAAAAAGTCCCTAGAGGGGTACCGTCTGAAAAAGAAAAACCTCACTTCCCTCAGATCTTTAGATTTTGTGCTTGCAAATCTCTAGCAGGTTCAGCTTTAGTCTTCATTTTCCCTTTCCCCACTCTATTTTGATCTATGAAGGTAAGCAAGCTCTGGCTCTTGGTGCAGCTGCTTTGAACAATCCTGTCTTGATTTTTTAACTTCATTAACCTTGACCCCATGAAGCTGAGCTAAAGAGCTTCCTTCCCTTTTTATAACCACGTTATTCATTTCACTGTTCAGCCTAGACTTCTGACATCAGACTTGGTCATCACTGAAAACTAGCAGTAGTTATCTTTCAGCACATATGTTTTTTCTCATAACAAGAATTAGAATGTGAGATGGGGGTGTAACAGCAAGAACAAGGGATTCACCCTTTGTTGGCCTGGCACATTTAGATAAATAAATAGATATACTTAATTTTCTATGCTGAGGAGGCCTAAAAGATTTACTTCCATAAATTCTGCATGATAGATAAAGTAAGTATAACCCTGCACAGTGGTCCTTTGTACAGTGTCTTTTCGTTAGGGTAAGATGTTCTTTTATTATGCCGTAAAACAAAGTGTCATGGACAGATCTTGGAGTAAAAGGAAAGGATCCCATTGATTGTGTTGGGCTATGGACCTCAGTCATGCCATGACTCCATCTTCTGAGTAGTATTCCCAGTTACAGGAGAAGCTGAAGCCATCTGTAGGGGACTGAACCCAAGCCTTCCAAAGTCAGTATCAATTTTTGCATTGTTTTCTGTGGCTCATATCTTGGATGAGCTCTGTTTTCAAACCATTTTGTTGCCTGGCAGCTCCAGCACAGCAATCACTTCCATCCTGTTCCCTAATGAAATAATTCCTGCCGTGAAGGTTTTCGTCTAGATTTCCAGAATTAGCAATACTGCCAGGCACAGCAGCAGTATCTTCCTGTGTGCACATTTACTCTTCTTTTTTATTTGTTGTCTTGGAAGTATCCCATATCCTTATAGTTATTCAGCTCACCTTCATTTATTGCTTGAGATGTAGCAGGCATAAGGAACCGTTCAGTAGGCAGTTGCAAATTCCCAATTATCATCAGTGGAACTGAGACTGTGCACTGTGAAATGAAAAAGTAACAGGCGCCTGTTACGGTAGCCATTGTGTTAGAGGCTGCAGCAGACCATTGCATCCCATCAAACAGGCTGATACGTTTTGCAAGGTATAGGGCCCTTTCAGCAATCACATACAACATTAAATAGTGATGTTTTAAACATGCCCATGATCCCATCCATTGATGACATTTCAAAGAGACAGTCCAGACAAGATCCTATTCAGTCTGTCCTCAGAACGATTCCTATACTCAGCATTTAATAGCTTAAAACATAGAGGGAGACCAGAAGACATTTTCCTTGAAAGTGATGTTTGTGTAATTTTTAATACTGTTTTATTAAGATTGGCAATAACACGAACATTTCTAGATCACTTACCAAGCTGTTAGTTCACCCTAACCAAACCCAAGGCAAACACAGGTAAAACAGGTGGGAGTAATAGTTGAGAAATTGGAAGAAGGTCCTGTTCATGGCCACCTTCTTGGTGACATGGTTAGCAAAGGGCCACTCAACAGTTCCTCTTCTAAGCACGAGGAAGAGGAAAGACTTTATGGCCTGTGGAATTTGTAGAGCACAAGACAGTCCAATAGTGAAAATGCTGATGTGCTGGTAAGAAAAAAATCACAGCTCTCTTGTGGTCTACATGACAGAAGTTGACAAAATTGGTAGCTGGTCCTCTCTACAATTTCATCCATGCAAGCTCTCCCATAGCAGTCTGTCTGGAGAATAAGAGGATATTATAACTATCTGATTAATACTGAAGTTTTTAGCAGACTTCTCTTTTGCAGTGGTGTGATTCTGGTCACATCACTCAAAGACTATGGTCAGAATATTCAGGTAACTAGCCATTTTGGGTACTTTGATTTTTGAGAAACTTTATGAGAGGCTTGATTTTCAGAGTGCCTACTGTGCCCTCTTTGAAAATCAGGCTACTAAGGAGTTTCTCAGTTTCTACATGGGTACACGTTACAAAGTTCAGGCAAGGACAGGCACAGTACACCCTGACACAGAGTAATTACCTAGAGTGAAGTTTGTTCGGGCTAGTGCCATTACACATCTTCTGAAAGTCTCTGGCCATCTGTAGCTGTTGCAGTAAAGAGAAATTAATCAATGGGAGAATGAAGTGGGCTTTTCTGACTCACATATCATCCATGGAACAACTAATTAAGTCTGAGTCATCGAGCCTTTACCTGAGAAGGTACAAAAAAAAATGAGAACAATTGCACTGTGTGTCACCCAGTCCTCGATTTGGACCAGGATATTAAGTTTCAGATCGCAGCTGTGTCTGTGATGCTAGCACCAGGAAGAAAGGGTTTGTTTCATTTTTGTATTTAGGCTGAGCAAATCTGATTTGGAATTGTTGGAAAACAAACAGCCCTGGAGCATATACTTTTAAAAGGTAAAACTTTTCCAAAGAGAATCACACTTTAAGATTTATTTGATATTGAAAGAACAAAAGAATATAGGTTGTTGGATTACTGGCTGTTTTGGAACAGATCCTTACAAAGGGGCAGAGAGATATCTATTTTCAGTGCATCTTTTTTAGGCAAAAAATATGGATTTAGACTTTACCTTCTACATGTCATAATAGCGTGGCACATTCTTTACTTAAAATAGTTGTAAGAAGGAACAGTTAAGTTCTCAGATGGAGTCAGATAATCTGAAACAGTAATAGACTTCTCACAGGTATGCCTCACTCCCAAGAGAAAGAAGATCTAAGGTGGAGTTTCTTTGGCTTTTCTTCTTCCGTGTCAATTTCTGTGAAAGAGAATTGAAAAGGCAGAGAAGGAGTAAGAGGATCAAGAGAAAATAGCAGTGATGTAGAGGTAGAAGAGACAGAAAGGGAGAGATACAAGGTGAGCACTTGAAGTGTAACCTTGAACAGAGCTAAGAAAAAGGAAAATAGGCTGACAACTGAGTGGAAAGGCATGTGAAGCACTGAACAAAGACATTCCCACTTATCTGATGCCTTTTTTATTCAAGTAAATAGGACTTTGCCTTTTCTGTGAATTACAAACACTGCATCAACAATTATTTAACTTCATTAGCTTTAAAATAATCTACAGCCTTTTTAATGAAAAAAACTGGATGAAAAATGTTAACTTTCATAAATCCTCCATCTTCTTATACTAATGTCTCATCATGATGCTAATATCACACCTTTAAGATATCCAGGACCACTTGCAAGCTGCTTTACAATGCACTTTGCCTGCAGAAAAAAATTAGCTGTATGCTGTCTGGGTAGACATCAAGTTTAACCTGAGTAATGTATACATGTTTGTGTTCTGAAATGAGACAGTCCCACAGAGCGATATTTTTTAGGAATTTTAGCCTGACCTCAATGTAACTCTAAATGAAAAGCAAACTTTGCTACTGTTCACTCTACTCCCTCAATCTTAAGCATTGGATTCTGGCATAATCCAAAACTGCCATTAGAACGACATAATCTTTTTAAGAATCAAATCTTGCTTACACTAAGGCAAACACTTTGACAAATGGGAGAAGAGCACCATCTGGTGACACCAGGCACATCACTATATTCTGCTGCCATTAGGAAATCTATTTGCGGTGTACAGCCTGTATTTTGGAAAGCCTGTCTCAATGTGTTTTAATTCATTATTCAGTTATGCATAAGCAATACAAGAGTGAACTGCCTGAAAACAAACCTGAGCTGACAGTGACCCTATCTCTACTGTCCCTTAAATCACTGAGAAGTTCTTGTAATACAAATCAAACATTTTCTGAATTGTTCTGAGCCATTTTTTTAGGAGGCTTTGGAGCAGATTTTATGGGCACCATGAAATGCAGCCCCAAGTTTTATTGCTCTGGACATTTCAAGGTTTTTCTGTGTGTGATCCAAGTATTTTCTTACAGTGTTCAAGAAACTTGGCTTAGCTGTCTTTTCAAAGATTTTCTTTTTCCCCAGAAGCAATTATTAAGAAAAATGAATTACCTTTTGCCATTCTAGCTATTCAGAGGTAAGGAAAAAGCATGGATCTTAACCTGACTATTATTTGCAAATCATAGCTAATTTCAGCATAAATTGAACCTGAATATGCTAACAAATAATATACTTGATTTTTCTGAATAGGTTCTTTTTCACAATGATGATGGCACCCATTTCATTAAAGTTTAAGGGCAAGTTAATGTGAATTAATTTAGGAATTAATAAAAGCAGTTAGTAATTATAATAAGCTTAGAAAACATTTTATGGAATTTTAGTTTGCAAAGAACTAGTTTTCCAAGGCTGTGGTTTGTGCAGATTAACTCTCTCAAACTTCAGAAGCTGTGCAAACCCCCTAAAGCTCAGGGAACCTTGCCAAAAATTAGATAAAGTTCAAGAATGTGGGAACCATGGAAGTTCTTAACTGTTACGTGGGACTCAAGTATATAATTCATGAAAAACAGGGTCATATAATTACCAAGTTATTCTTTATTTTATCATGTGAACCTGGTCCACATAATACTGATTTAATCTTTTATTTAATAAGATAATAAAGCATTATATCTCCAAAGTGTAAAGTTAATCATCAGAGTCAGCTTCAATGGGGGTTCTTGCTTTTAGAATCAGGTGTCTGCAATTCAGTCTTGCCAAAGATGTCCCATAACAGAAGGATAAGATTTCTCTGTGGCAGATTTATGTGTTCCAGACAATATTATTTCCTTTTCTGTGTGCCACAGAGTGATACTATGGCAAATATCTCGTGCATCTAATGTCGGTCATGTGGTAACTCAGTTTGGAAACAGCCATAGATGCGTGATCCGTCTTTATACTGCACATCCCACTTAGTTGCAGTCATACAGGTAACATTGGCTATCAGTGCTACCTGCATTTTTTTCCTTCACAAGTGCTATCACAAAGGAATCAACTGACTTGAGTTTGGATCTCTTTGAGGCTCTTTTGTTGCTAATTAAAGGACGGGTCATTTAAAAAAGAAACCTCTTCTTGAGTTTAGCATCAGTAATGTTATTAAACAATGAACATTAAAAATTCAGTCTCTCTAAGTAATGTAATCAACTTAAATCAGGTGATTTAATATATCTAAATCATATATCAATATGAAGGTTTTTCTATCTGCTTTTTTTGGCTATTGCAGCCTTGGAGATTTTTTTTTTTCCCCCCAGAAACCACAAAATGAAGAAAACCTTTCTTGTTTGTTTTTTAATTAAAACAGAGACTTTCACCTAATCTCTTGATTCTGGGAGCTGGTCTTTAAACAAACATTGACTATTGCGAGGCCTATAATAAAAACAGGGAGAACTGGCAATGCGTTATTACACAGCTTCACATCCTTTATGCAGAGCCACCTAGGATAAAGATTTACCTCTAAGATTGTTAGCATTTTTCTTATCGGTCAACTCAAAAGCAGCCGTTTGACTGACTCCAGTGACTGTGTTGGATTTTTTTATAGTTCAAGGCTAATGAGGTCTTTTTGTTGTAGAATTCTCCTAGCAATTTATCCACTGTCTCCAATAGTTCATATTTGTGTGAGTTTGAAAGGCTGGAAGAAATATGTTTGGAGTTATACTGCATATCCCCGAAGCATGCCCTCTTATCAGTGACTGTACCTTTTAGAAACCGAAGATGGAGAAGGATGCCTTGTAACTTCCATGACTTTTGAAATTAGGAAGAAAGCTCCTTCAGGTACGCAGACACCTGGGCTATGCCATATGCTGTCCAGTCTAGTTTGTTCGGAGTGGCCATTAAAATTGCAGCTCATTCACAAAGCAAGCATTAAAAGCTCCAGCAAGCTCTGCTTGCCATTGCTGCTGCCTTCTGTCTCAGGATCCATGTTACTTTTGCTTAGTATAAAAAGTAAGTGTGCAACTACCTCTTCTCTCCTAAATCTGCCTCTGTGTGAATTATAACCTCTTCTCGCTTCTTATCTCTTGGCTCTTAGAACTTACTGGTACTCCTTTAGCACCATACCCCTGGCTGTGAGGGTCTGTGACTGCAGAAACATGTTCTTTCTCTTATTCAGACCTTTGGTAAATTAAAACGCCATGCTATAAAACCATCCTTTCCCTGCAGATGGACTTAGCAAAAATTACTTCCTTTCACTTTGGGAAGCCTAGGGTGGGAAGCTGAGCAGTGAGCTCTGAGCAATGCTATAAATTGGCAGTTCAGCACAGTCCATATGGAGAAGAAATGACTGGATCCAGTAACTGCTTCTAGGAGGAAGATGCAGTTGCCCCCTTTAATTCAGGGACTATAACTTCCACAGAGAGAATAATTAACCTTTTACTTTGACTATTGTTCTACTGAGCTTAAAGCCACTTCTCTGTTCTCCTCTCTTCTGACTACAATCTCTCTCAGCTCCCTTTTTACTGCAGATTTAAAGAAAAAATCTGACAATACGTTTTCTTTTTTGTCAGTCTCTGCTTCCCTAGCTGTCTGCCTTGTAGTCAATCCTTCTGCTATAATTCCCCCTTTGTATAGCAGAAAAAATCCTCCAGTTTTCTGATTTAGAAAGTAGGATGAAATGAGCGGCATATGCTGTATCAGAACATCACATCAGGATTCACCTGGCTTTATTTCTGGAAGCGTGTATGAAGTGAAGCAGCATGCTTCACAGTTCTCAGAGAAAACAGGTCTGTGCTGATCTGTGAGACAGAGAAACGTCAAGTCTGCCTTCAGTAAGATGAAGTGAACTGGGGGTTCCAAGGTGAGATGGCAAGCAGCAGCTCTCATGCCATGCAGTAAATCAGAAGTACCAGTGATTTCCCATAACCTTGCCAGCAGAGGCAGAATTTCAAATGTTGAGCCAGTTCTGAAGAGAGACTGGTTTATGAAAGTCTGACTGAATATATGCTGAAAGGTTGTGCAAAAAAGTCTCCTGTTTCACAAGAGAAACCAAAGAAAAGAAGAAATGCATGGTGAAAGGGTTAGTTTTTTAAGTACAAGAGAAACAAAACATAAAGAAAAAACTCAGTATCTCTGGCCTTTGACTTTGGTCAGCTCTAGACCAACCTCTTTCCAAAGTGTTTTACGTAACTCTTTCATTTTAAGAGTATTTTGTTCCATGTCTCATATAGTTCTTCAGGCAATCTGGACTTGAGTCTGACTGTTAATATATTCTGTCCACCAGAACATGCTCTGGTGCTAACAGGTAACCCAACACTGGGCAATACTATTTCATACAAATCTGGTTGCCCCACGAGATGTTGTTCTGCTTGGGAACCAGCATGTTGATGAAGCATCCATTCTGATGCTTTTTCACTGAATTCCATATCAAATTCACTCCATTTATAAGGCAAAATAAGATTTGTCTAACTGCCAGGTCTGCACTTGATAGAGTATCTGAAAATTTAGCTCCATTTTTTTCTGCCATGTAGTTTGTAACTATCTTTGATAAGAACAGATATTCTGAGATCAGGACTGAACTGTAATTTTATTGCTAAAGCATAAGGGGAGATAGACTGTATCTTGCTTTTTCTATAGCAGTATTGATTATCAAAACTTTTAGTAATTTAAAAAAAAAATCAGAAAAGGAGATAGTAGGTGTTGCAATGGGGAAAGAGTTAATACTAGAGTAGTAATCTGCTTCTGCGAAAAGCCTACCCTTGACACTGCAGAGGAAAACTAAACTACTAGTAATAAATGTGTATAATTGTGTAAGACTATCAAGTAAGACCTTTCAAGGCCATCAGATTATCTGTCTAAACACAGTATTTAGATTAATCTTCGGATATCACTTTAGCATGTGCAGTAGTTTTAATGACAGTCTTTTCCAAAGCCTACTGAGGTCAAAGTAAAGTTTTCTGTTGCTTTATATTGAAGCAGGCCAAAGAATTAAGTCATTGAGTCAAAGCTGGATAAGTGTATGTAGGAAGTAATAGAGAATATCATACTTTTACAGACTTCCTATCTCTAACTGCACCCATCAGTGGTAGAATATTTTCCATGTTTTACATCTTTTCCATAATCAAACTCTATTTTTTGAATTCATAATCTTTATATATGGCCTTGTTTGGGTTTGTTTGTTTCTGGATGCAACCCATTACCCCTAGTAAGTGTCCTTCTATTTGTTAAATTAAGTGAAAATGCCACATCAAGTAATTAGACTGGCGAGAACTACCTGACGTACTGAATGACAGGAGCTGATGATCCGTCTGGTCCGGTCCTCTCCACGTAATAAATTGCTGGTGCTTCCATTGCACAGAATGAGACGTTATAATTACTGATTACATTCTTCTGTTCTTCTACGTTCTTTTAAGTTAAGTGGAAAAGATGGGATTTTCCAGGACCTGTTTGAAGGAACATAGGGCAATAGTGCTGTGAAAAGGGTTACAAGGAAGGCTTTCTAGAGCAAAAGGGAGGGGAAGATGCAGAAGGGGAAACATGCACAAGGAATGATGGCTTTACTTAGGTTCGTGGTGCTGGAAATTTCACAAGATGTGATGGTGATAAAATGCTGCCGTGGGTGAGATATAAGCATGCACAGGATGGCACCAAGCAGCAATCCGTACTAGGGGCCAGGCTTCCTCCAGGTTTAGTCAGTGGCCGTTGTAACACCTCCTTTAGTAGTAACCCAGCATCTCCTAGTCTGTCAGAACTCCTGGCAATGGTAGCGGTAGCACAGTGTCCCCTGAGACACAAGCCTTATGGGCAAATATTTCTCTCCTGTCCCTTACAGCACATTAAAATGTGGAAGAGTTAGAAGTGCTATGGCATTCAATACCGGGGCACATCACAGGTTATTTCCCGGGCCTGAGGTACAGTGTCTTTAACAGCAGATGGCAGTGAAGTTAAACAAATGGGTGGAAAGAACCGAGAATAAATGTGTTTTGCCTGCTGGATGGTGTTGCTGCAGATAACTCATAGCGCTCCGTGCATATTCAGACAGTGCTGGGTTCATTTCCAGTGCACAGATCACCCATGGCACATTCAGGTAGCAGAAAATATTAATTCATCCATAGCTGTTTGTAATTCAAGTCATGTTTATTTTGTTCGTCATGTGTTTGGTTGTCGAAACAGTGGAACAGATAAAATCTGTTATTATTTCCATCTTACATCCATATTTAAAACCTATGAATAGCTGAACAGATGAGGATGAAGCTCAGTTTCAAGTGAGTAAACTTTTATTCTTTATTATGTATCTTGTGCTACATCTGAGAGAACAAAGATATATCACCATGGGTTGTTTTTAAAACTTTTATGATGCCAGGATTTTTACCACCAAAAAAGCTGTATGAAAGGGTTAATAGGATATCAGTTTAAAGCCACGAGAACAAAGAGATTGAGAGTAAACTTTTACAGTCCTGCCTTACACTTTACATTAATCTCACTTCTGGTGGAAGGATGGGAGAGGAGGATGTTTGTTTTCCAACTTCCAGCAGGAAAATGATGGAGATGTCAGCACAGATATTTGATTGCAGCTTTTAAGTTCCCTGCCTAAAGTGAAAAAGGGATGAAAAGATATTATGGATATCTACTTAATGTTATTAATATCTTAGTTCCATAGCGGTGTCATGAAAAAATACATGCTTGCGGGGTTTGTGATTTCCAATCAGATGCTAGACCATCAAATTTCTATTTCCTTATTTACTGATCAGCACTTGATCCACCTGAGGAAACCCAGCATGCCTCTCCCTCCATCACATACCAAGTTAATTACTCAGCCCTGTATGATTATTCAAAGCACTTGAAGAGTGCCTTTCATACAGCACTCAAGGCCCAGATCTTCATTTCAAAACCTGTTCAAGACCGTAGCAAGCTGTGGCTAAAGTCCTCAGCTATTAACAGTGCTGATCTGAATGTCAATACTGTGAGAGCAGAAGGAGAGGAACCTTTCTTGTCCCGCTCTTTTGGAGCATTAATGCTCTGTAACACAGACGTGGACTCTGCAGCTCTGTTCCCAAGAGAGGTATCAAGCTAGTGGGACTGCTCAGAGAAGAGAGGGCTTCAAGGCTGCTCTCAAGAGTTTGATTGCCCTTATCATAGCATGCATAACTACATATTGTCTTTCAAAGCTCATATTTACACGTACTATAGCCTGAGTATGCTTTTAATCTTCCAGTTATATTAGAATTTTTGCTTTAAAAATGTGCATGACACCCCAGCAGACATATTTATAACAAGCAAGGGCACAAGTCTCAATCATTTGTGAAGAAGCAGCCCTTCTTAAATCTGTCAATCAGTCCATGCACAAAATGCACAGAGCATCAATTGCTTTTTAGGTTATTTACTGTGACTTATGTATCTGCCAATAAATCTAAAATACAGGTCAAAGAATATGCAGCTCAAGTAAATCCATAAAGCTTTACTAACTACCCCGGATTGCCAAAGCTGAGGTCATTTCCTTGTTGTGAAAAATACTGAGGTCCATAAATTATTTTTATCACCTCTGGGGCAATGCAAACAGTTTCCCACAGATGCTGAAAGTATGATATGTTTTTTATTTAATATCAGAACACCACTTTTACACAGCTCTTAAAATATGAGGTCCAAGATTCTGCTTGTGCATTAAGTCCCCAATTCAGCAACATATTAAAACAGATGCTTCAGGTCCTGACATTAAACACGTGCCAAAGTGCTTTGTTGCATAGTCAGAGATTGCTGAATTGGAGCCTAAAGACTAAATCTTTTCCCATGAAACTCAGAATTTACCTTTCATTTTCCTTCAAGGAAAACAAGGCATTTATTAAAAACAATATAAATAAACATTTAGAAACACTCAGAAAGGCTTCTCTTTCAGAGATCTCTGGGTGAGCAATACCTCTGGAGGTAAACCTTGGGCAAAAGTTGATGTACCATTTTTTTCAAGTGGTGTTTATTTAAGATTTAGCTATCATTGTTTCCATGAGGAAAATAAAACCACCTTGAACATGTAAAGAACATAAGGATGAATGGTGAACATCCTACAGAGAACTTTGTTGAAAACACCACTGAATTAACTTACAGTACATTTGTTAAACATGAGCAGCTCTAATAATGACATTTCATTTAACAATGCCCTTTGTCTTTTCAGTTCATCAGTTACCTATTTCAGTAATGAACTGCAGTCATACCATTCTGATTTTCTCCTAATGTAAAGGCTGAGATCACTTCACTTGCAGTGGAGCGTGATGCTATTATTCTGTTTGTTGCTTAGGAAAGAAGCTATAGAATATATCACAATTGTAATTGGCTAACAAATATTAAAGTCCCTAATTGGTAAGGATACCAATAATTAAAAAAAAAAAAAAAAAAAAAAAAAAAAAAAAAAAAAAAAAAAAGAACAAAAAAGAGGCAGAAATGGTTGAAAATGCTCAGCATATCTATTTCATGAGCAGAGCAGTAAGTATTCATCTGGGAAAAAAAATGAGCCACGCATTAAACGTTATTTTAATTTTTTATCAACAGTCCATGCATAGAACTTAACAGCAACGTTTTCAGTTAGGATGAATAATCTCGGTCACAAAAATAAAATGGAGTTGTCTGCCCTATTTAAGGAGGATTTTCTAAAGAACTAGTGGAAGTCAGATTAAGTGGGTAATGTTCTACTTATACTATGTAAACACGAGACAGATAAAAAATATCATAGGTCTACTTGATATGATCCCTAAGTCTTACAAGGGGTAATGGAGCCTATTTTCACTCATTTGCCTACTTCTTTTGGGGGTTTCTTAAATTTCAAAAGCTTTTTCATCGCCTTTCTAGCTGCAAGAGATATATTTTAACCAAGGCTGCTGTTTTCACCTTTATATTCACCGTGATACATTCAAAATATTTTGAGAGCTCACCAAAAACATTTAATTAGCAGAGACTGGTGTCCACCACTTCATAATCTTTTCCCAGCTGAACCAGATCTGCACAATTTACAATAGATCTTTGGAAAACCGCTTTTTACCGTGTGCTGCATCTATAGATCTCTCTCAATTACCCACAGTAAATTTAGGCATTGTACAAGAGCAAATTTTACAGTCCATGAAGAGATGAAGTGAAATCTAGATGAAATTCATTGTGACAGATCCTCAGTTAGTGCCCTGATGTGTCTGTATTACAGAAGATAGACATTCTATTAGCATGGAAGCTCCCATAATGGACTGTGAATCATTTCAGGTAATAGAGATGCCAACTGGAATGACTGAAAAGCACTATTGAATTCCATTAGAGCTCTTTGTTTTTAAATCAGTCATTTCTTCGTGAATATCCAACTATATACTTCTTGACCCTAGCTGAGAGTAATAATTGTGAACTAATATTACAAAACATTAATCTGAGTTACTGTTCAATTAATGTTTCTGTTCGAGGGTTATTTTTATGCTGCAAATGTGAAGGAGACTGTGGCTTGTATTACAAATACGTATTTGGACTTGAGCTAGTGCAGAATGCAATTTTCAGTTATATTTCTGTCTCCACTGTATTCAGTCTCATCTCATTAGCTGTAAAAAGACTCAGGTATTGGCTTTTTTTTTTTTTTTCTGAAGTCATCCTACCAGAATAAAATAACTATAATCAACAAATCTATAAAGATAAACATTTTTATAAGGGATGCCACAAATAGTCTTCTTTCATTTAGGTGCTTGGTTAATTATCAGCAAAATAACTAACACCATATCCTGTTACCCAAACAGCCCCACCTTATCTATCAATCATGTATGATTTATCAGACTTGATAATTGCTTGGATAATTAACACAGAATTTAGATTTACTCTGTGTGCTGAAACCTCAGAAATGCCTGTGTAATTGCCATTTGTGTAGTAGATGAAGTTATGAATAATTCTTTTTCACATAAATATGAAGGCTGGAGTGCACGCAGCACATACTTCCTCACCCGTTGCCGTTAATGCAGATATCACGTCATACAAGTGCTATGGCACTGTCACATGTTAACTATAGGTATATAATTAAAGTAATTAAAATACATATCTATAAAAATAAGGGAAAAAGCTTTCCCTTTGTAACTACCGCATGCTTCTTTCATGAGGAAGTACAGAAAGAAGATTGAAGGAAAAAGTCTATTCAGAACAGTGGCAACTGGATTTGAATCTCTGTAATATTCGCACATAAATCCTTTGGGAAGACTTTAAAAAGAGTAGGCTCTATATCTTCTGTCTACGATCATCTATTTTCACATCAGAATGAGCAACATTATCCTTATATGCTAGAGTATCTGTCTACAGCTTGAAAATGAGACTCTCCTTAATGTTGTAATGACAGGTGTAAGATTAACTTTGTTAGGTGTCTAGCCACTCATGCAAACTAAATTAAATTAATGGAACAAATTTCTCTCATAATTAAGATAAAAATTCATGTCAGCTGTAACCTTGCTGTACACTAATTATATACAAATGATTTATCATCTGCTTCGCCCAGAATATTAATCCTCAACTCATTGATAACTGCAGCCAGTGTTAAGAGATGAGAGTTGATTAACTATGACAGATTGGGCGACCACAGTACCAAGTGCCTGAACAACCGGTGAAACCAATGATATTCAAATAGCACTTCTTATTTAAAAATGCATTCCCATGGAAACAGATGCATGTTTAATGAGGGATATGGAGATTATTTCAATAACGACTGATACTGGAACAGTGGGCAGAACTGATCAATAATAATTAAGCCCTTAGCCTTGTTAAGATATGGTTCTATAAAGCAGGTTATATACACATTAGTGAGATACTAGTTCAGGCCATGTTACATATAATGTCTTCATGCATTGCTGTTATTTATTTTTCCTACTGCAGAAGCTATTCCATAGTTTACAGATGTTAAAACTCCAATAATCTGGTCTTGGCTCTCACCAGCTCTACTAAAAAGAAGAAGAAACTGATGCCACAAACAGTGCAAGTCCAAATGGAAACTCCTGTGATAATTATGCTGTGGGAAATTTCTTTATGAAAATGTCATTCTACAAAAAAACCCCAACCAACACAAACAAAAACCAACAGCTCTGGAAGCATCATCTGTTAAACAGGATACTCTTTGATCTTTAGGAATATGATGTTACATTTTACTTTAAATGAAAATTATTAAGATTAACTTGTAAGAAAAAGCTATTAGTTGGTGGGATTTTTTTTAATAGCTGATATGTATTTTAGGGAAGATTGTTAGTTAATAATGTATCCTTCAATGAATAAAAAAATATGCAAAATTCTAGACATGTTGAAGATTACAGGTTTGGGCTTGGGTTTTTTTAGTATTAATTCTGTCTCCCTGGGACAGCTTTTTAAAACTAATTGCTCATTGAGACTCCAAGAATCCCTGTCAGAATGAAGAAAAAACCAGTCTTGTACCTAGGCATTAATAAGGCACAACCAGGAAGCTGAATGAACTAAGTAATATTGCTGTAAGTTAATTATTTTCCTGAAAAGTTGGTGTGTCTGAAGACGAGTTATGTGTGAAAAGGAAGCTTAATTGGTAATATAAACCTGAAGGCAATTATGAAGTTAACACAGAGCGCGAACCTGTTATCCACACTGGTAAACTGGGACAAGCCACGTGAAATACTGCTTGGTTTGGGGTGTAGAGGTGTACAGCCTGGCCTTCAGTGAACAGACCGATGGCGGAAAGAGCTGGAGAGAGGTTCCCAGAGCTTCTCTCCTAACCAGGCACTGCAGTTAAAACTCAAGCTTTCCCCTTGACCAAAGAGGCGTGATTCTGATACAAAGGAACAAAATCCAAGAAATTGGCTCCTATTCTGTGTTGGCTTGATGACTGAATTTTAAGAGAGCCAACTTTTTTCAGTCTGCTAATTCTTAGTATGAGGACACCTATTCCTTTGGAACTGGCATGGCTTATTTCACATAGGCTACACCAAGATTATGTTTTAAATGTGAATTTGAGGCCTTTCTTGAGCTCACGTGTTCCTTAATATCCACTCAGGACCTGGCTGAACACAGGTGCTCCTGTACAGGTAGCTCCAAAGATTGGCTCTGATGAAAATATGAGTTCCTACTACTGACTTCAGAGACAGCTGAATGCCAGCTCACTGCAGGGACAGGCTGGAGACAACAGATGGTGTGATGCAGGTTTTTCAGTGCTTTGTAGTGACATTGCAGGCTGGTATCGAGCAGACAGACCAGACTACCCTCTAGAAATAGTCAGCATTGCATGCAGCCTGAGCTTCAGCTGCCAAGAGAAAAAGAAGGACAGACCCCAGCCGTCCCAGTCCTGGCAGTCTCAACACATGGATGACAAATCAGGGGCTGCTTTATATAGTCTCAGCCTCTCAAAAAATATTTGAGTCACTAGCACAGGAAATAAATACTCTGTTTCATGATAATGGTCCTTTTCAGGCTCCTGTCCCATGAGGGACATTCTTTTAATTTTTAAAAACATTTGTCTTCTGTTCTTCAAAAGAAATTAAAGTCCCACTTAAATGAAAAAGAAAATATGAACTTTATGGGAAATAAAAATTCAAACATTTCTTTCTCTACATTTCTCACTATTTCAGGGCTAATTGCCTTTGAATTTGTAAATGCAGTTAATGAGAAGAATCATATGTGTATGGAATTGAAGAGAATACATGCAGAGCAAGTCAAGTACTTGATATCCAATTTAACTTGGAGTTGGATATCAACTTTAAACAAGCAAAAAGGCCATAAGCTTTTTTCATCATCTTATCCTTAGGGGATACATTTGTGCTACGAACCTAATCAACTACAGTACATCACTGATCTTCTACACCAGTGCTAATGAATGAACATTTACATGGCAGAGCAGAGATGGATCATCAGCACAGCAGGTCTGATGTGGCGACCACACATTGCCCTACACATTTCTATCAAGATTCAGTGGGTTCAAAAGTTTATGTGTAAACTGCCTTTCAGGTCTTTGGGATCACGGTACAGAAGCAATCATCAGTAGAAATAAATTATAATGAAAGCATAAAAGAAGTTCCTCACATAATATGACTTCTCTGAGAAATTCTATACGTAGTGTGCCATGTAAACTTTCATCTACTGTTGCTAACAACATCTAGTAAGCAGGTGAGCTAGACTATGTCCACACCAAACTGGTGCACCAGTGGACTGCACCAGAGCAAGCATCTAGCAGACACAGCAGATTAGGCTGTACTCCAGTTTTCAGATGCACCTTTTCCAGCAAAGCAAGGAGCAGTTCCTGTCAATACAATGGTCCCATTCAACACTGTGGCCCTACTGCAACAATTATGTCACTGCTGTGGTGGCTGGAGTATGTTGCAGCTCAACAGTAGCTACTATTGCTACTATTCCTCTATTCCTCTTTTTTTTTTTTTTTTTTTTTTTTTTTTTTTTTTTTTTTTTTTCCTGTCTTCAATTCAAGAAATCCAGTCATGAAAATAGTTACCTGCCTTTCTAGAGCATGTAAGAGTTAATGGACCAATTTCAGGGGAAATGCCAATGTGAAAGGCAGTGGCACTCTTTGCTTAGGAAAATAAATTAATTTAAAAGACAGTAGCACTAGTTAGAGAGAAGGCATGCAGTCATTTATCACATCTCTTCTAGCAGAAACTCAGCATGGACATTTGGCAGTGACAGTGTCTAAATCCAGCCTTCTGGGAGTGGCTAAAATGGGTCTATATTGGTTAATGCTACTTCGGGTGACTGCTCGAGGTAGGAATTAGGAACACACTGGTAGCTCTCATTGCTACCAGTTAGAGCTATAGCAGATAGATGTCAGTTTGCTCATACTGACACACGAAAGAAATTACACCACCTTCGATTGAGCTCCTCCTGTTTAACAGGCACAAGGAGAAGCAGATGCCAAAAATGGATAGTGTTCTTGTCCTAAATCTCTTTTGCACAATGAATTAGTCTTACCTCAAGCATCTTCTGCTCTCTCCACTCAGAGTAAGAAGTAAGATTATGCACTGCCACCTGACTTCCCCAGCAGTTACACTTCATTCCATTGATCAGGCTCTGCAAACAATGCAATTATTTCATAGGAGAGTGCAGTGAGCTCTAGTTTTGCTACTTGCACTTATTACTGAGGAGCATCAAACTACCCAGCCATTTTCCTGCAGCCATCTTTAAAAAAGGCAATGATCTCAATGTGCTGCTAACCTAATGAGGGCTGTGTGTGACAGAGTTGTAGATACATTTTCTCACTAGCCTAATGAGGAAAGTGACAGACAGTGAAACAGTTCACACTTGAGTAACTTTCTAGTCATCAGCAACTGCAGTGTTCATGGTAGCAGAAGCCAGAGAAGGGACAGAGAGATATACAATAAATTCACACTGGCTCTATTGGCCAGAATAAGTTATCACTAGGATAGAGGTCTTGGGGCAAACTCCCTTAGGAAATTCAAACAAAAAGAGTCAATTTAAGGCATCTCTAGCAGTGCATTCAATTAAAATTAAATTCAAAAACTAGGATCAGCTGTTGGGCTGTTAGGCCACCTGCCCAAAGGAAGAAAAAAAATTAGAGATGTAACGAACCCTTACTCCTGATGTCTGCAAGCTGCTTGCAAATGACTGAATAGTACTGGCTTCCCACAACCATCATTCAGCACGAAGTCCAGTTCTTTGCCTCTCACCCCAAGAAGGAAACTTAGCACAGATAGCTCATTATCCATATTGACAGAAAATGTTTGCATGAAAAATTATGTCCTTCCTACATTTTTAACATACTGGCCACTTCTTCCAGTGAAATCGTTATTTCTCAAGGGAACGTGACTATGAGCCAAGCCTTGGAACATCCACTGGTACAGCCTCCAGGACTGATACCACAAGGAAATAGCAAAAGCTGTGCAGAGCTATGCACTTCTCCAGGCAGCATGTTGCTGCACCCCAGCACCTCCCACTGCCCTGACAGTCAGGTATAGGGGTGGAGAAGAGACATGGCCCAAGTGCAAGTGAAGGGGCCCTTCCCAAAGATGGGAAAACCAACTGGTCCAAGAAGCGTTTCACTTGTCAATGGTGTGATCCAGGTCTTGAAAGGAAGAGATGCCACATCAGACCTCCTTATCCCTTCTTGATCCCTCTCCTTGGATATCGCAGTTTTCACCGGTGACAAAATATCATGCCTGCCTCCCTTCCTTCTTCTCTCAGACAAAGAGAGAAGACATTTGATGCTGCTGGGACAAATAAAGCAGCAGCTGCACACAGACCACCTACCTAACCCCAAAACTGTCCCCTTGTGAACTGACCTGAATTTTTAAGCAGAAGGGACATTAGGAAATGAACATTCTTGTGGTTTCCAACCTGGATCCTTCTGCTGTGGCCCTTCCTGCCACATACAGGAACCAACACGTAGGCAGAGGGACAAGCCCTGTTAGTTTGTTAGTTTTCTAGCTGTGCTGGAATCACTTCATAGAGAGCTGTGGACATGTTTTAGAGGTGCGGCAATTAGGTATGGCAGAGCTCATGCTGCCCTTCCAGATCTGGTGCTGCTCTGCAGGCAGCGATGATCTCCTCTGATTTTCAGCAGAGCTCTACATAGCCCCTTCTTTGAGCAGCTCTGTGGGAGCTGCAGATGTCCAAAATGCTTAAACTCACCTCCTCCTTCACCAGTCACATCTTCACTGAGCTCTGCTCAATGGGGCTGCTGGGCACGTACACAGGCTAGAGGGTGGTCAAAATACCTCCCAATGATCACAGCAGCAACTGATGAACCCTTGTGCAGTTAAATCCTACCCTGCAAGAGCAGTCTACCAACCCCTGGACAGAGCACATATCACAGTCTTTTCCACTGAGGGCAGAGCAGCCAGCTCTCTGGTAGAGCTTTTGCTTAGTGTTAATTAGCTAATTCTCACAATCACTCCATAAATCATTTCTGCCCCGGCTTTGCAGGCTGGTGGGGAAGTGAAAAACTTGCAGGAGTCACCAGAGGCAAAGATACAGTTAGTCAGGATCTGAACTCAAACTTCTGAGCTCTGGTCCTCAGCTCTGGCTGCTCAACAAAAACATATTTATGCAAGCTCACTATGAGCTTGGATGAACTGTTGTTTCCTGTGACATTTCTCCTTGTGTGTGTGTGAAAGCGTTGCCTTTGCCCGCGGTTCAGAAGGTGACTGGGCTCTGAGTCAGGCGCCTCTGTTCTGCTACCACATCTGCTACTGCTTCCCTCTGCGACCTAGGGCAAGACATTTAAAGCCATTGCACCACACGTGTCATTTTGGAAGAACCCAAAATCGCTTCTAAAATGCTGTTGTGTCAGCACATCACGTGCAGGGCAGTGCAGTTCAGGGCTACGCTCATTTGTTCCTGGATGGCTCTGGACCTGGGTATGGGCTTTGCTCTGCTTCTGGCCAGAGTCAGGCCACATCCCCCACACAGAGCAGCCATGCACCACCTGTGCATGCTCTGTTTTCTTCTTTTTGAAAACACAAAAGCATGCGTCCAATGTAAATCCAAACAACCTGGGGGGCATCTTCCTTCAAGTCGCCTAATAGAGAGGACTGCAGACTGTACTGCTGTAGCACAACTGGTGCAGCGTTTGGGCTGGACTTACAGCTGGGTGTAAGCCAATAAACACTGGGATTTTCTAACGGACATAAGCAAATTAGGTGCTTATCTCTCCCTCGCTTTCACTGGGGCTCAGCATTCAGTTCCTTTAGGCTATTTTAAAGACCCATGTCTAGAAAAAGAAACTGGCTTTTATAGATGCAGCACAAACATTAAACTACTTTGAATAACTCTCCATGTGGAACTGCTCATGTGCAATAAAAATGGCAGCATTTTCCAGGATAAATTATCATTCGTTTCTTGAAATCATAAATCATTCACTTCTTGAATTATTTGGGTGTCAGGGGATAAACTGTTAAATCTATATTTAGTATCTAACTCAAAGCCTTGCTTGATTTTTGTAAGCACTGCATGCTCTTCAGCTGGGAGAACTTGTACGTCAAATCCCTCAGATAAAAGTGCTTAAATTTGAACTTCTATGCTTACTCTAAAAACTCCACCCAACACTTAAGGGTAATCCACAAAGGAGACTGAAAATTAGTTAAAAACTGTTCTGAGTATTTTCATAAAAATTACATGGAAGGCATTCCAGCTGGAAACGCATTTAAACTAATTTTTCATCAATGTCTTCTTTCTTGTAAAACTCTGTCTTGCTCATCACAGATATCCTGGAACATGATAGTTCTGGCCCCAACAGCTGTGCGCTGGATCACCCAACAGAGGCAGCGAGTGAAGAACCAGTCATGTTGGGGAAAGCAGTCGGTTGTGTCAGGCAAATGGGGCATCAGGACGGGAGAGAGCCCGTGGTGCCATGCTGCAAAGGAGAGATGTACTGCCCTCGTGATGGGAGGTGGGAGATGGCAGCACACTGTGCGATCCTCACCATCAGCATACTGGATTTGACACGTCTGTATACCAGTAATCTAACTGCAGCCCAGGTGATTTTAATGCCCTGAACCATTCTGAGTGTCTGCAAACGTTTGTTCAGGTCTAGGTATGGTGCAGCATTTTTAGATGGGCCTTAGTGAAACTGTTCCACTCCCTGCGTATAGATGGACACACAGAATCTGCCAAAAAAAATGTTCAGCCAACCAGGAAGTGTCAAGAAGATTTTATACAGGAAAAAAGATTTGAAGAAACTCAGTGGTTAAGTCAATGTTCATTTTACTTTGTAATTTACCTTAACTGATCCTGTACGTGAGCCAAAACCCCCAAGACAAGAAATGTGTGCAAAAGATATAAACCTGTGAAATGCTGGGACAAATAGTTTCTCCTCCTCTAGTAAAATGAAACAGCAGCTACTTGTCAAAAGAATCCACGTGCCAAATCTGTAAATATGCTCTACCTCTTTTTATGCTGCTGCTATAATTAATGTAAGAACCTTTAAAATTCCTATCTGATACTTACACTTGTTATAGCAACATATTTAATTCCAGAGCTACATCTTTTAGCAGATTCTTTTACTTCATTCAAATTACTAATCGTTTAGATTCTCTCTAAAAGTCTTTCCTCCCTCGCTCCCCATGCATGCTTAACCTAATTAACTATAAATGAGAAAAAATGCTATTCACATAAAAAGAAAATGTTAACCTATAAATTATCCAGTGCTCCCTCCTGAGGCTGGCAACGCCTCTCACAGAAAAGCTCAAATGTTGGTGCAGTATTCTTGGCTTCCTATCCAGTTTCTGCCACCCAAGATCATTTTATACAATGCATTACTCTGCCATTTTGTACATCTGGCAACATTTGCTGATACTAAGTCCTCTCCCGTGTTTTCAAGATTACACGAAGGAGGATTTCTAGGATGATTAATTGGAGAGGGAAAATCATTCCTTTACATTTCAAGGAACATTTGCAGAAGACTAATGGTCATTTATGGAAATATGGCCTCTTTATACCCATTAATGTCTTCCAGTGCTCCCTGTGGGTCACACAATTAACCACCCATTTGTGTTTCTTTGCTGCTGTCTTCCCAAGTCCTCTCAGTTGTCGTCATCTGGTGAAAATCTTCTGCTTTGCCACGGCCAGATCAAAAGCCCACTCAGGTCTGTGGGACTGAGCCATCTAAGGGACAGGGTCCTTGCTCTATATGTTTCTCCTCAAAATCTACTTTTTTCCAGAGGTTCTCAACTGCACTTTGCCAAATTTCACCCTGACAACCTTTTCCAACTGTATTTGGAAATCCAAATAAAAAGTAGAGAAATACAATCCTTTAATTCCTCATTCTATTCCCACACTTTTGTGACTTTATTCATCTCACTCTCCAGTGGTGATGGAAAGGACTTTGCTCTACCTAGCACAATGTTGTTCTGATCCATAGCTAGAGCTCTGAAGTACTCTAGTATCTTATTGTTATTGTCATTATTATTATTATTCATAATTATAACATTAATTTCCAGTGAAACCAGACGTAACAGATCCCTGTCCAGAAACATGACAAACATGTGTCCAGGCACTAGGTCACATCACAGGCACCACCAGGGATGCTGGGGCCCAAGGGAAGACTGGCACCAGGCATTTCTGGGGGAAATTACCTTTCCATCACATTTTCCACAGTTCCCTGCTGTCTTCCCCTATTTCCCTGCCACTGCAGGACTTTGTGTCAGGGCCCTGAGGGCACTCATAGGCCTTAATGGCTGAGGGATTAGTGTGACAGGTTATGTTGCCCCTTTTTTCCCCTTTTGCCAATGAAAGGAGACTGCCCTGGCAACAGCCTCTTACCAAGACATTTGTATGCACTCTTTCTTGGAACTGGCACCTAACCAGGTCTTGGTTTAACTTACCACCAGTTCTATCACACTGCTCAATGGTTACCCCATGTGCTGCCTGTGAGCTGCAAAACAGCTGTATGTTAAACTGGGAAGGCCAAGGTGCTTACAAATGAGCTAAGAAGTAGGGGCTATCACACATGATGGGAAATCTCTTCTTTCCTTACCCTTTCATTATCCTTTCTCATTTTAACAGAAGATTAAAAAAAGTACACGTATGTTGAATAAAAGGCATGGTGTTATCAAACTATTCATACATAAGTGGTATTACGTTTGTTATTACCATCTATGTAATGATCCTGGAGTCAGGAAATGAGTTCTCAGCTGTTCCACATCTGTACGACATGAAAATTTCTCTGTGGCGACCTGAAAATGAGAAAGATGGTTCTAAGGACTGAAGCAGACATCATCTCTGCTCCCTGTCAAAGGGCTGCAGCCACATCCCTTGATTATCTCCTGTATCCACAGTTGAGACACCACAAGGAAGCTGATGTTTCAGACAATGTTGGAGTCATTCACAGAGTGCTGGTCCCAAGCACATGCAGTGGTGTCACCTTCTAGTGGAGATGGCTGACACCTAGAACAACCTCTCTTTCCAGAGAGGGAGGAGTTACAGCAGTCAGTGAACACCAGGGTTGGGTATGTGTTGACATCTGTGGTTTGCTACAGTTTCCTTTGCTATCCACGTAACTTCTTCAAAGTGTTTCATGAAGTGCAAAATACCAACACTAGGGGTTTTTGCCCTTGATATCAAAGGAGCCATACCCAAGCATAGAAGAAATGAAGAGAGAAAAAGGAGAAATGAGGACAATACTGATAAAAAGAGAGGAATGCTATATCAAAACACGGTAAGTCAAAGAAGAGACAAACTGCTTATCTGTTCGTTCCCAATTCCCTGAAATTTTCCCCATTTTGATGGTGCTTAATCACAAGCTGAGAAGAGATAGGCCCTCCAGCTGTGCAGAGACAGCCTCATACCAAAACAGGAGAGAGAAGTATAACCTACTTGCCATTCCTGAACACAGTAAAAAGAAATGGGGAGAGAGAAACCAGGAACAAACTGCTGGCATTTTGCTTTAGCTTTCTACATAGCAAAATCATCAAGACATGTATTTAATGAGTGTGTGTGTATTATATGCCTCAGGAAACACTGCAGCCATTACACAAGTTAGTTGAAATTTTTATAACTACACAAGTCTGATAAAATACCCTTATTAAAGGGGTATATATAGGGTTGAGGAGAAGATAATGCTATCTAATTTTCTTATTTTCACATTGCTTCAGGGTGATTTACAGCACTTTAGCAGAAGATGCAAAAGCTGTTCCATGTACATTTACTCAGGTTCTTACCTTGATCTTCCTGCAGTAAGCCCCGTGCTCTTTTCTGTGGTCACTCAAATGACTGAATCAGGACCACAGCACCCCGCAGACAGACCGCATCAAACCTATCCACACCATTCTCTCCCCACCTCCTCCCTCACAGTTAATACCAGCATTTCATGTTCCCCGGTTACCTCCGGTGCCGTATCCATTTCCTCTCTCCCATTTCCCTGCAGAGATGGAGCCCATTCCTGCAACCCTTCCCCAAGGGAGCATCAGACAGTCCTGCAATTTTCCATGAACATCCCGCTTCCAATTCCCACACAAATCCTATCTGCCTACCTCCCTGTTTGCTACTGAGAGCCCCTTTCATGAGTGGGTTTGCAGAAATACAACTGCTAAGAATTTTAGTCAATTGGCACTAATTATAGTTAACTGTAATTAGGGGCACATTCACAGGGGGGAGGTAGGGCTGACGGAGAAGAAATATAATTCAGTATGCTTTCAACTCTGTACGCACACTTAGCTGAGCAGGGTTAATAAGAGCATCAGTCTGGTTCCCAAGCACACAAGAGGTAAATAGAAGCCATTTTTCATGTTTTATTCTGCAGAGTACAGTTTCACCATGGTCCGTTTTACAAGTGAGGTAAATGAGTCATAGAAAAAGCAAGTAGCTTGACCAAGGCTTTGCAGTAAGATGTCGGCAACATAGAGCACTGGAGTAACTGCTTTCCAGCCCACTTCATCCTCACGAGAACAAAATCTTGTATTATTTTTATTATTACTATTATTGATGTGCAATACCTACCCTCATCTCCAGACCAGAAATTTTAGGCTAAACTGTGGCACAGCTGCGCAACTGAATTTAAATTAATCAATCCCTAATCCCTGATTAGGGGTGCACAGCAAGAAGAAAATATCTGAGAGAAAATAAATTTGTCAGAAACAAAAATATTATTTGCGAGGCTAACATCCTGCATCAACTTACAATTGATAAGATTCAGTTAGCAGCAGTGGAAAAATATTAGAAAGTCTATTAGGAGACACTTAGGTGAATACTGTGTTCCAACCTTTGAAATCCAAGCTGTGCTTTAAGATTGTAACTATCTTTTTGCTCCAGAACAAAAAAATTGAAAGGCACGACTATTAAGCAAGGATAAAGGTTGAGTCATAAGCAAATGTCATGTTATAGATTTACCTACCAACAAGAAGCCAGCAGGGTTCAGGTCACAGGTTAATGAAAGACATCCAAAGGTCATTCAGTGATTATGTGAGAGCATGAGTTTTATAGGGCACGGGGACGACAGACACTGACAGAAGATTTATACCAGAGGTGATGACACTGCTACGAATACTGCTGATAAAAAGAGCCCCAATATCAGACTGAACAGAATGATGAATGGCGCACATGTCTACTCACACTTCTCATTATAAGCTCCTTCACTCATGGTGGCACTTAGCGGCATTTATTTACTGTGGTTTGATGGTACTGAGCAGAAGCACAGTATATCTTATACTTTAAATGTAGACTTGCCATATAAAAATGAAACAAGAGATAAGATTAGACCATTGAATAATTGCCCAGCTTGCCTGCAGAGATTATGTTCACTAGTGCTAACATTATTTTTTCCCTAATGTTCTAGTGTATGAACAGCCCAAGTGAATTAATTTTCTAAGGCAGAAGGTCAAAGGAAAATAACTGATAAGCGTTGTGCCTGCTATAGAATATCACTTTACAATATTCTCGCCTCCTCATTTGTCAGATAGAGAATAAGAGATAATATAATAAAGGTTTATAAACATATTTTTCGTCACGCCATATTTAGTTTTACTTGTCCCAGGTGCTATTTTTCCTTGGGGCTGTTGGTAGGAAAAGGATCAGAGAAGTCAGCCAAAAATGTCAAATAATAAATAAAAAAAAAAAAGAATAAACCTTAGGACCAAACCCAAGAAAAACTGAGACCTGATGAATAACATGCACTGCACCAAGAAACTCCTTTTCAGACTGTTATATATTTATCAAACCACTGGAGTGTGAATTTATGAATAAGTCTTATCATCTTTCAGGCAGCAGGCACAATAAAAATTAGAACTACAAAAAATTGTGTGTATTACAAAAGGTTATTTCTATCAATTCATAGGTATCTGTAGATAGGAATGTCACAGAAGAAAGTTCTGTATGTCTTTCCACTTGTACCTTCACCCAGAGATGGAGCAGTACTGCATGACGTCATATTTAACATTTAGTTGGACATGGAGCAACATAAATAAATCCCTACTCAACCAAGAGGTGGTGTAAACAGTGTACATAATTTTAAGAGGTGGAGACATGTAACATTCTGAGCATACACTATCATCATTCTCCAAGATAGTTCATTTAGTTACCTTGCGTGTACTGCCATTATATACGAAACAGCTATATTTTATGCTATATCCATCTTGCAGTACCTGAATGTCTCTCATGTAATAGAAAAGGGAGGCAGCCACAGAAATGCATTGTTATTATTATTTCTGTCGTTACTGTTTATTATGGTCCATATTGCAAGCACCAGTTTCACAGAGGTCATTCGGGTAAGCAAAGGTTTGTTACAACAGAGATTCACAGTCTGGTCCTGGAAATTTGCAGTGGCTTCTAGATGTCACAATTATGCTATGCCTTGCACTCACGCGTAATGAAAAGATGCTGCCTCTCCCAAAGAGCTTGCTGTCCCATAGATCTGACCTCCAGGAGGTAAAGGCTGGGGTCTGCACGCCTGCACACAGGTAGGACATCACTTAGAGTGCGAGGCATTTGTTCACTGGAGCACTGTATGCTTCTGTAATAATGTTGTGTTAGGTCTTCCATCTTAGAAGAAGTACACAGGAAAGCCCTCCTAGCTGATTGTTGTGGCCAAGTTTTAAAAAAACAATTTCTTGAAAGAAGGCCAGTGCATCCAAGTTACAGCCTCTAGCCACTCTCTAATTAAGGAACAAAATGTTAGCATTTAGAAAGGGGGAGAGTATTTCCAATACACTTTTGGAATACTCCTTCTCCATAGAAGAAATACGTAATAAACAGGGGAAAAACCCCACAACATACCTGCATTTCAGAAAGAAAGAAATACTTCCTGGCTTACCTTGAAAATCACATATTGATATCTAATGTCTGAAGAGCATCTGAAGGTCCAATTGATCCCTGAGGATAAGGAACTCCAGATGGAGTCTGACGGACTCCAGAAAACTAGATGTATTTCAGGTAGAAGTTGCTGAAGTGTCATATCTAGTTAATAGAGAGAAGAATTACAGTCGCTTACACTTCTGCTTGACTAGGAGGACTAAGAAGAAATGTAAATGCAAATAACACCTCACCCCTGTGCAGCACATGAGACCTATGCACTGCCTAAGCCAAACAGAGACATAAGCGGTGCTGGCTTTGGACCAGGCTTCTGAAACATTGTAAACTCCAACCTGAGTGAAAGAAATGTCTTTTGTTACCGTACCAGATAATCTACCAATTCACATCCCTAATATGAGTCACAGACCAGCCATTTTTAGCACTGATTCTCACTCATCTCTTCCACCTGTGCCCAAAGCAGATGGACATATCTATATTTTGTTTAAAGAACCTCTCAATTTTCCAGTGTTTTCCAAGTACTGCACAATAATTTACCAAAAATACATTTAACCAATATGTCCCAACAGCAGGGTACTTGCTAATCTTTGAGATCTTGGTACCTACTTTCCCCTTTGCGAAAACCAGTGTAATCAGTTTTATCTGACAAGGCTTTACACTGGGCTAATCACTAAAATTTAGTAGAAATATAACAAGACCATACCTCCATTAAAATACGAGGGGGGTGGGGGGGTGTACACTCATATGGGAAAACCAATGAAAGGGCAGGAGACAGAATGGTTTTTCTTTAAAGCTCTATAGTCATCAGTGACATGCTGTCATTCAGCATGTTTTATTGTCCACTTGAATCAAATGAATAGAACGGTCTAATGGAAGCCACAGTGTTTCTGGATAGACAGCATATTTGTTACTGAGGCAGACAATAAAATGTTAGTAAGGCACCTGAAGCGTCTCTGCACCAAATGAGAATGAGATTTCTTATTTATGAATAGGAAAAATAAAACTTGAACAACATTTCACATTTATTATGCAGCAAAAGAGATAGCCCGGGCAACTGAAATTCTGCTTATAGAGCAAATAGAAAATGTATCACTTTTCTAGCACAGCCACAAGAGACCAAGTTTCATCTGAAGATATAAGATGTAAGACCACTGCTGGTTATGACAGTAAGATCACTTTTTCTGAAGCAGCAGAAATTCACTGATGACAAAACATTACTCATTTTGGCCCATGTTCTGGTTACAAGCGTGTCAAACTACTTCTAAAGTCTCTAATAATATATAGCTAAATTTTCATAACCAGAATAAAACATGATCTTTATTCTGCTGCACCACAAACGCTGGAAAATATTGAGCTAAGAGTCAAGAAACTGTATAAGCAGATTACTCTCAAAAAAATTGGTGCATGAAATTCCCTTATTTCTCATAATGTTTTTGGCAACTGACACATGGCTTTGAATTTATTTGGAATGGAAGATCTTCATATGACTCTGAGGAAGCACATTTGAGAAAATGGCAGTGAACTGCTGAGAAGCTGGTGCCCTTTCCCAAACTAATTATGTTATTTAGAGTCCAGTGTCTACCCTGGAGATCCAAACTCAAAACAAAGTAATTATCAGATAACCTAATCTGCTGGATTTAGATCAAATCACGATAAGAACTGATTGCTAATTAAATGTATATGCATATATATATATGTGTGTGCATCTGTATGGACAATATTTTTACTTCAACACACTCTATAAATTCAATTAATTTAGTTCTTGAAAAAGCTTTCTTCCAAAAAAAGCTGGAGAAAAAAGTATTGTGACAACAGCCATAAATCCATAGCAGAAGGTCCGCTGGGCACGTAGCACAGGGCACAAGTTGTAATATTTTTCTGTATTTAAAGTATTTGCGTTCACTTTGGGTACGTGTGTTTATCTTTATGCAAGTCCTGGCCTGTTCAGAGTACTTCAATTCCTGGGTAATGGAAATACCATCAGAAGCCTGAATCTCATCATCTTTTTTCATAAATGAATCACTGGAGCAAAAAGAAGAAATAAAAAACACCTACAAAAACCCACTAGGAACAATCCAAACACAAACACAATAGTGAGACTTTATTTGTCTCTCCGCAAAGTGAAGGCCAAATTCCTCACTGGGGTAAATTTACAATGCCAGCAGAAATTCAGGTCCAAAATGTACAGCCTAGGAGTAAAGGGGTATGACAAAATTCAGGAGCCAGTTTAGGCTGGTTGTAGTTCAGTGATCCATATCAGCAATGCAGCTGGGTACATATTTTTCAGGACATGTAAAATCCTATGTACTTTGGCTCAACTTGTGTGTAATAATTCTACTAAAAGAGGTAAGAATTAAAAAAAATATTCTTCATTAAACCTTAAAAAAATGAAGAAGAAAAGATAACTAATTCTGTTAACAGATCCATTTGCCGTCACATTAAAATTTAAGTTCAAATGGTTAATACCCCATGTTCTGTTTATAACATCACATCTTAGACAACATGGCTAAACCTCCGCTTTCATCAGAAAAGGACAAGTTGAATCAGTAGCCCAGAAACCCAGGACAGCCCAACAACTCTTTGCTGACACTAACTGGTGGGTCACTATAGAAAATTCTTTAGGCAATTCTTTGTATTTTCACAAAGATTATAGCCAAAGCAATAAAGTAATAAGGAAGAAGGAGAAGGGTTTCAATCTTCAAAGCTTGAAAACTAAACAATACAAATCCCATTTATGTTATTTCCTGTTATGTTCTGTCTTCTTTCCTTCTCCAGCATATGGCTCTCCAGCATTTCCTCTATGACTCTGTGACTCAAGAAACGGTAATAGTGCTGACTCAGACAAGAATTAATCCTTCTTGTCTTTTTATAGCTTCAGGGAAGGTTACGTAGAGTTGGTTGCTAGCTATAGCTCCATTTATCCTCTTGTTCCTTGCACAATCAGGTTGCCAAACACCAGATTTCACTTTTTTCTTGCCAAGCTTGCTGAGGCTGCACATCATGTGCTAGGAGGGTTCCCAGGAGAGCACTGGTTCTTGCTGCAGGTGCCTGGATTTGGGTCACAACTCCATGCAATGCTACAGGCTTGAGGAAGGGTGGCTGGAAAACTGGCTGGTGGAAAAGGACCTGTGAGTGTTGGTCAACAATCGGCTCAGTATGAGCCAGCAGTGTGCCCAGGGGGCCAAGAAGGCCAATGGCATCCTGGCTTGTATTGGAAATAGTGTGGCCAGCAGGGACAGGGAAGGGATCTCACCCCTGTCCTCGGCACTGGTGAGGCCGCACCTTGATTCCTGTGTTCAAGTTTGGGCCCCTCACTAAGAGAAAGACACTGAGGTGCTGGAGTGTGTCCAGAGAAGGGCAACGAGACTGGTGCAGGGTCTGGAGCACAGGTCGTACGAGGAGCGGCTGAGGGAACTGGGGGGGTTTAGTCTGGAGAAGAGGAGGCTGAGGGGAGACCTCATCACCCTCTACAGCTCCCTGAAAGGAGGGTGCAGAGAGCTGGGGATGAGCCTCTTTAACGAAGTAATAAGTGATAGGACAAGAAATGGCTTCAAGTTGCACCATGGGAGGTTTAGATTGGATATTAGGAAAAATTTCTTTACCGAAAGTGTTGTCAAGCACTGGAACAGGCTGCCCAGGGGAGTGGCTGAGTCACCACCCCTGGAGGTATTTAAAAAATGTGTAGATGTGGTGCTCAGGGACATGGCTTAGTGGTGGGCTTGGCAGTGCTGGATTAATGGTTGGATCTGATGCTCTTAAAGGCTTTTTCCAATCTAAACAATTCTATGATTCTATGATTGCAACCTGCCTCTTGCTCTAGGACTTGGAATTGCAGGCAGCTGGTGACTCACCTACCCGGTGCTCAGCACTTTGCTGGAGATCATGGCATGGAGCTGTCAGCACACTGATTTCTGGCTGCTCTGGTGTAAAATAATCAGGATGGGACAAAACAGTGTCATGAATGTAGGGTGAAACTCGAGCACTATGCCACTGACCTCTCTCCTTTCTCAGGCTCTGACAGCCCATTAAGACCAGTACCAGATGGGATGTTTTACTGTTTGAAATTGTAGAGATTCAGAGACTAATTGGCTAACCCAGGGTGTGTAATGCTTTTCTAGATGCCCTGGAGTGTCCCTCCCCAGCCCCAGCTGCAGGCTGAGGAAGGTAAGGGTCTTACACGTGGCTGTCACATCCCCAGCTCCAGGCAGGTGCCCTGGATGCCTTAAAGTGTTTCTAAGATAGATGCTGAATCCTATGTTTAGGCACCCGAATCACTTACTGACTGTCAGAAGCAACTAAGGTTGATGGAATATATTTCATTAAAACTGCTTTTAATGGAAAATTGTGTTTCTAAGTGAGCTCTTGGTTTCTTTTTTTCTTTTTTTTTGCATTTTGCACTGTGTGCTTTCTTAGGGAAAGGTCAATTTGAGAGCAAGTTGAATGCTGCAAAATGGAAATATTTGTTGGAAATGAGAACTTCTGGTGTTTGAATTGTCACTGTAAATTTGCAGATTTCTGTTGCCTAAGAAAAATAGACATTTTTCAAACTCCTCTGTAATATGTCCTTCCCAGCAATGTCAATGCCAGCAGTGATTGCTGTCCGACACAGCCATGCCTGAGACTCCCTGCACACAAACATTCCAACGCTGACCCAGATAACCTGTGCTGTTGAACAAATTACACAGGGTAACATCATTATCTCCTTATTCTGAGGCCCAAAAGTTAGTTGTCTATGAAGTTTGGCATCTTTTCCATCTGCAACAGGTAAAGAAACAGCCTTCTCCAGAAGACAATTTTTTAAACTTAAAATAGATACATCAAGTGAGCAGAAGGATCATTCTGTATGTGCTATTTCCTTCTATCACCTGAAGAGGAATCTGCTGCTCTCTCTAGACTGTAAACTTCACAGGAGTAGACTGGTTTGCGCTATTTGTACAGTGAATAGCAGAAGAGAGGTGTGTTATTGACCTATCTCAAAATAAGCTAAAATGAGTTGCTGACATTTTTTGTAGGCATAAATATAAGGTCTGTATCTCTACAAATATAATGCCAACTGGAGTAAGTTTAGTCAACAGTATTGCCAAATGCAATTGGCATTCCAATTGCTTGCTGATGACTACGTGGCAAGCCTTGTGATACTGGGTAGAAGCTTTTCAAGTGCAGTTGCTAGAATTTTTTCCTTCCTTGTAGATCTGAGATACCACGAATGGAATGAAAGAGAGAGAGGGAAAAGGAGTAAGGGAAGGAAGGAAGGAAGGAAGGAAGGAAGGAAGGAAGGAAGGAAATCTGAATTTCATGACTGCAGAGAAATTGTGAACCTCCAAAACTTACATATATTAACAAACCACTTCCTTCTATCTTCAATGACACATATATTTAAAATATTTTAAATTCAGTTCAGAAAATATTTTAACTTCTTGTGCAAGGCTACTTTCCTTCTCAGACACTGCAGATTTTCTTTTTGCATTTCTTAGCCATTCTTCTCATCCACTCCGCCACCTATTTTTAGCTTGATTTGACATGAATTTCCTTCCTGCCCTTTTTGCATATACTTGCTCATTTGCACTGACCTTATTTTGACTCTTAGCAAGTGACACACGACACATGCACACACACCTAGGACTGGAATGCATTCATATACATTGTCTGTGTACCTTCAGCATCCATGCTGTCCTTGCTTCCCACCAGAAGTTATCACAGAAGAAAATATGCCCCAATGAAGCTCAGTGTCTCAGCTATTTAGTCTGTCCACTGAATCTAGATGTTGTATGGAGCTATAAAAATACAGAAGTCTTTTATTTCTAAATCCCATATTTGGATGTATTCTAACATGACGCTGATTACCTTGCATTTCCAATATCTTATTTAAATGTCATGGTCCTTCAGTACTAGGGCTGTTTGTGGCTCTTTGGCATGTGATGCAACAAGGTTATCTTGGCAAACTTCTGACTGGGCTAGACTCCATATCTCAAAAACCACGACCATGGTTGGCAGTGTTTACTCCCTAGGTAACTATTTTAGCAAGTACTGAATGACTATGGAAACTAGATCAGGGCTGAGCCACACTGGCAGGGTGATATAGGGAAACTCACGCTGCATTTGTCTATGCAGCACCTTTCAGCAAATAAATAAAGGACTTTAGCCTCTGGAGCTGACAACCCAGCATCTTTTTCAACTGGCTAAATAAATAAACAAAAATGCCTTTATATCAGCCCTAGAATTGTGTATCCTGTTGCTAACCTGAGATAAGCACAAGCCCTTTTCATATGTAAGAATGCATGTGATCCGATCGTTTCACACTGCTACTGCCTCTTTTGCCTTCCCTCTCTAAAATGCCAACCCTATTGGAAAATCAATTTTACAGAACTTATCCAGTGCACGCTATGCTCTTGCCAAGACCCCAGACTCGTTCACAGTACGCTGCCTCTTTGTGCCTAACAAGCTTCCCATATGTTGCAGGACTCGTCAGCCATGCTGATCTTTGCCTGTGACCCAGCTGTGTGCTAACTAGGATGGCTACTACGCCTTCTTTTGCAGATAATAAAAGAGACAAGACAGCAGCCTCAGCTGGTGCAATAAAAGGCGCTTGTGGAAAATGTGCCCAGTTCTATAATTCTTCATTTCTGAAGACCTTCCAGAAGCCTTCTGTATGCGTGGAGAACTTCCAAGAGGGCTTTGTAGGAGATTTATATTCCTGAAGAATATGTTGATAAAGAAAATTCTGTAATTTACAATATTTTTTTTTTTTACAATACTAGCCAAAAGCCCCAAATAACAGCAGTACTTGATGTAGTTGTCTGAAACATGGAATGAGGAAAGGACAGGCACTCCCTGTTGCGAAACGGCTGTTGGTCATCAGCCACCATTCAGCACAGTTCACAGACAGGTTTCTTCAGAACTCCTGCTAAAGCGATGCTGTAAATCTTCAGGATCTGTAGACTGTGCTTGAAAAGCTCTGCTGACATTCAATCATACACTAACAGAAAGCCAACTAGGCCTAATCCCCGAGAACCAGGCTCCTACCCAGATGGTCTTCTTACACTGGATGCACTCTGTGGTCACCCCGCTACTCCACGCAGTAAAGGCATGCTTAGGGAAAGAACAGTAACTTTGGCCTGATGTTGTCCTTATCTGTATGAACTCCGGAAGCCCTACCAGGGATCAGCTCCAGACTTCTACGTAAGGTTTTTCCTTGTCATAGATATAGGCTTTTCCCAAGTGACACATGCATATAGTTCCAGAAACACCTGGTCATTTTATTATGGATCACCACAGAAAGACTACGGTTAGGTTCTACCTGCTCTCTTACTGTGTCTTGCTTTTTCTTATCCATCCACCCACCCATTGTCCTCTCACCCTTCCTTTATTGTCCTGATACGGACACACCTTCAGCTACGCTGCCTGGCCTTGGCTCATTAAACCCTTTTATCGGGCAGCTACGAAGGCCTTTACTAAATATAACTTTTAAAAAGCCACTGTTATGGACATGAGAGCAATTCCACTTTTTCTGTATGTATGTGGCTGCTCTAGGCTCCTTTGCTTTGTATGAAAATTGATGAGTTTTTCATTGCCAGATTTATTATTATCCAGAGCAATATTTATGTCCCAAAACTAAATCCAGAATATTCTGTATTGTCTTGTTCTGCAGCCAGTGCAATGAAACAACTCTGTGTTGCTTTCCAAAAAAGATGCTTCATAGCAATTCCAGTCAAAGCTGGAGCAAGTGACATTTCTCTGCAGGTCATATGTCTGTCTCCTTTGTCTGCCAAACTATTTGCTGATGTATTTATTTTGGCAATTTCCAATTCAGATATATTTTAGTACACTCTTTCTTCACGCTCCTCCCATGTTTGTGCAACAGGACATTGTACCCTCTAGGATAACGAGATGGGTGTAAGGACCAAGTCTTAGGCTGGTGTAAATTGGCAATGCCAATAAAGTCCTTGGAGTTGCGCTGATTTACACCAACACCGTATATTCATTTTCTCACATACTAGCCTTAATACTTCTCTACTAATATAACTGATACTTCTCATATGAGCAGTTTATTTCTCATATGAGCAATTTATTTCTCATATGAGCTGTTTATTTTTTGTTAATTTTATAGTACCAAACACTGCAACAGACCTGATTATAACTAATCCAAATTTATTTATAGGCAAATCATTACTTGACTATATAGATACGTGTCTAGAGGAGGAAAGATCCAGCAATCATTTATCATCTCCATCTACTTATGCCACACTTCCCTCTAATGTACACACTTTATGTTCATAAAGTTTCTGCTTTCAGGCTTTCTGATGGTCCTGGTCTTTAAGGCATAAAGAAATATAGTCCTTTGCCTCATGCATGTGGTTGGCCAAAGGCATTTATCTGACATAAGGAAAACCTATTGTATTTGATTAAAAACCTCTTTTTTTTCTCTTTCTCAATCCAAAATTTGGGGTTCAAGTACAGCAAAGTAACCAAACCACAGACAGGGCAAGCAGCTCAGTAGGAATTACAGAGAATAAAAAGACTGTGTGATGAAAACCAAAGTTGAATGATATGAAAATTCATTTATTGCTTATCTAAACCACAACGGGTTTCTGCTACTGTAAATGTCTCCCTTTTCCATTCTTAAAATGTCTATTATAGACCCATATACTGTCCTCTGAGTTTATACACGTGACACTGTTGTTCACAACATACCGGCACAAAGAAACCACAGTTATCACTAAAGATACCACTATAGTAAATACAGTTACAAATTCCATCCTATCCAATTGCTGCTCTGGAAACTGTAATAGGAGCAGCACTGAATCATTCAGACTTCATAACACGGAAAGCTCTATCAAAGATTTTGCAATGAAATACTGACCTTGGGGGAATGCAATGTGCAAATATTTTTAATAAATTGTGTTATCAATGAAATAAGAAACATTCATTAATAATGAATGTTATAGTGAAGGAGGTGCGAACGCTGCCCTGAAGCGGCCGCCGTGGACCCCCGGAGCCGGGCGATCCGGGGCAGGCCAGCCGGGAGAGCCGCCTCGCCTGGTGCCCGGAGACGGGGGTGGTTTGCCTTTGGCGTTGCCTCGCAGAAGACAGATGGTTGCTTGTCATTTCACCATTTTTGCCATCTCCTGCACGGTGTTGCTTAAATAAATCTTCTCTTTCTTGGCCCCCACTACACTGCGTTGTTCCTAATGTGTCTGTACTGTGTCAGAAGTTGTGAATCGCACACAGCAGAAGGCTTTTCATGAACATGAAGAGCACTGGGGAGCACTTGCAGGACAGATCTTCTAATTAGAAGACAGTTAAGTGACTAAGTGTTTTGAAAATGTCTAGGGTGATAATTTACTTGTAACTCTTTTCGCAATGCCAGACATCGCGTGGTTGCCTCGCGAATCCTATATAATGCTCTTGCATGGTGTATTAAAAAGCTTGGGTTGAAGCCGTGTGCCACGGAGGAGGGGAAGTGCAGCTGAGGCTGTGTGGCGGTGCCAAGCCTGTAGTTTTCAGTGTGGTGTTACAGTTTTGAATACGCATTTCCCAGAGATGAAGGCTCAGAAGTAGTGTTGGTTCAATATGTGAGCTACTCCCATCTGAGTGGAAACCCTCAGTAAAATACAAGGCTTAAAAGGAGACAGTCATCATCTGCTCTGCAGGCACGCTAGCCTCCCAGTCCAGAAGAAGGGAGCAATGTCTTCTTTAGACATCTTAATTTACATTTTCATGAAAGGTGACATAGTAAATACCTTTGCCGTGCCTGAGCGTTGTGAACCCAGGGTGTCTGAGGCACTGAAGAATCATTCCATGAGTGTTGGTCACCTTGATCTGTTCCACCATTGCTCTGTTTGTGGCACGCAGAAGGTCTCAGAGGCAATGAGTGGAGAAAACTTGGAAGGTGGAATAAAACAAATAGGAACAATATGTGTAGGGTGAGAAACCAGGACGGAAATTACCGCATCATGCTAACTGGGGACTGTACTTGTTATTACTTGCTATAAACACTCGCTGATGTGCACCCACCCAAGTGCCCTTGCTGTGGTCAGGCAGTTTACCTTGTAGTACAGATCTGTTGCTGGTGCCCTGAATGACTTGCAGCTGCAGTGGTTGTATAAAAGCAGTAATTGATTTCCTTGCATAGCAAAGTTGTGTTACATTTTGATAAGCCTTCACAATTAATATATTTGCCAAATGACATAGATAATAAATAGAAATCAGGTAAATACATGTTTTATCTTTGGACACTGCTTTATGCTAGAATAAAATTGGACTTTCAGCATCGAGGTTTCTAAGAAAAAAAAAAGGTCCCATCGATGTTTACATCAGTATTGCCGTGTGGGACAGTTCATGATTCTTAATTTAGTTGGAAATTACTGTATTAGAAGTAGTACAGGAAACAGAATCTTGTTAGAGGGAGATATCAAGAGATAACATAAAATGGGGAAATAATGACTGCAGTGAAATTATTGATAGATTTTATCAAAGACAGGGATTTGACCTGATCTCACTCAGTGTTTTAGTTGATGACCTTGTTACACAGAATAGGATGCTATAATGATGTTTGCTGATGACCTAAGCTGGGAACTGTTTGCAGAGCCAAAAAGGACTGAGAGATCCTACAGAAAAAATGAATTGACATTGAGTGTCAGAGCAAATAATACCTGTGGGCTGAAATTCAACCTGCAAGGTTTTGGGCTGGTACCAAGGGACGAGGAGTTCAGTAATGGGACAGGAGAGAGACTTCAATATAGTAATGGATCACAGGGTGTGAGCAACCACTTTATGACAATGAAAAAAGAAATTGTGATCCTTGGTGTGCAGCAGAAGAGCTCATTTAAAGAGACACAGTAGTGTGATTTTTTTTGGATAAGGCTGTGAGAGTCGAACTTGAGCTTGTAAACATAAGCTCTGGTTATGCATTAAAAGAAGAGGGATGTGAAGACTTCAGGAAGTGCCGAGAGCCGTAGGGATGGTGAAGCAAGTGGAGAGTTTAGCTTGTTTGTCTTGGCAAGCTAAAGCTAAGAAGGGATGTAACAGTTTAAAAGCTCCTATTATGTGCAGTTTGTGAAGTTTGCAATTGGGTCCTACAGTCTCCAGGCTGCATATTGAAAGGACTCCTGTAATTTCTGGGAATTCCTGCGATCACCTGGTGGGCAAAGCCCCCAGGGACTGAGGAGACTCTCAGCTGACATATCTGTATCTGTGACGCTGTACTTTCTTTCCTGGAGGCTAAATGTATTATCCAAGCTCCACTTATGCCATCTGGAGGAGGGGAAAAAAAAAAATCTGGAGCACCTCCCTTTTGCTTGAGGGAAGTGTGTTGCAGTGCCAGTGCCAGCCTCGGTGTGGACGTGTTCAGTGTGAGTCAGGAAGCTAAGAAGCCAGACACCGTGGTTGCCCTCTTTCCCCCCCAAGACATGTTCATCGTTACAAATAACGCAGATAATTGACCATGTAGAAAAGATCCTGTATTCTTAGGAGTCTGCTGCCTCCCTGAACTGCCAGTGGGAAGTTACATGTGATCAGAACTGTTGTTTTTTTCTTTTGTTTTGCCTCTTGGAACTTTTTCTGAGTGATGAAGTGATGTCATATGGCATGGCATTGCATCTTCTGTGCAGTTACCTGTAGTATCTTAACTAGCCTGGATGTATTTAACTTCCCTTTTGACTTTCAATCAGCAAAAGTGAGTGCTACGTCCTCTGCGTTGCTGCTGCGTCCAGAGAGCTTCCCTGGGATCTGCTGAAGCTGGGGAGGAAGGGGGATGGATGTGCTGCTTTGTCTCCCCTTGTGCCCCCATGGCCATAAGTAAGAGTTAACAAAAGCCACCACCAGTTGGCAGTTTCAAATTTTAAAACAATGTCAGGGCTTTTTTTCTTAAGTTCCAGGTGGCTAAGCTGTCGATCAAAGTCCTTGTTATACATGAATGTGGCACTGGATCCATGTATAACAAGACTCTTGATGGATGGGTTTGGGTTTTTTTTTAGAAAGAGTGATTGGGATGGGAACCCTGCCATTCCTGTAGTGCTGGCAGAGTTATTCATGTAGGATGCTATCCAGTACACGGGCAGGGGGATCTCCTTTACTCTCAGGTTCTTTTGCATCTGCTTACAATTGCAGTTTCTAATCATGTAGGGCAGTTTTCACCTGAAGTGAGTTACTTCGGTAAGTATTTCTCTGTATTGAGATTACTTCTCTGGTTCACTGAGTTGTTTGCTCTTATCTGAGGTTACAAAAATGGGTGTGCTCCACGATTGCTGAAATTCTGACTCCATCCTGAAAAATATTTCTCACAATTCACTTTCCCGTTGAGAAATGTTTTCATGGCATCTCTTCAAGAAGAGAGATCTGTGAACCTCTGTGGCTGACTTGAAACTAAGGACTGTTTCCTTGCTTCTGAATTACATAATCTGTAGTTGTTGTTAAAGGACAAGAGAAAACCAATTTATTGTTACTGCAAAGCAAGCCTTTCCTTCATCTGATAGCGGTTTCATTTCTTCACATCTTCTCTGTGGTTTTGCATTCCTAGCTGTCCCATCACACGTTTCTTCCTTGTCTGTCTTCTAGTAGACAAAGCTATTTGTCAAAACCTGTTCTCTTTGTAAGGCATTTTTGCAGCTGTGGTTGGTTCTGCTCTCAAATGACTAATTGCCTCCTTGGAAAATTCAGAAAAATATAATAGCCGTATTTTTTAACTTGATCTCCAATTTATTTAAGAGTATATTTAATGTTTCTTATATCTGCATTTTCACCCTTTTTTATTATTTTTCAGGGTTTGGGTATCTCCTAATTGAGGAGAGTCAAAATACTGGATTGCAAGTGAATCCTCAGTCAGCCTGTTGGATGTCTCTGAGTACATAAGAAGTCATGGCAGAAAGTGATGCAATGCCAACCTTACCAAAAAAGTGTGGCCCGTACATTTCATCTGTAACCAGTCGTGGCATGAATTTGGTAATTCGTGGTATAGTGCTGTTTTTTATTGGCGTATTTCTTGCATTAGTATTAAACTTGCTTCAGATCCAGAGAAACGTTACTCTCTTCCCCCCTGATGTGATCACAAGCATCTTCTCCTCAGCTTGGTGGGTGCCACCTTGCTGTGGCACAGCGTCAGGTAAGTCCAGTCGTGTACGTTTGCCTGGCGTGGAGATGAAAGGGTAGATAGGCAGTTACATAGCTAGAAAAGACTATATGAAAGGTGTGGAAGATCAAAATGTCTCTTCCAGCATCACTGCCACTTTTGAGCTGTTGCTGTCCCTCTGATCTCCCTGTGTATACAGAAATAGACATACCCATGTTTAGAAATTGTTGTTCTGCTAACTTACCATAATATTGTTAGCAGAGTATAACCTTTGCTTTTTCTGCTGAATTAGAGTACAAGTTTAACAGACTTCAAAAGGTGGTGCCACTTGTAACCTGGCTGGATTATGGGAATGTGCTCTACAGGCAGCCCTTGAAAATACCCTGGAAGTGTCAGAATGTGCAGCACCTTGTTTTGAGCATAGCAAACCATCCTGAGTAACAGTCCCTTTTGTGGTCCAGCTTTCTGTTTGTTCCTCATTCCAGTTTGAGGTATCGCTTTAGCTCAATAAAGCTGGGAGACCTGACTGTGTCTCAGGGAGTTGAGGCCAGGCACGCAGTTTGTGGTTGTAGAGGCACGTTGCAGAACAGAGCACCTTGGTTAAATTCATGTATCAAGTTGGATGATGGTGAACGTGCTCCATTTCTCCCATGGCCATATAGGGAATTGAAGCTTTTGCGTGTTCAGCGAGTTTGAGATGTCTACTGTAGGTAGAAATATCCCTTTTTCCTCTTCTTTCATCTTCAAGTATCAAGGCATATTCCATGCTACAAGCCTGATGGAATATAGTTTTCTGCTTGGCTCAGAAGATCACTGTTCCCATGGGTCAGTTTTATACTCTACTAAGGGAATATTCTTAGCAGCCAGCACTGGAGGATCCTGCTTTATCAAACCTTTACAGTAAAGGTGGTATCTTCCTAGAGGTCAGTTTTAATAGGATTGAGAAGCTCACGTTTCTGGGTATTAATGAGTCAGTAAACTACCTTTTGAGTTGGCATCACTGTTTTGCTAATGATAATATTTGTCTGTTTTTTTCTCCTAGTCATCTAATTGCTTTTGTTTTGATAACTTGTTGAAATACTACACCCCAGCTGTCATAGAGGAACTTGATTTGCAAGGAAACCCTCCAAATGCCTCTCTGAATATGTCAGTTTTGTTCTCCTGTTGAAATGCATTTGGCATGTTATGGTGGCAGATACGTACCTGCTTTATCTGCTAGTTGGTTTAGTCCTCTTTCTGTTGTCTTGCTGAGATTGTTGATTAGTTTTTGCTTTGTATCCTGCATGTGCTGCATTTTTCTTTTATACTTTAAACTGGTTGTCTTGACAAACATGTCTGGTAAAGGTTTATATATGGAGTAGTGGGGATTGAAACAACAGACTCTCAGCTTGCAGCAGCAACACATAAGCTCTGCAGTGATCACTGTATGTTTGCACTGTCAGCTGTTTGCATCAGGCTGCATCTTATGCTCTCTTGAGTTGTCCAGTAACACTGTCTACAGCTGTGTGTGGGGAACTCGTGAAGGCTAGATCTCATCATCATCTCAGAAGAAACTTCTGAGCCTTTCTGGTTCTGATGGCTTGGTGTTTTTGATGGAAAGACTGGATGTTGCTTGTATAGTGTAGTCACCTGCTAAGCATTTGCACTACTTGTTTTTAAGCTGCCTGATTTAAAGATATTACTGCCTTAATTGGCTTTTCCCAGCAGGAGTGACCCCCGTTGAGGTGTTCAAGTTCTTTCTTTTTCATTATCAGGCTTTTCTTCTCCATTTTCTTTCCTTATCTTCTCTACTAGCGTACATACAGGGAACCTCTATGGTAAATGCTGATAACTCACCCATTTTCTTACCATTCGTACTTGCATAGCCTTCCTGGAATTAACATGAACATTCCTCTGCAGTATGGTTTATTATTATGAGCAGAATAAAGGTATTTTGCATATTTATAATCAGTGGTGATTGAGACTGCTTTCAGAGAAGTCCTTTCATCTGCCACTGTTATTAGTCATCAGTTTGGCCCAATGCCTTTGGCAAGAAAATTGCTCAGGGAGGTGGGTTTTTTTTCTGCTCCAGCTTTATTGGTGATTTATTTTCCTGAATCCTAGAGATAGTTTTCTCTCTGGCAGCATAAAGACTATTTACCATAATGTACCTCTAACAGCATAGCAGACTGAGGACACTGGAGTACCCGTGACCTGCCCCCCTCCTGCAGCACCAGTTTAACATTAAGCACTGGTGTTATTCCTCAGAGGTGTTGGTAACAGTCTTTTTAACTGCAGTTGCAGTAGAGAACACATTTATGAAAAAATGTTCAAAGAGCATAGCAGTTCCACGGGGTTGAAAGTCCTGTTTGCTTTCTGTATTCAACAGCTACTGCAGGCTCTTGGCTTTCCTTCTTCTGTGTGAGCCTTTATAGTAGCATTGAAGAAGAGAAAAACATTATACAAATAAAACCTGCTTGTAACACCAACAAAAGAAGACACAAAATACTGATATTAGAAACCACACTCTGCCCTTACTGTGGTGTGTTTGTTTTGCAGTTATTTAAATGTGTATGTATGATATGTGGGATTTTCAAAAGTGCCAGCCTGAAAGCTATTACTACAGTTTTTGAAGTGCAGGTTTTGGTAGGGTGCAGAGCTCTTCCATCCTCTGCCACTAGTTCAGATTGTCTCTGTTTTGCTACTTCTGCCAGGTCACTGCTGCAGTGGTTGAAGATGCTGCTGAGCTTCTACAGAGCTTTTCTAAATAATTAAATTGTTTACAATTCCTCTTCTTTTACAATGTATGTTTTGTACAATTTATCCTTAAAAGGTCTGTTTTAGTAGTGACAATAATTGTCAAAGTCTAGATAGTCTTTATTTTAGTTAAATATTGCCAGTGCTTCAACTTCTGGGCCTTTTTTCTTTCCTGTCTCCACAGCTGTGATTGGGTTATTGTACCCATGCATGGACAGACATCTGGGAGAGCCACATAAATTTAAGAGAGAATGGTCCAGTGTAATGCGATGTGTAGCAGTCTTTGTGGGAATAAATCATGCCAGCGCTGTATCCTGTATTCTGATTAAGTTGGTGATAACAAATGGGTTTCCACTAAAACAAGCTCACATAGTCAGTCATGGTGAATTGTTGTTAAAGATACAATATGCAGCATTTTTGCGAGGGAAATGCAGAATATGTGTTAGTGTTAAACTGTCATAGCAGTATTGGAGGTGATGTTTCACATCTGTTCGTTCTGAAAAATCTTTTCATTAGAAATGTCTCCATATTGGGCTTTGTCTTATAGACTTTGTTTTCTTTGAAAAAGTAAGTGCATAGAAATATTTATGTGGTAGGTATTACAGAAAAGTGCTTTAAGACTTTGCAAGAGTTGATGTCCTTTTAACACCGTAGTAAGAGGCTGAAGCCCAGTCTTGAGGTTATCAGTGAAGCACTTTGCAAAGAATGGGGAAAACTCAGGACCAGGTAATACCCAGGACTACACAAAGCACATTAAATGTTGCTACCACATTCTGCAAATGATGCCTTGATGCTGAGAGAGTAGTTACCATTCCCGTGGTCATTCAGTAAGAGCTATTGGAAGTCAGTCACTCCTCCTAATTTTGTAACTACTCAGATACATCCTTGCACAAGTGCACTCAGAACTGGCATCCCTTCCCTCAGAAGCAGCTGGGGACATGCTGGCTGACAGGGTGCTTTTCATGTGGACTGCAATGCCTTACTGGCAGCACTGTGAATATTAGTTGTTTGTGTAGTCCTGCCTAGTGCCTCCTCTGTCAGGTAAAACCAGGACACTGTTCTTGTAAACTAACTGGAAAGGATTCCAGATCATCTCTGGACCTCTCATCTCCTTCAGTGTCAGCTCCAACATGGTTTGCAGAGACCATGCTACGAAGTTCTCACTGTGTGCTACTGAATTGCCTCATTTCAAGAAGAGGGCAAGTTAAGTGAAACATGTGAGAGGTGTCTGAATTCTTACTGAGGTGACTTGGCCCTCAGATGGGTTTTGTTGTTGCTTGCTTTAGTTCCCACTAGCTATCCTATCCAGTAAGGCCAGATGAGCTGGAGCTGCCAAGGTTCAGAGTCATTCCCACTGACCCTCACAAACCTTGCTCTCCTTGCCAAAGATGTGTTAATCTGGTCCTGTGCTTCTCACTGACCTGGACTGTACCTGTTGCGTAAGCACATGCAACTTTGCTGCTTTTAAGAAATACAAGAGAATTGACAGCTTCCCTCTGCATGGGTCAAACTATTTACAGCAGACTGTCTCGCAGTTTTCTAACAGCTGTTACAGATATTCCAGGACATCATTAATGTACTGTCTGTATTTCCTGCTTGACAGCTCTCCAGACTTCTTTCTTTTCAGCTTATTACCAGTTCTGCACATTGCCATATTTGGTGTGGTTTTTTTGGTTGTGTTTGACATTTTTTTTTATGCTATTGATTTTTATCCTGTAATTACTTATTTCAGTTAGTTGAACTTCTTTCTCATTTCTTCTAGGTCTCTCTCCAGTTCTTTGTGAGAAAGTAGGGCAGTGTTTTTATGTTGTCATCCCATAAATTTGCTTTTGGGCTTATGAAACTTGGCAGCCTTCTTTTTAATAATATGTTTTGGACAGGAATAGTGAGGATGAGTTAATATTTCCAAAACATTTTGAAGAATGTGAAATACTGCAAAGGTATCTGGAATGACTTCATACTTTTATCACAGAGTTGACAAAGCTGATTTTCAATATTGATTTACATGAATACTTTCACAGTAATATTATTTACATTTTGTTTTGTAGAAAGCATTAACATTTTTAATGTTTAACTGAATGCAAATTAGCATGTAATTTAAACAAAATTGCAGTTAAATAAGAGTGATAAATACCTTTTTTTTTTTCAGTAAATCCCTGTCATTTGGACATGTCTAATGCTAGATTTGAGATTTTGTGCTTACTTTAATAAAGGACGAGGTAAGGATGAGATGACCTTGCTCTGAACAGTAATGTGTGCATTGTACGTCTGTATAAAACACCTGCATTGTCTGGTAGATGTATAGTCTCTTCACTCTTGAACAGTGCTAAGACCCTAAAAGTGTGAAGAAGTGTCATAAGTTTTTAGTTTCCTGTTATATTTGCAACACTTCAAAGCTTATTTCCTGATACTCCATAGCTGTGTGATAGCTGATACAGCTAGTGCTGTATTTTTTTTAATGGTATTTCTTTTCGGTTGTGCCAAACAATGATAACCAGAATAAAGAAAACTGCTTTACACTTGTATATGGTATTTCCAAACTTATCCTTAACAATCAACACAGAAAGTGAATTTTGCCAACAATATCCAGTTGTCCCTCACATTAGCAGCCCTGTCAATTGGACTCTGGTGGACGTTTGATAGGTCACGAAGTGGCTTTGGTCTTGGAATAGGAATTGCTTTTCTGGCCACGTTGGTGTCACAACTTCTGGTCTACAATGGAGTTTATCAGTAAGTATTTATTCCTTTAAGGTTAGTTTATATTCTCCTGAAGCTATAACAACAAAGTCAGAATAACTGAAAGGTAGAATTTGACATGATTTCCAACAATTTTGAGTGTAACATAAGTTGGACTGTTCTTGAAAGCTTTTATGTGTTTGTAAGTGAGAATTTTAGTTGGAAGTTAGTTATTTCAGTAAAATTGCTACCTTACCAACAGTGTAACATATTTTTTTAGTTGAACAAATGGTATTATAATCAATAAGAAGCTTCATTTGTTATTTGCTGCAAGTAATTAAATTTCTATAATACAAATCTTTTTGAGTTGAAATGCCCTAAAATTTAAATTTGTGAATTTGTCTCATGTGATGAGAGGAATATATGTATTGCACAACGTTGAGCTCAAAAATGCATGTTCTTTTCCAGATACACATCTCCAGATTTCCTTTATGTTCGTTCCTGGTTGCCATGTATATTTTTTGCTGGTGGAATAACTATGGGCAATATTGGCAGGCAGCTGGCAATGGTAAGTTCAGAGCAGGGCGTCAGTTGCATACTAGTAAAAGTTCTCATCTACGTGGCATTCCTTCCTTCATATATACCAACCAGCTATTTGAGTTGTAGATGTGGAGTTAGGTAAAAATCAGTTGTGGTTAGTGAGTTGTTAGTAGCATTATTCAGAGCACAGCCCATGACTTTGCTCTGTACGCTCTCAGCTGCATACTTGTAGTCCTTACAGGACCAGGAGTTTAAGAGCTCCCGTATGTGGGGAGAAGTCAGGCCATCCCCTAAGTCTCAACTGCTCTTTCTGCTGCTCAAGGAAACAGAAATTGCAGCCAACAGTGTGTGCATAGAACTTAGGGAGACCAAGCTTATCTGGGTGAAGTGTAAGTTAAGCTCTTTTATCACCCTTTTTGTAGAAAAATTCCCTTCATAGTGGTCTTTTTCATTGGTTATGTAACTTAATATTATTAATTTTGTCAACTTCTGTTTTTCAGTATGAATGCAAAGTCATTGCAGAGAAGTCTCACGAGGACTGAGGAGAAACAATATGCACCTTTTAAACAGGAAAAATATCTGACAAATGACTGTTGGAGGAGCATAAGGAACACTTGACTATGAAATTGCCAAAATGCAATTTTGTTTTCCTTAAGTGGTATACTTTACTGCAATCTGTGATTGCTGCTTCTGTAGAAACCTTGATGTCTGATTTTGATTACTGTGAAGTTACAATAGTATGCAATACATTTGACAATATTGGTTCAATTATAGGATTTTTTTTTTCCACATCTAAACTCAGTTTACCATGAATTCTTGTCTGTCCATAATGTTGCAGTGCCAAACTGAACCTTTGCACTATGTTTCTGTAGCTGAAACTTCTGCTTCACTTTATCTTGAAAGTTTTGAGGAATTTGTTCTTGATAGCTCAGTGAAAGATGGGGGAATTCAGATTTAGGAATTAAGATCTTATCTTTCCATGATGATAGCCTGTAGTATCTGTCTGAAATTCATGGATTACAGGTGAGCTTTGATACAGTAACTGATGGATTTCTGCCTCTAACACATTATCTTCTTGTATCACAGGTGAGGAGACTTAATACGGATTTTGTGGGTTATTGCCATAGCATTGCATTTGTCTATGGTATGTGCCCATATTACAGAATACAGAAATGGAAACCGAGGCTGGAAGATATTTGCTGTTTTTTCCCCTGGTACAACCAGTTTACATGTTTGTATATGAACTTATGTGGACCATCGTCAGATGTGGACAGATTCGGAAACTACTTGTGTTGAGTAACAGGACACAATTCAGGTCATTCTTCTACAATCCCTTAAGCTGACTTGTGTTGATCCCTTATAAAAAAAAAAATCTTAGAGCGGTTTTATTCTGAAACTTAATTCTGCTGAACTAAATCAGCCACTATCATAAAGCGTCATAAAACCCTCTGTTACTAATGTTACTTTTGATATTTCTTGTCTACTACCGGCTCTGTTTGCAGCATCGGTAGAAGGAGGCAAGGATGTATTTTAGGTACTGATGTAGCCCTTATTACTGTGACTATGGTCCAGGCAACCATAAACGCATTTGTTCTCATAACAGTTTTCAGAGGCAGAGAAATATTGTTACCGTTGTTTTACAGGTGCCTGTGCACAGAAATTCTGATAGGACAGAGAGCTGAAATGGACTGTGTGCTAATTGGTTCCCTTCTTAAGAAGAAGGATTTTAGTGTGTGACCCATATTTGGGGGCATACGTGGAATTTCCTCCTGGCTTTGCAGCTCCCTTTTAAGACCCTTTTAAGATAAAAGAACTTGTACAAGAAGGCAGAAAGCAGACTTCAAGAGGACACTGCGAACCTGTGCCAGCAGTGAATTTGGCATGGGATGGCTCTGCTTTTTTTTACCCCTTGTCTCTGTGTTGATGTTTTAATGTATTCTTTTTCCTTTTTTGTCTTGAAGTACTATTTTTTAAATCTTCCATGAAAGGTTTATAAGACATGTTACAGTCACCTCGGGAGGGCTGGAGCTGGTCCAAAGAACAAATAGATGTTTAGACAAGTTTTTATTAATAAATGTGTGTATGCAATGTACACGAAGCTTGAAATAGGCGACTCTCAGTCTTATATGCTTATCTCTAAGTCTGAAAATTATGCAGTGGAGTGCTTCCAAAAGCGTTGTAACAAAAGAGGTCACAAAAGGAAAATTTCTTGAATGAGGAAGTGTAAAAATAATAAGCAGATGAAGTATGAAGAGCTTGGTTCTTCAGCCCCACAGAGTTTCATCAGCTTATCGCATTTCCATGACAATTCAACACCTGAAGCACACTTTGATTGGGTAATGTTTCAGGAAAGCACTGCACTTTGCTTTAAGCAGAGGTACAACATGTTTAAGTAAATCCTGGACTAGACATCTTCTTTTAATCAAACCATATGGCAATAAGAAGCATTATATTAGTAAACCCAAGAAACTGTTAGGGCATGAACTAAGGGTGAGTTTCTTTAGGCAGGCTCTGGCATTTCACTGAAGAAGCTGTTGGATCCCTTTCTATACAGTATTTTGCCTCATCCACCTTCTTAAGCAAATGGCTTCAGCTTGGTGGGCAGCGTGATGAGTCCCTCTTGAATTATCAGGGCATGAATGGCATAAAAATTCATATGTTTCTTATCCAGACTGTAGGGATCAACAGGATACCTCTGTAGCCAGTGTGCTGACTTGGTAAACAATTTCACTTCATCATGACCACTAAGTGTATACAACTGGAGATGAGTAGTTCTTACTATTCACTTGGTGATAGAACTGCTTTTACCTGCCAATCTAAATATTTACACAGAAGAAGCCTCATATATGTTAAAATGTGCATTATGTGAGAAGTGGTTGTTGTGCAGCTGTGGCACCCACTTTACAACACTTTGCACTCAGATTCATCGAAACCTGATCAGACTCTGTGGTCCACTAACTTTAAATTTCATTTTGGAAATTTTGAGCATGTTGTGCAAAGACAGCAATTGTCCAAAATAAATTTGGGTGGAGTCATTTATTATATGTGTTCTACTATTTTTGTTCTTATTTGACTAAAGTCAATACAGGTTTCACATCTTGAATGTCGTGTTTTTTCCAAACTGCATTGTAATTTTATGGCTGATGTGTTCAAACCCTGAAAAAGGTTCATGATGAGAATGCTGACACGGCCTTAACTGTAGTGGTGTGAACATGCTGCTACTGTATAGCATGTAATTATAACATTAGACTGTCTCTAAAATGTTGTTCAATAGAGAATGAATAAGGTATATTTTAGATACAACTTTATAAGCACTATAACCTCTTCACTAATTAAGCATTGTAAGGTCTATGCTGTTTAAACTGGCAAATTGCTGTTAAAAGCAAAATATGCATTAAATACAATTACAACCTTGTTTGGTAGGTTTCTTCTTTCTTTAGGAAATGATACTGATTTTTAAAATACATTGATTTGCCTTCTATCAGCAATCTCCTCATAATTTTGACCCTTGAGCTGGCATATTGGTTGCACAAAGCACCTGTCTAGAAATACTAAAAAAGAAGCAGGCAAGATCAAATCAGCAGCTATTCTATCATAATTAGCATGCTGAGCAGCCTTTGAAAATTTGCCCTTTTAAATCTGCAGTGGAAATATTTGAGCTGGAGGAAAATAAGCCGGATAAATTCAGTTGCAATACAGAAAATAGAGATTTAGATATAAATAGCCCCTATGAATATGGGGGAAAAAAAAAAAAAAGGAAAAAAAGGATGGCAGGGAATCCCTTAATATATTTGTATTTATTTATGTTCCAGTCTGCATAGGAACAGAATGTTATTCTGGTATTCACAGATGGTTTGTTCATAGTGCCCATCACTGTCTCAAAAAAGATGTAACAAATAGATGTTTAGAAGTGGGTAATGAAAAAGCCTCCAGGCAAAGGTGATGAAAGGGTGGGAAGAGGGGTTCATCAGTATTTGAGATGCAGTGCCCACAGGAGTCCCACAGCAGGCAAACACAAGTGAAAGTTGGAAAGAGTGCAGTGATGAACCAAAAAACCCCGTGTTTGTGTTGGAAACATGTGACCCAAAAATCTGAACTCTTCTGTCAGAATGCAGCGTACTGGGCATGCCAAGATGGCAAATTACAGCCAAGGATAGAAATAACTGTAATTTTACATCGTCATAGCACTAAGATCAGTCAAAAGCATGCTGTCAAAGGTGCTTTGCTGGAGTCTTAACCTCTCCTTCATCCGTAGCCGCTCCGAGAGCATTACCCAGGGGACTGGAAACTCTGGGTCCTTCCTGCCCAAGTTCAGCCTGAGGGTGTTGAATGAAAATTTGCCCACTTTGGAGAGAATATTCCAACCGCTGGGCTGCCAGATTCTCGTGAAATGCATCTTGTGCCTCCCTTTATAACGTGGCTGCTGTAAGCAGCTAGAGGGAGAGTAAACAAAGAAACTTTTCCTATGTAGCTTCTGTACTTCTGCCATCTGTCTGGGAGCTGCCTCGGGGACCTACAGGCATACACCAGCCTTCATTTATATCTCTCCCAGCATGTAAAGAAGGGACATAATTTTACCAGCTGCGTCACCCTGGACATTTTGCATATGATTTTTCCATTTTGGAGTAGTGTTACCAATAATTCCTAATGGTAATGGATGAATATAACCTGTGGAAGTGATGATAAATATCAAATACAGTGCTTATAAAAAAAAGTACGTGCACAGCTGGGCAGAGGGAACGCATGTCTCGCCGTGGGAATAGCTATCTAATGCTGTTAGTTTTGATGCCAGTACTAAATGCAAAGCATGAGTAATTTTGCAGCTTAATGTTCAGTACTAAACAGTAAATGAAAGGTCAGTCCAACATGTTAACTGTCATGGAATAGTAAACACTACTTTAATTGCTTCATGCAGCCAGCTTGGATTTTTGGTGTGTCTGTTGTCATGTTTTGAGCAGTATGGTCCAGAGCTTTGTCCTGATTACCTCCCCTGGTCAAGTGAAAAAGCCTCAAATTAAAGGATAAACTTTATGCCTGGGCTTTTCAGGCAGCATACTGGGAGTGTGCTTTGAATGCTTAAAAGCCATGCTGGGGAAGAGCTAGGGGTCATTTCTTGATCTGAAATCTACGTTGGAATGTAGGTTTGCATTTTCTTGAAGTTTTCCTTTCTTGCTTTTCATTTCTGAAGTGCAGAAGTTTAGCAGCTCCTGTTGCACTTTCATACTCTGTTTTTCAGCCTCCCCAGCACTATAGCAGATAAGAAACAACATATACAGATAAGAAAGAACATGAAGGGAAAGGGCTACTGCTAGGTTTCCCCAGGCCAAGCCCATTGAGAGCTCAGGGGTGTCCAGTGTGCCACGTGCATCGGTGTCAGACACACAACCTGCAACGTCCCCAGATCACAGTTCTTAGCATTCGCTTTCTGTACTGGCAGCAGTTTTGCCCTGACTTTTGCATTTAAAAATCAGCAGGGAGAGATCTGTTGTACTGTAGTTATGAAGCAATACACGTGCACATTTCAGAGTATTCACAATGGCAACATCTGCAGGTATAGCCGTAAGGTCTGCTTTTTATGAATCCGTTGATAGAAGTCCTGAAATTGTGCCTTTTAATCAAATATGGCAAAATATTTGTTGAAAGAAAATCTGTATTCATGAATATGTTGCTGTCTGAATTCACAACGAAATTCTGCTATTTCTGTTCTCCAATTAGTTCAATGTATGCCTTGTGTTACGTGAGATAAACCAACATTCCAGATATTTAATACCTTTTTGGTAATCAAACCTTAAAGCAAGATTTGCTTCATGCAATTATTCAGGGGAAAATGTGTGAACTAAAAAGAAAGCTGAGAGGAATAGAGTTGAAACTTAATTTACCGGGTAGAAATTATGCCAGGAGAAGCTCCAACATTTTGGATAATGTTGCACGAAATCGTTCTGTTTTCATTCTGAGTTTCAAAACAAGAGGGGAAGAGGAGCCTTACAGATGCGGTGCATTTGTATTGACTTGTTCTGATCTTCAGCTGTTTTCCAAAGGTACCACTTCATTGGCCATGATCGCCAGAGCGTGTTTTGACTCGTCTGTTTTCCTCTAACCCAGCTGTGCCAGTTGTTTCCTCAGTGACTAGAGACGCCTGGGGTAAGCCTGGCCATGCCACCAGAGAATTAATTCATAGGAAAATGGTTTTAGCAACTTCTTGCTGAGAATTACACGGTCCATTTGAACTTTGTGAGAAACTGGTCATCTGGCCCTGGGCACTTCGGTTGGTTAACGGAGAGGTAAAGGTGATGGATGTGACTACATGGCGCTTGGGTGGGGGGTGAAGTCTCTGGAAGAACTGTCAATTATAGGTTCTAACAAAAAGCAAAGTTTCCCTGCTCTACACACCATTGTTTCTTCTCTGGAGTGGTGAAACCTGCCATCAGTGTGCCGAAGAGGGAAGAATATGTTTTTTTCCTCCTCCTTACTCTTCCTTTGCACAAATACATAGGAAGCTGAGCTGAGGACAGTTAATCCAGTTCTTGGAACTGGGACTATGTCTAGGCTGGGTTAGCACTGAAAGACTCCACTGTTTTCTTTTTAAAAACAAATGCTTGGTCTGTGCTGCATGTCAAGTGCAATCATTGCTGAATGAACTGACATGCAAAGCCAAGTTCTCAGCTGAACTGGCATAGCTCCATCGATTTCAGTGGATATGCAGCATTTCATGCTGTTTGGGAATTTGGCCCACTGTGTTTGAAAGGGATGAAATTGTTTAGACCTCACTTCTTTTCTAATGTGATACAGGTCAAAAAAATTCCTACATTGTGCAACAAGTAAGAGCAGCACACTGCAGAATCTGCCTTTCCCTCTTCTCTTTCACCACTGGTGAAAATTGTCATCATTCTTTCTGATTTACAGTGTGCGCTTTTTATATGCTATATCAGCTCTTCAGGAGGACAGACTTACAAGAATCAGATCTGGCAGATGTGATTAATAATGATGCAAATGCAAAATGTTGGCCACTGATGAGCTTGTTGTCATAAATCCTTGCCACGATCTTGCTTTTTTTCTTTTTTTTTTTCCCTTTTTTTTTTTTTTTTTTTGTCCAGTATTTCACTTGTAAGAAATTCAGCTGAGGATTAGTGTTGGACCTGTGCCTGATCTGATTAAACTGGAGAGAGAGAAATAATACTGCTTTGTGTGGTTTCAGATGACTCTTACCAACCAGTTTCCTCAAATCAGTGCAACAAGCAAAAATGCAGCTGTAGTAGTGGCTTGGAGAAGATGAATTGAAAGATCCTGAAGACTGATGTTTCAAGGACAAGAATTGATGTAGTGATGTATCCACTATGGTGATAAGTGGTATAAGAAATGATAGACACGTAGTATTATATAAGTAATAAAAATAGAAATGCAGTGTTAAGAAATACTTAAGCTGGTAGAAATTGAGACATGTAGCCATTCCTGGAAACACTTTTGGTTTTTTTTTTTGCAGGTGTTGGTCGTTGCATTCGTTCAGGGGATGAACTCTGGGACAGTGAAGGGCAGCAAGATGAGTGGTCACTTGATAAGCTGGCTAGATACAAAAGAGTTCAGTTTAGATGTCAGGTCAAAATGCTCAGCACGAAGACAAATACCTTTTTTATAGTACACACACACTGCCTTTTTGATTTTTTTAAAATGTAAATTTATAAAAGAGAATCACCTTTAAGTACCAAGGGACAGACAGCGATATCACAAGTTGCATTTGCATTCAAACCTTAATCACCATGAGAATATATTTAAAGGCGAGAGAAAGAACTGTTCTTTCAGTCCCACATGTGCCACTTTAAGGTGCTTTTATGAACCCCAAGTCCTGGATTTGGAGTGCTCCTTGGGATTCAGAAACCACCAGGTTTCTGGATCAGCTCACTGGTAAATGAGGATGGTCATGTTGCTTCTGCCACCTGTGGCTTGTCAAATGTGGTCTCTTAATCTGTTCCCAGGGAATAAAAGAAGCTTGGTTGAAGCAGTAGGAGTTCCCCAGTCCCCTGCTTTCCATCACAGCACCAATACACAGGTCAGTGCAGAGGGAAGGCCTTATTGTCAATGGTACTGGCTCCTGCTTTCCACTGGTCATAAAAGAGATGTACCAGAGATGCTGTGCAATGAGAAAGGGACCCAGATACCAGAAACCCCCCCAAACTATCTCATCAGGGAAGTTTCAGAGCTACAGGGGACAGTACATGCTTTCTGGCATCTTCTGAATCAGCTTTTCATGGAATACTTATGCTTTGATGAACTGTCAAACTTTGATAGTTTGTGATTTCTAAGGTTATAGTAACTAATGAAACCCAGAGAGATGTGGTGAGGTTGGTTGTTGTAGCTGCTACACAGCAGATTACTAAGGGATGTGTCCTAGAAAAGGGGCCATGCAGCACTTCTGATGTCTCTCTTGCATAGCTGCTGTGAGGCACATGCTGAAATTTCACTGAGGAAGGACGTAAACAAACAACTGACACTTGTATAGACAAATCTTTATGGGATTTGATACCCTGCCTAATTCTGACTGATGTTAAAGGGACTTAACGGGTAGGAAAAGCTGCTAGAAAAATTGTTCTACTCGAGCTCAGATAAATGGTGCAGAGTATCTGGTGTGTGCAATGAAGATGAACATATGTTCATCACTGGCATCTCTTAAATTATTAAAGCCTATTCATTGTGCTATCTAAAATTCTTGAAAACAATATCTTATCGCCCGTTGCACTGTTTCCCTGAGACAGTTCGTAAGCACAGTCGCATCTTACCGCTGATTAAAACGGTAACTTCCAACTTAATCTTCCTCTGGGAGGAAAGTATTTTAGATATTAGTTTTCCTTTACTTCTTCCAATATTGGGCTTCTCTTCATCGCAATATTATTTTTAATTAAATCTGCTGACCCTTTGTTATGAATTCTAATGTAAAAAAGGCTGATTATTACCCAGGCACAATATCTACTTTTAAAAAAATGCCTGCATTTTATTCTGTCACCCAGTTAACATCTAAAACATACACCTCTAAACATTTACATATGTCCTTAACTTTCAGGATGTCTTCATCAAGTTGATGTGTCTGAGGCCTGACACAAGTTGTTAGACAATGTTGTCTCCATTCCTGGGAGCAGAGCTTGGGTTTGTTGAAGCGCAGAGAGCCTGGGCCGTGGTCAGACCTTGAAGGTGGCTGCGAGCAGAAGATGGAGACCCACCTGCTCTCCATCCCCACCAGTTCAAAGGGACCCGCCAAAGCTGTACTTGGAGCCAAGTGATAATTGTACAGTTTTGCTTTACAGTTAACCGAGTGTTGGAGGAAAAAAAAAAAAAAAAATCTTGTCAAAATGCCAGACGCCGCTTGTTTTTGACATTTTCAGCTACTGTTAAATAATAGTCTTGCTTCTGTCACAGCTAATGTTGACTTGAAGGCAGTTGTGCATTTCTCAACTCAAATGCTAAGCAGACAGGCTTGGGTCTTGACAAATATTTTCCGGGCTTGCCCAAGGCAAGTAAAAATGAGCTTCTAGTTAATCGTTTGTTTTAAAATTCAAATTGGTGAAATAGGCAATTAAAAAAATGACAATTTTCATCAAAATTTGCAAATTAAATGTCTCTGCAGTCAGAGCAGGTTCAAGAAACTGCAATAGATAATTGCTATTTGAAGTCAGTGAAGTATCCAGCATTTTAGGGCCATGAGGATTGTGGCTGTTCTGCCTTAGTAAACCTTGATTGATTTGGTAAATAAGCATTTCAACTTCTCTCTTTAAAATAAATAAGCAATTTTATTGCTTTATTGCTTACCCCTGTATGGGAGGTAAACAAGCTCTCGAGCAGTAACCCTGTAATATCATGAGCCCAAGTGCCATCTGTCACCGAGAATTTTGTCCCTTTATGCATAATAGCTTCTTATGGCATTAGGTCCGTTGTAGGTTAATTGATTAGCAGAGATCCTCCTTTCAGTTGTTCCCGCTTTTCTTTGCTGAAGGACCATATCTCTCATCTCCATTTCCTTTTCTCTCTCCCGTATTAGCATACTAATCACACTGAACTCCCACTGCTAAAAAACTCTATCCATTTTATACTGGGGGAGGGGAGAAGGAATAAACTGGCATTTCCTGAGAGATTTACAGATGCTGTTTTATGATGGTTAGAAGGGAGGAAGAGTGGTGGCAGAGGTGAATCATGCACTGTGCTGGCTCTAATATGCCAATGAAAGTGGAGACTATAGCTGCATAAATATTAAACATATTTGAGAAGCACTATTAAAATAAATATCAAAGACAAAGTTGCTCACACATCTGTTTCTCCTCAGATTTTGCCACAGCACTCTGCATTTGTTTTCTCTCCAGCTGTTAACACCTGTCTTTCTGTCAGTGGTAATAATACAATTTTAGGTGGGCCACGGAGCTGACAGTAACATGAAAGAATTCTCTATTTTTGATGTAAGAAACTCCCTTTTCAAAACTAAAAAGGGTTCTGTGAACAAAGATATATCCTTGCTAATCCTTCAGAACAGTATATGAGGGTTTTTGTTGTTGTTTTAGGGTGAGGTTTTTATGAAACTACAGAGAGTTGGGCTTGTATTGCACAGTTGAATTTGAACGAGATGAGACATCCTACGGTGGGCAGCTACTGCTTGCCTTTGTAGTTCTTGTTTTATTGCTGACACATATTCAGAAGGTTGTGTGTGCATGGTACTCCTCTCTCCATGTGACGCTTGTTATCTAACCTCATCAAAAGTGTATGCTGTGCATTGATTGCTACTAGAGGACACACATCCAGCGGTGATGTCTTCTTTATTTACCTCTTAAATGAGCACAATATTCACAAGGCTGCCTGAAGAAAGTGGTTTATGCCTTTGCTGTAGCCATCTTAATAGAAGGATGATAGGAAATGCTCGACTATCTTGGCATCGAAGATGATGGGACAAATCCTCTCCTAATGTAAACTGGAAGCGTCTATTTACTGTGCTTGTTTACCTAATGCAGAAGAAAAAGGTGTTTATTCCTTTTGGCCTATAGAAACGCATCCTAAGACTCAGGACAAAGCATTGATGAATCACAGCAGAAACATCCTAGATAAGGAAGAAATAATGATGTGAAAGTGTGTGCTAGAAGCAAATTATCACTCCTGACCCAATACAAGGTTGGTTTTCTGGCTGGGTTTCTATAGGTGTAGGCTCAAGGCTGTTGATCCCATATTTAGTCCTCCATGCCTTCTTCTCTTGCAAGGTAGCCCATGGGTGAAGAAGCTCCCACCCATTGTGGGAAGGTATGTTCCCATCCGTAATCCCTGCCTATGAGTCCCAACGAGAAAAATGTTGTTGAGCTTTGCAGGTCTCAGCGTGGATTGTCTTTGCCACCTGGGTGAAGCTGAGGTGGTGCTCAGGCATGTTTTGTCAAGAAATTACTGTTTGTGGTTGATGTGGCAAATAGACATCCCTCTCTTATCTCCAAGTTTAGTTTGTCTTTGAGTGATAAGTACAGTTTTGTCAGCTATTTCAAACCAGCAGTAAATTCTTCTTCTCCTGAACGTCTTACGTAATGATTTGTGGCCACCTTATTCTTTCATCAGTGAATGAAATGGATTGATTTTCACAAATACTAACTTGCATCAAAATTTGCAACCAGGGAACCGAAACTGACCTTCCAATAAATAGCCCTCAATTTACCATCTTTGTCATCTGTAGGAGGATAGGGAAGTATGAACCACATATGGCTGATCCCATGAGCCACTGCTCACAGAGCTTCACAGGTGTCACCCAAACAACCAGTGAGGGGGATGCGGGCACCCCCAGGTGAGCAGCAGCGTTCCCTGGAATGATCCCAGTCCGTGAGCGGTTAACGCAGAGTGGCTGCAGCGTTAGCGCCTGCCCTTGGCACAGTGGCTTTGCTTCCCCACCGCGATTCCTTGTGCAATGCCTGTTTATTCAGGCTTCACACAGGGATGAAACATTAGACCCATTGTGCGGGACCGGGCGCGAGGGGAGGGATTTTCCGAAGTGCTCTGTGCTGGCTGCGCTCTTCTGCCATTAAAGCAGTGGGGGGGTCAGGGGGCTCATTGTTTCCAATGAGAGAAGGATTTTAGGCCAAGGCTGAATGCTTCAAAAAAAAATCCCACCCCAAAGATCTGCAATAAGAGAAAATTCAACCCAACTGTAACTCTGAAAAGGGAGATAATGTTATTGCATGAGGCACTCCCTCGTGCTTTCCATTTGCCATAGGGGCAGCACGTGCTTCGAGGAAGCCTTTTTACGTGTTTAATTCATGCTGGAACATTTTCCACTGCCCGGGGAAAAATCCTGAGGTGCCAAAATCCACTGTCACCCCCGAGTCAGCTCTCCCATGTTTTATGTGCTGTTAGTGCTGATGGTTATCCACACCATATTAGAGCTCCCGGTAACTCTCAGAAACTCAAATATTGTGCAAATTACAGCCAGGATGTTCAGGGAGCACAATGTCCCTCTCAGCAGATGGCTGCAGCCCACAATGTCCTATAATCACAACATAAAATATTACTACTTTTGCATGCTGTGTTTGGGAAAACATGCCAAACTCTTAGTTAGGTTTCATAGGATCAGAAAAGTTTCTTCAGTAGGAAATAATTTGTTTGGAGGGCTTGGCTTTGGGCTTCTTTTTCCCTTTTTTTTTTTTTTTTTTTTTTTTTTTTTTCACTACAGCAGTGTCTGAAAATTTAAAAAGTCATATAAACCTATTTGGGCTGACTGATCTGGCATCACTTTAGAGGCCTTTGCCCTGGGAATGTAGTAGGGTTTGGCTACTATCAGGACAGGAGCCTCTAAGAAGACAGCTGACCTGACGTGACTTTAGCTGAGCATTGTTTTGCTGCCTTTGGGCAATGCTCCCAGATGATAAATGATGCCGTACAGGGAATGTGCAGAAAAGACCATCCTTCCTCCTGTAGACAAATTACTTTCTAGTTTCTGCAGGCTGCATGGTTGTGATTTTTCCCCCCGATGTAATCTGTATTGGGTGTAACATTACATAATACGCAATTAAAGACCAGTGATGACTAAGAAGGTAAGTGATCAAATGTTTTACCTGAGACACATGTACACATCATTTATCTCACTTTTCTCACAGAAGAAATTAAACCAGTTTCCTTAGCTGTTAGTCCAAGGCAAATGAAATCCTGAATTTGATTAAGTGTTGATCCTTCTGCCTCATGTTCTGCAGGAGATGTTATTTGAATTTTAAGATAACATCAGCCCTTTGAATGGCTCTCATCAAGTTGCAGTCCATATGGTTTCTCTTGTGGAGTGAAGAAATCAAATCAGTCGGGTTATTCTAGAGGTTGTAATGTCATGGCAAGGAACTTCTCATACTTGATACAGAGGTTTACTGGCCAAAATATTCTCCTGTCCTAGATGTGAATAAGAAAATTCCTGGTTTATGCTATGGAAGCACCTATAATTTTATCCAAATCATGGCTCTGTTACACTTTCATTCTTATGAATATGTAAGTCCCAAACAGTCTGCCAATATAAATGATTAGCCATAACAACTGGATGAAGCAAGAAAAACACTGGGATAGATGCCTTCGATGAGAAAAAAACAAAACCTGTAGTATAAAATATCTTTAGTATAAGCTGGCCCCACAATTCACGTCTGTCCATGGGCAGGGATGAAGATACTCAGGTCTAACACCCATTTTCCACCCTCTCCTGGTACTACTCAGCTTTTCCTCGAGTTATTTGAGAAAGTGTAAATCTGCTTAAAATCAACTTAATTCAACATCAACACCTCAGTCTGAAGAGTTTCTCCTTGGTGGGACATTCCCAGGGTTGGCCAGATACCCTGAAGTTTCCTCCTCTCCACACTCTGCCAAATTCTTTGTAAATTTAGCCTCAAATCCAGCAGTTTTCCAAAATGATGACTGCAGTACAGCTGCTGTCCCAACTCCTCATAATAGGCCCAGGCTGTGTAGCAACTTCTTCACAGAGATATAGAAGAAATCTCTGCTAAGCAGCAGGGCATTTGAAAGGAGTGTTCACATCTGATGTTGTTCAGGTTTTTTTATGTGAAATGAATTACACATTTCGAGCCAAATTCAGAGCATTCAGTTTGCTCATCATAAAAGCCACCAGCACAGCTGGCAACTGTCACCCTGTCTTGTACGATGGGGAGGGCTGTAAATAACCCCGCAGCCGAATTTGGGGTAAACAGTATGTGTGTAAGGCTCTGCAATCCAACTGCAAAACATGACTGTGCCAAGGAGAGAGCGCAACATGGAAGACAAACGGGACAGGACATTTAATGTCTATGCAGTAACAAATGTATTAGAAGTGGAGTCAAGCCATGGATGCTGAATAGGAATTGAAAAGTTTCCAACATGTAGGGATGTTTCTATTAGTTTGAGCTTTCAAAACTTTCTGAAACATTAATGTCCAAATTTCTTTGGACTTCTCTAGCATGTGTTAAAGGAGGGGGTGTGATGAAATATTTTTTCCAGGCTTTGCAACATGTCCCTTCACAAAACTGTCCTATGCCTTTTCCCTTCACAACGTTGACATTCGGATCGTGGCATGCCTGCGGTGTTTGGCGAGCAGACAGCCCTCCGGCCACAGAGGTGCTCAACCACCATGTTTTTGCTCCACTAAAATTTCATTCCGCTTCGACTGAAATATGAAGTGTTAAAAACTGCCATTTCCCTCCTTCCAGTTGCATTCCTGAGGGAAATTTTGGAAGGCGGCCAAAACCAATTGAACGCAAAAATCCCGTGGTGGAGCAGTGCAGCGGAGGCAGCGGGGAACAGAGTGTGCCGGAACGCCTGGGGCTGCCGGGGCAAGCACGGCGCTGGCCAGCCGCAGCGAGAGGAGCAGCAGCACCATTTCATTTGCCCTCATCACCCGCTCCAACAGCTGTGGCCCAGCACCAGGGAATGTCCAGGAAAGGGCAGCACGAGGGAGCAGAAGACAGGAAAATTTGTCCTCCCCACCTTGACCAAAGGCATCCAGAGCCCAGATCTGCTCACTTCCACTAGAAAACGTGACCACTAGTGCAGCGGTAACACACTCTGCTTCAGGGCTTAAATATTCATGGAAAGGGGAAGTGCTCTTGCCCTTATAAGAAATTGCTTTGGGAAAAAAAAAAAAAAAAGGTGCATAATTAAAAATTGTGTATAAAAAGACCAGGAAGCAGCAGTGGAAGACTGAAATTCATGGGTTTGTCTGTTTAGAGACAAAGGTACACACAAAAATACACTTGAGTAATTACATCTTTGACAAGCTTGAACTATATGTTTAACAAAACCCCGAAAAGGTCACAGAAACATTCATGGAAAAGGTATTAGTCAAACAAGCCTCCATATGAGGAGGTGGCAGGGACTGCAGGGTGTCAGGGACAGACAGCCCTCCTGCAAAGGATGCCGATTCTCACTCCCTGTTTTGAGGGTCTGTCAGCACCGAAGGTACTTCGGGCAGATGAAGACTCTGAATGGGGTACGTGTCCTGCTTCTGCTCCGGAGGGCTGCTGCAGAGCAGCCTCATACTGTATATACTAGTTCTCATACCGGGGGAGAGCTTGGGCAAGTTTTAGTCACTTTTGCGGGGATTCAGTTGCTGTAACACACGTGCCTCACGCTCCTTTGGAGTCACCCAGCTGCCAGCCTGGCCTCCACTACAGAAGGTGGGGATCACATGTAGGTCATCTCTCCTACTTGCCAACCCCGTACCAACCTCTCAGATCCTCCAAAGCATCCCACCCGGCAGTAGAGACTTACATTTCAGCCGCTGAGCTTCATCCTCTGGGCTTTAATTCCTCCACATATATTGGCAAACTGCCTTGTTCAGGAAGCTTCTGGGAGTGGTAATTCAGTAACGTGAGGAAAGGCTTTATGATCTCCGGTGCAAATTACCACCCTTAGGAGAAGACAACACGCCCAGATACTAAGATAAGTGACTGCCTTGCTAACCAGAAAATGGCAGTATTGAGTCCAGATGTAATTATGTTCCGTTAGTACTCTCCAGAACAACACGTAATGTGACTACCTGGAAGGGCATTGCTAGGGCTGTGCCAGAAAAAGGCTTAACACAGACTTGGATAAAATTTAATGTAACTATTTTAGGCTCAAGAGTCATGTTGCTATGTTTTCTTTCTCATCCGTGTTTTAATAGAGCCATTTCTTCCTGGGACCTGGCCATCAGTTCTGTCTCCTGAAGCCATGCTGAGAGCCAGATTCTGCTTGAGGCATACGCAGAATGACATGAAAACCCCTGCTCCAGCCACCGCGCTTTGTAACGTGGAGGCACAACGCTTCTTTCAGCAGCAGTGCTGAGGAAAACTTCTTAAAAAGGTTTCTTTTTTTCCACATGGGAGTGTTTTCACTGTGCCATCTCCAAGAAAGCTCTGCTCTGGCTCCATTTAGCTCTACCTTTCCTCAACCATATATCACCTGCTTCAGGCTATCTTGTTCACAAAATGGGCAGTTTTCCTTGTTTTTTCTGGTGGAAATGTCTAGCCAGGTCTGATGAATAGGGACAAGGTCTTCAGAGCTGAGCACTTTCATGCTGCGGAGCCAGTGTGTGTGCTCTTGAACTGTGGGCAAAATTGGTTGAACTTGGGATGCTCACTGTGCAAAAGGACAGGGTGTGTGTTTTTCTGAGGGAAACAAAGGCCATCTGGTTGGCACCCTCCAACGGGGTCTCAGTATTGGGGTGACATGTCCTAGGGGTCCTGAAATGGGCTGGGAGCAAATAATGAACTTCTGAGGACTTTTAAACTTTTAAAAAAATGATGCAGGCAATGCATTACATGGTTTTGTGACAAATCTCTTCAGCCTGAGATCTTTTCAGAAGTTCAAGTTGCTTCCCCAGACTACATGTTAAAAACCAAGGATTATGGAATTTAAACCACTTTTGTCTCATTGATGCAGTGCGTTATTTTATGTCTCTGAATTATTCCAAGGTAACAGCAAGTCTAAGTTTTACTATAGCTTGTCACGGTAACAAAAGCAATTTTAAACAAGTTTATTTCCTTTAAAAAGTGTATTTAATTTAAATGAAAATTATCTTTACAATCCAGTTGGAACTACCCATTCCCTTCCACCCTGATTTAATCTGCTGTAGAGGGCTATGGAATCCAACTCATTTGTAAAGCAAGGAAGTCCTGGGGATTAGGTATTTTCATCACTAATAAATTTAAGTTTATTTCTAGTCCAAATGTGTTTAGTTTCAGCTTGCGGCTACCAGATACTTTTGTACCTCAGCCTGTTAGCTTAAAGAGCCCTCTACTGTCAGAAATTTACTCCCCCTATACTACGTGTAGACAAGAACTAAAGTATTGCTGAATTTTCATTTTACTGTTACACGGACTGAACTTTGCACTACAAAACAGGTTTTCCCAAACACTGTATCATCTCCATGAATCTTTTTTGGAATTGATTTCAGGCTACCCATGTGGATTTGCTGTATTTGGCGGGCAGGGAGCCCCAGCCCCTCTCTGGGAAGGCACAGGAGGAGGAGAAGAGCAGTGGTGGGATGTCATTCTGAAGCACCAGGCATTTTCTCAGATTAAAACCTCTGTTCTCCTTTTTAACAGAAGTGTGTAAATTGGTGGCACATGAATTCATGGCATGTGTTTCCTATCATATCATCACTGGAAGAAATATAAAATGAATGAAGGGGAAGTAATTTATTGTGGGGCCTTAAAAAACGGGTCTGGAGCTCTTTTCTTACCTCCTTCAGTAATTATGCATGAAAACATTATGTACATAGTATATGATCTGTCAAGCAATCAGATGCTTAGCTCTAATCCCCACATAGCTTTGGGGTACCGCCATCAGGCTGAAGGTTAACCATGGGGGTTTGAGGTGTAACCTCTGCAGGAATTTGAGGGACCCCTCTGTATCAAGAGGGGTCTCAGCTTTGGTGCTCTGAAACCAGCTCCTGTAAGTACCGTAAAGGCAAATTCCCCAGGAAACTGCTCTGTGGGCCATACATGCCATGTGGGTAACACGAGGTATGCAGATTATTTAGAATGAACTCTAATGGAGTTGAGAGTAGTTTCATCCTGTGTGTGACATCCAACAATTAGGACACCTCTATGCTTGTATGAATCATTAACTTCCAAGCCTGCTAGTTCAGCCTCTGACACAGAGCCATGCATCACCGCCGAGTGGTGTTCACCTCAACACAGGCACCCGAGCTCTTTGGGTAAAAGTTATAATTCATCTCACTTGGGCAGCCTATGCTTAAATCTGACTGGAACGACACTAACAAACTCCAAAGATTAGAAAATGCTGGGAGTGAGCTAAAAGCTCAGTAACTTTCTACAGGATTCTTCTAACACTTGTGAAACTTTTGTGTTCATGTTAGGGTTAGTCTAGGCGTATCTGAACTGTAAAACTTTAATATTTTCATGTCAAAAATGATTTTGCTAAAGTTAACTTTCCCCATACTTTGACTTATCAGTTTCAGTTGTGGTGGTGTGCATTTCAGTTGAAGTTTTATTACATTATGTTGGCAGCACATAATGTTTTTTACACATGGATTTGATTGAGAAATGAAACTGGAATAAGAATGAGGTAGCAGCAGCATCTGCTGGGAGACACAGCTAGTTCTGGTGTCAATCAATCTGATTGATTAAATATGATGGCACACACTTTATTAAAACAAAATGCTCTCCCTGAAGAAGACTATTATGCCAATATAATACACAGCTTTCCTAAAGAACATTGCAAAAAAGGTGGTCTGTTTGTGAAATACAGTACTTGTAAATAACTGGAAAGAACTGAAGAGTTCAAATTACATTTGTCTGCTCATGGAAACAGCTATTTTATTGTTTTGGCATGCAGTAGCTGGTATTGTTATATTGGCAAGATCAGCAGCACTGATGGAAGTTTAATTATTCTGTGGGACCACAAAAAGATTTTATGGGCTCGCTGATGTTATTAAACAGGTCCGAGACTTGAAAGTGCTTGGTGGCATGAGACCAGGGTATATGACAGACTGGCTCACGGCTTGAGATGGAGGCAGTGCCTGCCCACCCCACGCCTCTGGCATGCTGGCATTAATTTCCAGGCAGCCTCCTGGCTCTCTCTTTGCAAGGATGGGTGTTTGCAGGGCCGGCCTGAGCCTGGGAAGTCAACTCCTCTGGGAATAGACAGTCATCAAAGGCGCAATTACTTGCTCTTCCAGGTACAAGGCACAGACATCTTCGACTTGCCTTCTCTCTCGCAGAAACAAATAGGATGTGCAGCAACTCCACCCCAAAATACAGCTGGTGGCAAAAGAAACCATTTCATGGTGCATTCTCTGCTCTCCCCGGGGGAAAGTCAAGAGAAACAATGAGTCATATTATTTGAGAAGTGCTTAGAGACTATAGTGATGGAGAATATAGGACACAATAAATCTTTGCAGTGTTTCCTATCAACCTAAAATTATGGCTTCTTCTGGGTATCTTAGGGAGTCAGTTATACTTTTGCACTGGCCTCACCAGGGCTGCGGTTTTACCCACCTCCATTTATATTTTATACAATAAGATGAATTATGAAAATTCTTAACCAATATCAATGTTTTACTCACTTTCCTCCAAATGTAGACATTAATAATTTAACACAGGTTTCTGCTTGCTTCCTTCATCCTCACTAAATGTATCCAAGTAACATTTGCTTCAGTAAATAATATAAATATAAATAAACATCTGCACCACAGAAGAGTGCTGCATCCTACTCTGTATGAACGTAATGACTGGGGATCAACCAAGTTTATGCTCCAGTTGGACACAGCACTGCAGGAACTGATTAAGAGGCTGTTTCTGCCATCGAGGCTCCTACCACCTGCCGTTGTCCAAGCACACAAATCACAGTAGAAAAATGCCTAATATGCAAACTTTAATACAGTGATAGACTGAAAAACGTGCTAGCTGGTGCCGTTCCTCTTTTAAAGTGGGGGGTGCTCTTTACTGAGCTCTTTCAGTTCTTCAGATCCTGCGAGGTGAGAAGCAGTGGGTCCAGGGGAGGTGAAGGGAGAAGTGGAGGCCTTTGATGGGACAGGCAGTGAAAAAGGAAAATAGCAAGTAGAGGAAGACTAGATGGGGAGAGAGTAAATGTGTACGGGAAACACCTAGTTTCCAGAGGGGAAAAGATGAAAGGAAAAATAGTACATGGCAGAAACCGTTGGTTTGATTTCAGAAACGGGAAAAAAAGAATGGTGATGGTCCCAGTATAACAACATATGTGTCATAGCGCAGAGGAGAAGCAGAGAAAATGTTAGGTTTCAGTCCACTCCATTTTCACTTCTATTGCTATATTTTCTCATGGTAATCCCACTGGGTTGCTTCTTCTAGTTTCAGTGCAATTCCTTGTCCTGTTTTATTTCATTAGGAGATGACAGCCTGTTTGCTGCACCATGATGTTGCATCACCTTCAAACCCATGGAGCTGCTCCCCAAGCACCATGCTACTCTTTGCCCATCTAATTCAGTGAAATGCTTAAGCAGGTGCTTAGAATTAAAAACCAGCAGAGAATCTCAGCATGTTTAACGTGATGGCGTCAAAACAACAGGAATACAAATGGCTTAGAAATATCTGTGTTGAATTTTTAATGGCAGATTTGGAACTATTTTTAAGATCCTACTGTTATTTCTCCTGAGAGATCTTTTCTTAGCAATCTAAGTAGAAAATAATAATGAGGAAAAAAACCTCTTGCTAGGCAACCTCTTCAACATGCAGATGGTTTCTGCAGTGACACTTCTGCTGAGGCTAATCTTTCAGGATTGAGATATTTTCAGAAACATCCATTTGTGGCTTATTTTTTTCTTTACTCACAAAGACACAGCTTTGTATACAAATCTTTTCTCCACCCCCACCCGCTTATTTGGTGGTTTGAGGCTTGCTCACAACTTTTTGCATGAACAGATATCTCTTGTACTTTGCAGACCTCAGAAATGTAGCTAATGATGGTATCTGGACAGATGTGTACTTCATCTGCCTCCAGCCTTCATTCCCTCACGGAGCCCATTGACTTTCTTAAAGGTTGACCACCACCTGCATTATCTTAACTTGCAAACTTATCCCAGTGCAGAGTTGCTCTGTTTTACAGTGGGGGATGGTGTATTTTCTAATATCCTCTCAAAAAGGGTCGCTGAGGTCATTCTGATCACGTTGGTCTTTGGCAGGTGACTCTCCCATTGTTTCTTCTCAGTTTGTCTCCTTTCATCCCCATTAATCTTCCGTACTTCCCACCTTTGCAGGAACTTCTCCATTTAGTTTCCTTGCTGCTTGGACACCCCTAGGCTGAGAGACTTTTGATAAGGAAAATGCTCTTGAACAATGCCCTAGGAGGGAAGAGCAGTTGGAGCTCTGCTTTGTGGTTAGTTGTATTTTGGAATCCTAAGTAGCTGTTTGCCTATGACTATATTCATTAGGCAGGGATTTAAAGTAAAAAGTACGTCATTCATTACTGTTAGCTCAGCACAGACCTCTACAGCTAGCCCTATCAAATAATGCAAACCAAGTGAACAAATAACCAACATAATTTACTGTCAACTTCTGTAAAACCTGGAAAAAAATCTTCACAGTCCAAAATATTGTGGGTGGTTTTAACAACGTTGTCCACAGTGCATGAAATGCAATATTTTGGGGTAATTGCCGTTATTTAAACCTCAGAAAGCTACAGATTTATATTTGTTCGGTTTCCCTTTAAGCTGGATAATAAATCTGTACAGCTTCTTCTTCAGCTTTTGTCTTTTTTTTTTTTTTTTTTTAAAAGAAAGACTTCTGAGAAGATAGTATCTGCCTATACCAGTCTATTTTTTTGCTTTTTAAAAATCACAGGAAAGATGTTAACTGCTGAGTTGGTCTGTATGGAGCAAATTGTGTCTTTAGACATACTGTATTATAATTATTGAAGATAGCATCATAGATACATATGCAGAAACCAGCAGTCAATTTTGACTCAGAAGATAATACACCAACTGTGTATTAAGTTTAATGTAGATTAATGCGAGTTGCTTTCCTTTGCATGTATGTACACAGGTACAAATAATTAAGATTAATTCTGCTGGATATAATGGCCTTCACTGTGCACGGTGCCATAAAATTCTTCTTTAATAGCTGTTAATTGGATGTATTTGCTTTGATGGTGAAGTCCTGATTAGTCGTGTTACCCTACAACCCCTTCTCCCTCCCTTTGCTCACTTTTGTGCTTAGGAAAAGATTTATAATACGGGAATCACAGCTATGCAGTTTATTAGCAAAAAAATCAATAGATGTATCTGTTTACATGTATTAGAGGTTCAGCTAAACAGGGGATGCACTGCATAATATTTGAAGAGTAGAGATGATGCATGTTTTCATGTTTTCTTCTTTTCCCCATGAAATGTTTTTACAGGTAATAATTCTGATTTCTTGCTGGATTTCTTTTTTCTTTTTTTTTTTTTTCAGTCTGTTTTCTTTCTTTGGCTTCTGCGTTGAACCTGCAGAGTTGCTCAGGGGCAATAGGAGAGCCAGGTGCCTTCAGCAAGCTCCAGCACCAGAATGTCAGGATAGGGCTGAAGTTAGGAACTGCTTCCATATGATGAGTCACTGTGTTTTTTCTGGAAAATAGTCAGTAATTATTTTGCCATCTCTGTTCTCTGAAATACAGTAAGCCTAAACATAAGGGACAGGGGCTTCTCTGTGTGCAAACCAGTACATCTTCACTGAAATCTAGGTGGATATTTGATTTGTGCTGAAGTTCCGGCCATTTTTTTTTAGGTAGCTCATTTTTAGCAATAATACTTTACGTTTGTTATTTCCCAGGAGCACAGATCTTTTTATAGAATTAATGGATGATGAATATATAAAAGAAGAAATTAAAGGTACGACTACAGCCTAAGCCGATGTCTCAGAGCCGGGTTCCTGGGCACAGCCCCCCAGCTCCCACCCGTGCACCATGTGTATGGAACCATGGGCAGTTTTCCTGGGACATCAGCCCAGCAGTGTGTGAAGCTGGGGCATTTTTTCCTGCTTGGAAGCCATTTTAAGTACCTGAGCACAACCACTCAGGAGCTGTGGCAAAGCCAGGCCTGACCCCAGGAAATTTTCACTATGGATTTCTGCTCCAACAACTCGACCTTACTAACACAAATCATCTGTACCGTTTTATCATTAATATACTGGTCTGGTACCTTTTCTTCTATGAGTATGATGTCATCAGTGTACTACGTTCCTGCTCCTGGTGATCTCTACAGATCCTACCAAAGAGGAGAGGGCTTTTCCCTTTGCCTCCTGCCTCCTCCCATCTACCTGGAGCCACTGGATGCTGCTGGGACAGCCACATACAGAAGGGGGACCCCCAGTTTGAGGTGGTTTGCACTCTAGCAGATAGGTTCTCCCTCACGGAATATTGGAAGTAAATGTCTGTGGGGTCTGGTCTACTACCAGGGAGGCTTTGGTGGGACCTCATCCAGCCGAGGATGGGCTTCTGTCTTCCTTCTCCTCTGCCACTGTGTGTAGCGAGTCAGTGCACTCCAGCAGCCAACTAGGATTCTTAAAAATGTGTGCATGGGTTATAAATGATCAACCTGATTAAAAATTACTGCATAAAATGCTCCATGGAGGACAGGCTAGCACTGCTAGTTGCGTGAGTCACTGCTGTTTATGTCCTTTAATTAGGAAAATTGCTGTACAGTGTAGGTTTTAGAAGACGTCTTCTGACAGATCTTCAGTGCTCCCCCTGACTTTATCTCTGCATCCAATTCTGCTGCTTGTATTATTTGGATCTCTTACTGCAGCCAGAGGAAGTCCAGACAGGGCCAATTCCTAAAGTGTTTAAATCTGAGAAGCCCCATCACGATGCCCAATTACACTATCATCTGAGGATCTGATAGAATGATTTGGGGACTGAAAGAGCAGGTCTTTTACGAGATTAATAATCTACGGAACATTAATATGTAATTCTGCACCCTCCTCCAAAAAAGAAGTCATCTGCATAATAATGGCAATTACAAGTTAAAAAAAAAAAAAAGGCTATTTCTTTGTAACCATTTAAACATGCTTAGCAATTATACATTTATTGTCAGTATAAAATGAACAGTTCCGGAAAAGCTGGGTGAATATCAGCAGAAGCAATTAAGAAAGGTGTTTATTTTACTGAGGCCTCTCCATTTTAATTTCAGAAGTAAAGCCCTATCACTGAGTTTGCAGTTGTTTTATTCATGCTTTTAACTACACCCCATTTCCAAACTTGACTTTATCTGCCCTAGGCAAGGCTGTGTTTCCATGCACTTCTGCCTTAAGACACCTCTGGCAAGGGGAGGGTTAAAACCAATATTTGTAGATAAAGAGGTAAACATATTTACATTCAGTTTTTCACACTTTATGCATATGTCATGCAGTGAATAGTTTTAGAGGTATGTTTGTACTATCTCTCCAGAATTTTTACAGTCTGCAGGACACAAAATCTCTATAAAGTGACTTATTGAAATAGAAGCAGATTGGTAAAACCGTTTCTCTCTTATGAACTGTGAAGAATGATCCTCTAAATGAAATCAGGAAGGAACTGGACAGAATCTTGTTTAATGGTGTGACAAAATGAATCACAACTATTCCAAGCATCCATCACTGCTAAAAGGGGACCACAAATGATCTGTGAACTACTATATATTGATTACTCATGTACTACAAGTGTCGGATTTAATGTTCACACACCATGGAAAGGCGGCAGGGACAGATGGTGCCTTAACTCTTCTTTGATAGATTTTAATGGTGAAATATTGATTTCTATCTGGCCAAGGCCTGTTGTTAGGGGCCAAAGTCATTTGTTGGGTATAGCCGGACACCCAGTCTGCTAGGGGTAATCAATCATTTTTGGCAAGGCAGGTGAAATTCTGAAGAGAAGCACCTTGGGTTTCCAAACTGTATCGAGATGAGGCTGAGACCAACATTTGCGCATGCACGCCCCCTCCTCCCCCCACTCACACATACAAAGAGACTCCATGAAATTGTGCTTGTAAAGAATTATTAATGATAAGACATGTTTACTGAGGAGAGTCACAGCGAATCACAGCTGACATGAAATAGTCTGGGAGCCTCGGAGAGAAAATGAGCTTCTCGCTAAAAGGGACTATATTTTATTTAAACATCCGTCTAGGGCTGAAAACTCAGGTAATCTGTTGTGTTACAAGCCACTGGCTGTTCTTGCCATCCAGAGAGATAACAGTGAGGAGCTAATAGGAACACATCAATCACAATCAGGCTGCAATTCCACCGGTGTCTCCTCTTCCCAGCTCCTTTTTAAGCTCCTTAATAACGATGATAACATAGTTCTGGGCTTGTGAGAGGGTTTCTTCCCTTTGAGGGTCATATTCATAAAGCGAATGGCTTGCAAAGTCAGCATCTCACTCCTATGAAAAGATGGGGGGGAGGGGAGCAGAGGGAAGGGGTTTGTGGATGGAGGGGGGGGCAGGAGGGGCTGGATTTCCCCCAGCAATAAATCCATGGACGCCCCTCTTTCCCCTGACACCCTTCCCAGGAGAGGATTTCTGTTTGGAAGCGGACGGAAAAGGGTAGCCTCTGCCCAGATGTGCCCCAGATGCGGGAAGCCAGTTGAGGCTGATTTTTCGTTTAGATTATCTTGCTTACCTAATGATTTTTGCTTCACTGCTCAGCTCGATTGTGTTCACTAGGACGGCAGGCTATTAAAATGTCAAGGCACATTGAATTGTTGTTATCAAGGAAAGAGACCTTTCCAATCAACCCGTGTTCCCCGGGTTGCATAAAGGCGAAGAAGGGATTGGATGAGGAAGAAGACCTTCTTCATACCGGGGAGGGGGGGAGAGGTGCAGTGGGGGGGGTGTGGTGTGCGTGCGTGCCTATGTGGCTATGGCTGTGTGCACGCAGATGTGTGCGTGTGCCTGCTGTAGTATGGTGCAATAATTAAAATGCCATCTTTTATAACAGGTATTAGACATTTCTCTCATTCGCATTTACAGGGGGAGATGAAACTTCTCCCCGTTGTGCTTTTCATGGCAATCCTTGTAAAGAAAATACTGGGAGGAGGAAACTTGTGTGGTTGAATCACTGGCCCCGCATACTAAGGAGCTGCTGGGCTGGGCTGAAGGAGAAAAACAAAGGCAAATGCCTTCCTCATGTCTGCACCTGCCTTAAGGCTTGATAAGAAAATAAGTTCACTGACCTACTGGGAAAAACACTGGAGATTGTCCGGTATCACAATATTGTACAACTGGTGACAGGATGATACAAACCCAGCACATTTGGAGACACAAAAATCCCCTACCTTTCGTCACCACCACCACCTTGTTCATATAATTGCAGAGCAGTTTATTACACAGAGGCACATCAGATATTGCCACAGATTGATTTTTTTCTTTCTTCTCTCGTAAACTATACAGTACATCATATTGGTTGGGAAAAAATATATTCTTTGGATTTACTTCTCTTTGTTTAAATCATTTCACAAATATTTTGCTTTTCCCCTGTCATTTCTCTTTCATTTTCATTTAAAAAAGATGGCTTTGTTTTTGCTTGTATACGGTTTTGTAGAATAATGACATCTATCCCGTCCCCCATGCATCAAGCATCATTGATTGGCCAGAACATCATTGTCACTACTGGGTGTTCATCTTCACACTTGCCGCTGGCAGGTCCCTCATCTACTTTCTCTCTCTGTCTTCCACATGCCTGTTTCCACAGCCGCACGCTCAGTCACGACAGGCATGCCCACTTTCTCTTTTTGCCTCATATGCATTTCTCCTGATGTGCTTTCACTCCGCGTCTCCTCCTCACACACCCCTGCGTTCTTTCCCTCCGACCTTGTGCTGCTGTGCAAGTCCATAGGCACAAACCACAGGCAACCGCTCAATTCTGACACAAGCTTCAGCTTGGTCTGTGTCAAAAAGCCAGGAGAAAACAAATCCTTCCGTCTTCTTCCACATTGTCTACATTGGTTCATGAAAGTTTCTCTCAAAAGATTTGATTCCCCAACCTATTCAGGCACACACTGAAGAGAGCACTGAAGGGACTACAGCAGTCCCTGCTAGTCCTGCACATGGCAGTGGAGAAAGGGTACACAACCTTCCTTTCCCACCACGCTGTTGCTCCAGCTGGCCTTAATTTTCACTCTGCCTTACATTTCCACTCTCACATCTGTCTTGGGGCTTGTCTCCATAGAAAAATTATTGCACACAGTGCTGGGATGTGAATTAATGGCACATCCCTGCAGGGAACATTGCAGGTACAGTGAGGACTTGTGTGCACAAGGACATTACTGTCGAGCCAGCCAAGGTGTAAATCTCCTGCGGTGTGGCACCAGCTCCCCCATGCACCGTGCTGGTGCACGTGGGGTCTGTGTGCCCCCCCGCCTCCCCAAGCCAGGCTCCACACACCCAGTGCCCATATGCACTTACGGGATATGTGCTCTCAACCAAGAAAAGCCCACATCTATTTGCTGGTTTGCAGCACCCCATACCTGTGCTCCTGACAAATCTTGATATGTTTATTCTTGCAAGTTGCTTGAGAGGTAAGAAACAGGTATTATGCCTTTACAGAAATAAAACTGAGGTGTTCAGGCTCCTGAAATGCCTAAATACTTCCTATGCTGGGATCCAAAGTGACTTGCTCTAAGACATAAGCAAGTGGGTGGCAGACTGTAGGAACTGTAGGACCATAGGACCGTAGGAACCTGGTCCCTGAATACTGTACTCTGGTTATTGATATTCTATTTATTAGATCAGCTTTCATTTCTCCTGTGAATGTTTTCTCTCATGTCCTCACTGCTCCTCTCAACATCTAGCAGGTTCCATGTGTTTCTTGCAAACCATAGCTTCCTTAAGGAGTTGCATTTGGCTCCACCACCGCTGGCTGTGAAGCAGACATCAAGCCCAGCCAAAGAAGTGAGGCTCCTCCACTCTCTTACCAAGTCAAACAGAGTGATCTTTGTTGTGGCCCAGGTGTGGGACCCACTCACGGCACCACACGGGTCCTCAGCCTGACTCTGCTCCCAACCATGGTGCATTGCCAGATGGGATGGGGAAAGAAACTACAACCTTCAAGGCCAAAGCAAGCATGCAGTGGAGGATGCCTGCAACCTTTTTGCACTGATATCCAACTTCTACACTGCTCCCTACCTAGATCTATATCTAAGACCAGACCCCATGATCCCGGACCATTTCCAGGGTACTTGGCCTCCATTGTGCTGGTATCCTTACCTTCCTTTGCCATTCTGGGTCCATGTATGCCCTCTGCATAGAATACTCCTGACTGTGATAATCTCCTGAATGTGTTGTTTGGACATGTAATTTTTTCTCCAACAGGCTATGAGCATCCTACCAGCGCTAGCGCTTTTCTTCTGCAGGCTAAACATCAGCACACATTTTTCATTAAGCAATAAACTTGACCAGCATCTCTGCAGAGTCTGAAAAAGTGTTGAATCTAATCCTCTCCCACTTCCTTCACAAACTGTGGGAAAGAGCAGCACCCTTTCTGAAATCAGTAGCTTCAGTCTAAGAAATTTTCCAAGTGGGTATTTTTGAACTACTGCTGTTTGAGGAATGATGGGCAATTTTTGAGGAATTATCTGCATTACCATCGTAATAGATTAATTGATTTTATGGTTGGCAAAGGACCGTTACTGTACCTCTTTCCAAGTCCTGGCCAACACCATAATTTTCAGCCCAGGCTGATGTAATTTCCCATACCTGTTTTGGGCATGTTTTCAAGCCTGAAGTCAGTGGCAATCCTACTGACTTTGAAGGCTGGGAACAGTCCTGTGGTGGCTTGAAAGAAAAATAAGCAGGAATTCTTCACTTAATTCTTCTGTGCACAGGTAACCAGAGTGACTTTCTGCAAGAGGAACCAGCACAGCCTGCAAGCACAGAAAGGTGCTAAAGGCTAGGGTGGTGCAGGAGGAGCTGGGAAGTACACTGATTTGTACCTTTGACAAGACACCTTCTTGCTGTTTGCTGTATTTCAGAAACATTTTGGAAACCTGAATTAATTCCCTTGATTCCTCAACACATCCTCAAGAAGATCTTGTCATTGACTTACTCCATGGGGGCTTGTTCTCCTGGATTTGGGTGTATCAGCATTCTGCTGAGAGGGACAGAAGACCACACATATTCCAAGCAGAGCAGATTATATGAACTACTCTTTCCTTATCAATCTAGGGGCTGAGGAAAAAGAAAACCTGTAGTGCTGTAATCCACAGGGTCCTGGACAGTTAGCAGGATGATAAATTAGAAGCAGAAAGCTAACCTAGCTTTTCTCTCAAGGATGGCCAAAGTCAAAAGGCTTGACAGAGCTAAAACTCAACAGGCAGAATACTTCACCAGAGAGAGATCACCAGCTGAAACTGAAGAAGTCCCAGATCAGCAGGGAGAATGATTCATAGCAGGAGATGACACTGCACTGCTTCATGCCAAGGGGTACGATGCTCACACTGCCACATGCAGAGCATGCCTGGTCTGTAAATACTTGTGCACTGTGGTCAGGCGAAGGCAGGACTTCTGTGCTTAGCATGGTGAGGTCTTGGTTTACAGCTGTTCTCTCTAGGCACTAACATGTTGCTAAAATAAGGAAAAGAGATACATAAAGGGATGCAGAAAATATCCTTTCCAGGAAAATTGCAACACATGTCCCTCCATGCCCTATATTTAATGATTTCTCTCACTGAATTCTTCACATGTCGAGCCTGTTTTGGTCAGGTGGGTCAATACTGTGCCTCAGCTGAACACACATCCAGTGGGAAACTCCTTATGCTTCTCAGAACGTGAATGGCTGCACCTATTTTTTTATGGTCCAGTCTATACGCTGATCCTTATTCCACAGAGAGCTCTCCCAGAACTGACTGGGCTAGAAGACTTGTTTTCCCTTCTGAGACACAAAGCCTTCTCTGTATATGGCAGGATGAAATGGATGGCAACAGAGATGGGATGAATTCACAGTGTCTTTTGGAAGAAATGTCCTCACATTCAGAACCCAGCTTTTGCAGTGGCTGGTTTCTCTTCAGACACCTATTACTGGGCTTATTTGCTACCTGAGCCCTGCAGTCTGCCCAGTGCAGCAGCCATTTGCTGCACCTGCTGCTCCCTAATCATCCCATGAACTTCAGAGGCTTTGCAAAATGATCAACCTTTAAAAGGATTTAAGTTTCAGTGCCAAAATTTAATTTCAGACATCTAAGACCTGCTTCTGCATCTGGCCCTTTGTGCAAGAAAAAAACCCTTAGTACTGGCTATTACATTTAAATGTAAATTGAGTGGGACCAGGAGAATTGGTTCCTGAACTGTGCCAAAAGCCCTGCATTAAGAAGTTAAGGCTGGTATATATATCAATCACACCAGCATAAAACACATCAAAGGGATGTAATTGTCCCCCAAGCAAGCCTTATAATTCACAGAAAACTCAGTTGAAGTTAGCTCAGTTAAAATAAGTCTGAAGAGAAGGACGCTAGAAAGTTCCCGATTATCTCTTGCGATGCTATGCCATAACCTTATAATTATGATTAAAGCTTTATTTTCTTTGGCTTCAGAACTTATGTTCTTCCCTGGCTGCATCCCTTAGCTGCCCAGGCGACTTCCATCGGGCAGTGAAGCAGTCGCTGATGCCTGTGTTTGGAGAGGGTCAGTCCTTTCCAGTGTGCTTGGCCATCATGCACCCTCTCAATTTAAATTCAGCCCTTTCTCTGCGGACTTCCAGAACCTTAGAATGAATCCCTGAGCTGGCACCATCAAAGACGTGAGGGAGAGGACAGAAACATGGGAGGTGCATTGAAATAGTCAGTTCAGCCAAACCCTCTTTGAGGCAGGTGTGACCCAAAGCGAGTCCTGCTGTATTTGGGGCTAGGCAGCAGCTGACTAAGCCTGCGGGTAGACTCATTCCTGCAGCAGTGAGGGGTTACAGCCACAGAGCAGCAGCCAGGTATGCCAGGTATTGCTTGGCAGGTCATGGCTCCTAGGCCTTCAGCACACAGAGAGAAACCCAGCATCAGCCAGGGCTGGCCACGTATGACAGGATGAGGGTAAAGGTAAGCAGCCCCTGCTTGCAAACAGCTGGCGGCCAGCCCCCTGCTCCAGCTAGCCTCTGTTTTTTCCAGGGGCCCCTGCTAGCATTCCCAATCCATATCCTCTGGCACCCTCAATGTGTCAAGGCAAAAATGCCCTGGGCAGATCCTCCAAGCTGTTATAGCTCTGGGATCCTCAAAGCAAGAACTGGAAGCAGGGCTGAGCCACAACTAAACCATGTCCGTTTTTTTTGCATACCACAGATTTATTTGCTAGCAAAATAGCTGTGGAGGGAACAGGAGCAGAGGGCATGGTTATTGTTTGCAGTGGAGCACCTTGAAGAAACTAAACTAGCACTCAACGCAGAATAATTGGTGTAGCAGGAGGCTGTGCCCATGCTAATAGTTTTTACTGAGATGAAGCTTATTAACATGTGCACTGGTGCATCTGTATTGCCTCTGGGACTCAAACTCAGCATGGTTCTCTGCCGCGCTGCAAGGAGGTTTTACCTTCCTCTGACCTTGCTCAGGCTCCTTTGTCCTGCTCTTCTGTGCTCTGAGTTAACCTCTTGTCTGCTTAGGCATACATCTTGTATTTTAACTCCAGGCCAACTTTTTCAAGTTTCTTCTATGCTAAAGATTTTTGCTGTGCTGGAAGTATTTTGTGTCCCATTGTTACGATGTTTTTGGTTTGTGGAAAGTTTCTTGTGCAGTCCACACTTCAAATAATCAGATGATCTCTAAGCCAAATTTTTAAGCTATTGCAAGCGAGCAAAAAACCACACTCTGCACTTTTCCTGATATCGTACTTTGGGGTAAGAGGTGTGCATTTACTCCACATGAGTTCACAGACTGAATCCCTGCTTGAGAGAGAGAAAGTAACATTTAAATCTTGCTTGGAGTATCCAGACTATGCCGTTATTTCATCTTTTGGAGGAATAGAAATGTAACTTTTGGGGACTAGTACAAAATAGGTCAGGAGAGAAAATGTGGTCTCTGCATCTGATCTCTGCTGGCAATTGCAAGGCAAACCAAACCTCTGCCTTCTGTTTGCTGCTGCTAGCACAGTTTAGGTGGAGTATGTGTTTGCCAGGGTGTTACCTTTTATCAGTTATTGTGAAGACCATAACAAAGTCCAAGTAAGGTATATGACAAGCATAGCTTACTGCATGCAGAGCTCAACCCTAAACTATTAAATCCCCCAAAGCAATTGACCTTTTTAACACGTATTACACAGAGGGTCTCCAGGGGGGAGGAATAAAGGGAGCTGATATGTTAAGATGCTGGGCTACCACCAGTCCTACGGTGCCAAATACAGGCCGTTTATAATCACACATAGTTCAGGTTATAACCCATCCAGTGCTTTCTCCCTCCTTACAGACAATTCAACCAGGGCAAGAACAAGCCCCAGCAAACATAAACAGTTAGGTTTTGGTAGTGTTTTGCTAACGGTGCCAACCACCCCCATCTACAAGTTTCATCTCGCAATGCCCTCTGCTTAGCTGTAGTTAGAGGTTGTCCCAGCCCAAGGCCTCTTTTCAACAATGACGTTCTGCACTAAAACTGAACACCCACCAATTAAGTAGGTGTATTTTGGCCCCAGACAGCTTTAAGGCATCATTTGAAGACTCATAGTTTACTAGTTTCCACTCACTGTTGCACTGTTGACATCATCTCAGCATAACCCTGTAAGCTTTCCACAGACAAGAATCTCTGCACTGAGAATTAGCAGATTTTGCTAGTTCATTTCTTTTGTGAAATCCAGTTGTTTTGCACTGAATGCGGCATGTCTCTGGCATAAGTGATTCAGATCAGGCAATCATCCTACACAGTGTAAATCAATGAGATGAAATGTAGCCATTGACAGCACTTACAATTTTGCCCATTACTATGAAATCCTCTTTCTTTAAACGGAAGGTGCTTTTATGAATCCATTGAAGCATAGCTGACAAAGCCTTCAATACTGACTATTGCCTAAATACTGCAAAACATAACAGTTATAAAAGATACACGTGGTGCATATTTATAAGGATTAGAATAAGCACTTTGTTGAATTCCTGCAGCACATTTGTCCCTTTTTCAGGATATTTATAAATGTTAGGTATTTTCTTCTTCCCATGAGTCAAATAAACACTTGTCTGTGGGATTACCAAATCTCTCTGCTTTTCCATGTGCTGACAGTGCAAAATACGTACTTCTACGGCTGTGTTAAAAAAAAAAAAAAAAAAAAAAAAATCCATGCAGTATAATTATTCTTTACGCTAATATAAGAGACTAGTAAATGTTCCTATACTTCTTGTAGGACTAATTACATTTCAGTAATGTGAATGATCCCTGGAGCCTCTACTGTTAAATATTTTTGGAGTGTTAGCAAGGGAGTTTGTTATTTGTACACACTAGAGAAGTGAAACAAAATAGCATGGCTCTAAGTCAGCTGCTTCTGATGTGACCATACTAAGTCAGGGGAACCCATTCGTCGGAGGATTTGCTCCTTCCCATCCGACCCACAAAGTCCTCACATTCAGAACCCAGCTTTTTCAGTGGCTGAAATAAGTTTCACTTCAGACACCAATTGCAAGCAGCTCGTTAGGAGCTGCTAAATAAAATGTAAATTTTATAGATTGTCTAAGTTTAAAAAAAATGCAGGGAGTTCCAAACCCACACCTTTTAAAATTGGCTAAAATAAATTATTTACTACGATGTGCAGATTAGCAAATAAAGCCAAAATGGAGTTAAAGCAAGCAATCAGAGTAATATCAGATAAAGCAGCAATTCCTTGTAAGTATCCTGTAACAATTTGGAAAGGCAGCCCTGCCTAGCTATTGACTTGTGAGAAATATTTTCATTTTGGACATGAAGCTGACATGGGGACAGCCATGTCAGTCACTGGTTGAAGCTGTCACTGAATCTCTAGCCTTGCTGCTATAGCTGCCTGCTCAGTGTCCTGGTGGTTAGACGAGTCTTGTCTTCACCCTCTCTACTCTGCCTGCTAGCAATGATACAATACTCTACAACTCAAGCTGCTGCACAGCCTGCTATGTTTAATACTGTGTAAGTACTACTCACTAAATGTGTCAGTCAGCCTTTCTACTCCAGGGCTGGTTTTGCATGTTCTTGAAAAAGTTTTGTGCCAGTCATAGCTTCAGTTGTCATAGACCATCCGGAGATGGGAATGATGCTGCCCCCCATCTACATGCTCTATAGCAGCTCCATGAAGCTGAATGAAGCTTGGCAACTGAAGGCTACCTGATAGGCCATGTCCTCCATCTGCCCACTGTTTTAGCTTGAACAGGACTAGAGGTTCTTGCTGCTCTTCTGACCAGGCTGCTGGAAATCCTGGACAGACAGGTGATGTGTGTGCAGTTACTCTGGTGCATATCGGACATACCAGCCCTGCTGCTTGAGGGCTAAGCTCTCTGCAGGAGCATATTAAATCTGAGCATGCACAAATCAGCAAATATAGACTTTTTTTTTTGGGGATCCAGAAGAAAAACTAAGCTGTTGTTTGTTGGGGTTTTTTTTGTGGTTTAGGTTAGATTCACAAAATCAATATGCATAGTTAAAAAGTCAAATGACATACTGTTAAGGAAGTATATCCACTGCACATGCGAAAGCCATAATATGGTGAAAAACTGACTGCTGTATCACAACAGAATAATAAAATCGAACCCGTGACCATCCCAGCAAAAGTGCTTCTTTGTCCAGTTTCCTTAAACTTCTAGCTTCCTAGCTACAGAGGCACTTGTAATGGTTTACAGCTCTCCTACTCTGTTACTGCCCCTTCTCAGACATCAGAGCCCTGATCCAGGTGTAGACATTCCCATTCTGCACTTGGGTGGATCAATGTGGCTTCCTTAGCCACATCTGTGAGCAGCTACTGGTGTAGCCTGCTTGGGCTGTTTATTCTGAATTGGCCCTACACCAGAGCTGGGATGCTGCAAAACAGGTAGTTTGGGTTGGAGTTAGGAACAGCAGTATAATAAATCCTGTGCTGCTGCAGGGAGATAATGAAGGGTTGGGATTAGAGTGAGGTCCATTAGGGAAGGGCCATTGGAGGAACTGGGTGTGACAGAGATGAGCTAAAGGAGCTGTGGAAAGGGAAATCCTTGGCAGGAAAAGAGAGACTGAAAAGACAGAAAAAGGACTGGGGAAAAAAAAAAAAAAGAGAGAGAGAAACAAAGGTGACATTTGAAAAGAGAGAGTATAGGTAGAAAATTTTGAAGATATTAGTAACTGCCAGAAGGAAATGAGCATTTGCAGATAAACTGAGAGAATTCAGAGCACCTATCTTCCATCTATTCCTTTTCCAAGTTTTCAGTTTTTACCTTTAATGTGGTCATAGAAGATGCCTGAGAGAAGGACAAAGCCCTAGTTTAGAGTAAGCCTGTGCTGCTCATAGTATCTCATTGAAATCTCTCTGATCTGCAAGCAAGCCAGCTTGAGTCAGCTTTGAGTTTCCCAGTGCAACATTAGATTGCCCCCAAAACTGTGGCTGTTCAAGCCTCATACTTGTTATAGACCCTTTTGTTGCAGGTGGGAAAAGAAAAAAAAAAATCATATTCAGAATGTGTTGTCTCCTTCCTGAAAACCTGGGATGAAATTACTCCACTTGTAGTCAGCAAGCCCTTCCCCACAAGGGTTAATGTTTCTTCAGTGAAAACAAGTAATAATACTGCTAATAAAAATTTTAAAACCTTCTCAAATGAATGTTTACTTGTTTCCATAGGGCTGGAGGGCAGGTCTCTAGAATATTTGCTAAGTGACCACTCAACAGCCCACACCCAGGACACATGAAGGGACAAGGGACATGGCAAAAAGAATCAGTAAGTGTCTCTGCAAGTCTGTCCTGTGCAGAATCAGTTTGTAATGTTAGGAAATGAAATACAGACATTTACTCAGGCTTTGTTTAGCCAAACAAGCTGTGAAATAGGTTTTTGAGCTGTGCTCAAGAACTCTCTTATGGAATCTGCCAATGCATGGCTGAGATGGCATATTTTTCCTGTCTCCGTATCCCCTTTCTCCTTGTGTTCCATCTCTCCTCTTTAAATTCTTCTTGTTGATAGAAAGGGATCAGAGCCAAAACCTCCCTGATTCTGAAAACTGCTTGGGTCTGAGGTTTTGACTTAATTTATCTTTACCTGATGATGTGAGTGAACTACAACCCTGTTGACTTCTGTAGTGTTATCCATGGCTAAATCAGGATATACCTGATCCACAAAGGAACCATTGTACAGCATGTTGGCATTTGATCATGCTGGAGAATGAAAGCCATATTTGAGTGAGGCCTACAAGTGCCTCATTACTGCACTGTAAACAACTGGATATTACAGTAATGGACAAGGCTTTGAGTGCTATGAACGGCTTCACATTCACTTTATTGATTTGCAATGTGCACAGTGATGGTCTGCTGTAATAAATACAAATGCCATAGTGTAGAAATGTCAGAACAACTTATTAAAAATGTGTCTCTTCCTTGCTTGTGCAGTACAGCATGTATGTCTGCACAGCTGCAGGATTGTGGCAAGGTGGGGATGAAGCTGTGGCTCAAAATTCAGTGTTGCAAGAATATAAATTCAGTTTATAAACAGAATCTGTACTGGCCAGCCCTTTCCTTTTGCTTTGCTCTTCTGTGTAACAGACAAGACTTCTCCTGTGCCTCAGAACGTATTTCACATCACAGAAGAGAATATATTGTTTCTTACATCTCAGGAGGGTTGAGGTGGTACCAGGTCTCAGCCTACATACCACAGGCAGTTCTCTGGCCACCTTCCATCACTTACAGAATCAGGAAGTGCCACTGGACCCAACATTTCTCTTAACAGTACAGTTGTTTTATCTAAGCATGGAAAACCTTCAGTCTTTACCAGGGCTGTAGTGCAAACAAGACACTTGTGGCAGATCACACATGTGCTTCTGCTGGGTGCGCCTGAAGCGTGTGTGTGTGTACTGGTACATAGACGTGTATCTGCTCCTTTCTCAGGATATATAGTTTAATACTTTTTGAGCACATCAACAGCTTGAATAACATGTGTTTGATCTCTTGGTCTAGAGGATAAGAGACAACTTTCTGAAGAAAACAGCTTGTGTGCATCTGCATGTCTTTCGAGGTACGTTTTCCCAAGCCATTCTTTGTGATAACTGAGTTGGTCTGCACTTCCCAGCTGTACTCTTCCACTTCTAGGGGAACTCATACACTGACTAGGGTTTCCCCACATGCTGTCCTGACATCCTCTTTAGTTCATTAAAAGAGTGTTGCAGTGAAAAATTTGTCCATATCTACTACCTGTGGGTAGGATTTACTGTCAGAAACCGCTCAGGTCCACCTGCTCCAAACTAACTAGTGGAGGAAAGCGAGAATGAAACTGGGAAAATTGCATTGCTATATAGGAGAAATGATAGGCTATTCATTGTAACCAAAATAAATATGAGTTTATGAATAACTGCCAAGTGTGATGAGAGGCTACTGAAAGGCTGGGAGAAGTGGATGGGAATCTCTTGCTGGAAACTCCAGTCTCTTTCCACAGTCATGAAGATAAATATTGCCAAGAATGTACACTTACACAAACATTCAGATAGATATTCATCAGCCTTACCACTTTGCAGATGACAATTGTATTAAACTCCATCATACATTATTTAAAGGAGAATTACAGTGCTCAACATGCAGACTAAAAATGGAAAGGTTACATGACTAGCCCAAACACGTGGCTCATGGCAAAACCAAATCCATAAGCTCTGATTCCATGTGACTGTTCTTTGTCCTTGTATTTATAGAAAAAGTCCTTCTGAGCTTAGTAACAGAAGGGATCTATGGAATTTCACAGAAGTTTGCAGATGGAACTACAGAAACTGCCAGGACCCCTTATTTTTTATCATTGTTCTCTTTATTGTTCGGGTAGTCCTATGAATTTAGAGATTTCCTACAATGTTCTGCTGTGGATACCATAGGAAATGGAAGAGTCTTGAACAAGATAAAGAAGGTGCAATGCTTTGCTCCCCGAAGTCCTCCATTTGGTAGGCATGTCAGGAGAGGGGAGGAGAGCCTGCTGTTAACCTCATTTGATGGATAGTCCCTGAGGCACCACTGCCATCTGGTGAAAGCTGGAGCAGCCCATGGGGATGTGTTAGGGAGCCATAACTGACAGCCTTACCACTGCACTAAGCTCAGCAGAAAGTGAGCACAGTCTGGCCCATGGAATTTTATTGAGAGCTTTTCTTGGGAGTTTTTCTTTTAAAGCCTGTCTTAGATTTCTACAGTGAATCCATAATTCTTTATAGAGTCTTTGCACACTCATCAAAAATTATAGTTATTAAACTCTGAGGACCATCTCTATGAGGAAATCACGATGATGTCCACTCAGACTTGGGAAGGCTTTTGTAGATTTGCCACTTTTGTCTAAGCAAACCCATTTCCTGAAGCATGTGAGAAGATCTCCTACTTGTGTTGTGTAAATGCCCCATTGAGAAGTCAGTAGTGATTACTTCTGCAACATCGAACACACTTCATAGTCAGATTTGTCAAAAGAAAAGAAAAATACCTGAGTATATGAGCCCCTATTTTCTGTTCAGTTCCATGGGCTTTGGAAAATAACCCAGTTCATACCAAGGATGCTTCAAACTTGTCTTGGCCAGACTGACTATCCATCCTTGGGGGACAACGGGAAGGGAGCCACTGGCATAAGTGAACTGGAACGGGTATATATGCTTTGTACGGAGCCAATTTTAAGGAAGCTGAAATTATTCCAAGAGCCAGTGGGTGTTTTTCTGTTACTGACCTGATATCACACATGGAATACAGGAAGCCAGCAGGCATTGTGTCTCCTGGGGGTTGATCCAATTCAACCTGTAGGCTGAAATGAGTATAAAACTGCTGACTAAATAGACCTTGGATCAAGAACCAACCTCCCATTATCAGAGTTCAGTGTAAGTGATGCGAGAGTGAACAAAATCTCTCCAGCAGAATTGTACTCTTAGTTTAAATGTCATAGTTGGCTGTGGTGATGGTTATTTACTAACATTTGTTTTTTCCTTCCACTCTTACTTTTAGAATCAAAGATGTTTATGTGGTTTTATATTCTTTGGAAATTTATTATTAAAGTGGTTATGGTCTTGTTTTTTTGTTTACTTTAAATCTCAGAATCATATTTATAAATAGTATCAACTGCTGTTTCAAGAAGGAGAGATTTCATTACAATCAATATTATATTATGTAGTATATATTATGTATTTTGTATTAGGTATTGTATATTATATATTATATATTGTATATTATATATTTTATCCTGGAGTCTGTTGTGAGCACATAGTACTAAGACATACATAATTTATTAACGAACTCAGCAGTGACACAAAGTCTTTAGTGAGGATCAGGTCAAGTTTTGGTCAATCTTTGGTCAAGCTTTTAATGACTTTGCAGCTGCTAGGTTAACTTCATTGTGGTGTAAACCCATTCACTTCAGTAGAGCTAAATAACCAACGTTTAAGGGAAGTAGAAAATGCAGAGACCTAACTAATAGGCTTTTCAACACAGCAAAAACAAAGGAAACTAAGAGATTTCTATTTTGGATAATCAATTTTGCATCCTGAAGAACATACTGGGTAAAGTACTGGGAGCTATGAGAAGGCAGTTCTTTACACTTCCAGCCAGAACCTAGCTAGACGCCTGAATACAACATGTCATTATGATTAATTATGGGTAATGAGTGTTTTATGAACCTAAGAAAGAAAAGCATTTATTTTTCTGGTGTTATAGTGGTAGCGTCTTGTTTTGTTTTAAAGCTGGAAGTGTGAATCCAAACAGATGATGAAACCCCTTTATTAGCTCTTTTGTTTTGCTCTAGACTGTTATGAGACTTACGGGGCCAAGTCCCCAACTCACAGTGGCTCGATCAGTGCAAGAGACAAGGATTCAGTGCAGAAGCTCTGGGATTTTGTATTTTTTCTTTTTGTTCTGTTTAATTCTTTTCCTGTGGCAGAAACCTCATAGACCTATCTAGGATGCTGCTCAACAAGAGTAAGTGCCAGCAGGACTAGACCATCCCAGGAAAGGTCTGCTGCTGGGACGTTATTAGCTCTAGGCCTGACTCAAAGCTTCCTGGAAACCCCAGGAATAGTTCGCTTCATTTTTTAAGCCCTCAGACCAGACCTTTTTGTGCTCATCTAGAAATGTGCAGCTCGGGGTGATGAAAGCTTGAGAGCAGCTGTGGCCGAGGGGACAGGGCTTGTGACAAAGGCCCCACTCAAACGACATTGCCTAGGATTGACACCCGGGGCAATGCCATCCAGCACTGCCGGTCCGGGGGCACCTCTCGCTGCAAGCTCGGGGACTTTCCATCCTGCTGGGGTATTCATGCTTGCGAGACCAGGGTCTGGGTTAAATCAGCGATGTGCATACTGTTGGCTTTAGCCGCAGAGGTATTCTTGAAGAGGGGCAGCAAGAGGGTGGATGTAAAGACCCTTTACTTCATCCCTCTGTTTGAGGGCAGGATAAGGGCTTTTGGCGCTATTCGGCCCTAAGTTTTAAAGAGCGGTTAAAAAAAAAAAAATAGGGGTAAAAGTGGGGAAAAAAAGAAAAACAGAAGAGAAAAGGGATCAGTCGGCGAGAGCCTGAGTCTCTGGCTGTTCCCCAGTGCACCAGGAGGTGGTGCAAAGCCCCTGCTCATCCCACAGACAGGAGACAAATTTCATTCTTCGGGGCACTGCTCTCCAACTTGTACTACCCAGGAAAAATACTAGAGGTTTAACTCTCCCCAGCATGCTTCTGTACCTCTGGTATTTTGGTATGTATTAAGGCTGACAATATTAACTGTGCGAACGGAAGAAAATGCAGGGGAACTTTATACTGCTAGCTGCTATTATCATGCTGCAATAATGGTAATAAAATAAAGGTATTACCAAATGTCTTCTAAAATATTATATTTATAGGACAAATTATTCTTGCTGTTCAGAACGCAGACAAAAATGTTAGATTATTTGTGCTTGTTTTTTTTTTTCCTTTTCGTACAATTGTTTTCCTTTTTATTTTTTAAACTTTAAAATAAAATACTAAAAACAAATTAATGAGTAAAAATAAATAGATTTTCATAAACCATTATTTTCATGTGTATTAATTAAAAACAAATTAAAAGCTATGTCATGAAAGTATGTTGTCAGTTATCTCTTACTCAAAACAGAAACTGCTAAATGTTTTCCCATTCTCCTTACTGAAATACTGCACATTAGTAATAAGTAGTTTGTAAATACATTATATGGCCTTTGGTGGTAATTTAACAAAACAACTAATTTGTCTTTGTGACAAAACTGTGTAAGTAATGGCTTGATTGCTGAATTACTGAAACATTAGCAAAATAAATACGTCAGTTTCAGGTAAAGTGAAGTTTTTATTTAATTTTTAAAATCTCAGTGTACGATTCCAAAGCTGCCATATGAAACCTTGTTTTACACTGTAAGAAATGAATTATATGAACATGAGTTTCAGCTTACGCACAAAATAAAAATAGCTTCAGTTTATTGTTCCTCATATTACAGAAGTTCTGTTTTGTTTTTTAAAGAAGAACAAGGGTCTGTAAAAGAAGCATTTATTTCAGTTTCAAAATTAGCAATGATTAGCAATGACTATTGTGGGATAGTTTAGACTGCCAGTAAACAAAAAGCAGTATACTCTCTCTGGAACAAAGTTAAATATAATCCTTTTAGAATTTAGTTTTTGACACCTTTAACTTTTTTCCTCTCCTGACTAACAAATATTTTTTCATGCAAATTTTACATATGTTCTGGGTACAAAAGCTGCATTGGTTTTATGAATGCAGATTTCTTCAGGCAATGTGTGTATATGTTGTAATTAGCCCATCTCCGTTCAACATCTTATTAAACAACCTTTTTTAAGGTATGTAGGAAATTAACTAGTATAAAGGTTAAAAGAAAATGCAGGATTAAATTTGTGTTAACTTCCTTGCTTTTTAAAATTCTGAGAAATGTTGGATAGATTATTTCTTTTTATCCCTACCTTAATAATAACAGATATACATATTTATTTTACATTTTGCTTTGGAGGTGGGTATCATTTTGGAAGTGAGTGGTTAGGGAGGAATAATGGTGGAGAGCTGTAAATGTAAATAGCCAAAGCATCATACAAAAAACTCAATAGCATATTATTCTAAATTTCAAATTGAAAAGATTTAGGTTGCATCAGAATCTCTGTTGCTTTAAATCAGTGTAACTTCACAGAATTCAATGGAGATGCATGGGCTCATATCAGCTAGGATCTGTGCCATTGTTTTGAATTTTAAGTGCAGTACTTTTCTACAAACCTTTAAAAGTTCAGCTTTGCTTATTCAAGAAAATTAATGTTTTGAACTGTGACTTAGAGTATTAAAAAGTCATATCAGAATATAGCCAGATTTTCTGTTCTTGCGAATTTAACTTTCCTTTATTATCTTTAGAGAATGTCATTTTTTGAGCATGTTAATGCAGCAAACTTTTATACCATCATTAAGGAACATGGTTTAGTGGATTTCATCTGATTACTCAAGCAAACATTGGTTTAGTGACACTCTTAAATACAAGATTGTACTACAAATGTCAGAAATGCTGTTTGAAAGTTTATGAGTAAAAACTTTGTTGCTTTTAAGAACTTGTAAAAGAATGAAAATAGAAAAGTTTTACATTAACCTTCTCTGTGGTGCTATGAGAAAGCTATTTGGTTCTTGGGATTTTTTTTTGAGATTATTATGTGATAGTAACAAGATTTATAATTAAGTATCAGAAAAACATGCATAAGGTACGGGTATAGCTCAGGCTTTGTGGATGCAGGTGTATATCTATCATCCTTAAGCAATAATTTTCTTTGACAGCTCTTGGTAGCAACAACCAAATGTACGATATTCTTACATCACAATAACTTTATCTGGATCATCATTTTGTTAAGTTAATGGGAAGTTTCCTATTTTATTCCATTTCTTTTGATCTTGTTTCTTTTGTTTAGCTGGTAAAAAAAAAAAAAAAAAAAAAAAAAAGAAACTGCATTTTGCACTTTTTTATAACCATTGCTGAAAATCTGTCACAGCTACCAAGGAAAGCTAAAGAAAACCAGAAACAGAAAGACTATTATTTATAGCTAGCAAGATACAGTATGGCACCATATGGTAGAATTTATCAAATTCTTTCCTTTCTCATGCAGGGCGAATAGGGGCTGTAGACAGTTCCCTCTTGCAGTCCTTGCTTTGCTAGCTACTCATTCATTTATGCTGTGGGCTAAATCCTGCTTGACCTACTGCTTTTACACCCATAAACTTACTTAGGAGGACATGGCAAGCATAGTTTGGCTCTCTGTGTTTATTTCTTCTTTCTTTCTGCACATACAGTTTTGCTCAGAATGCTGTTTGCATTTCAATCAACTAAAACAAGAGGACGGATAAATTAATGCCTGATTTAGCTTTTCACATCTGATACTGAAATGTAACAGTAGTCTTCCGAGGGTTTAAGTTTGCAGGGTGACACTTACCAGGTGTAAGGTGCTGTAAGGTTAAGAAGCATCAAACCTGTAATAAGAGTCTGACTTCCTCTTCATTTTGTCTCCTTTTGTGTTACATACTAGGGCAAGGAAGGTCTGCCAATCACTATCATTTCTTTTTCTTGTTCTGTAAAGACTGGGTCGTCACAGCAACAGGCCTGTGACAGGCTGGTATCCATTTAGAGCTCCAGGGGGGTCCTAATAGGATTGAACCAAAAGATCAAGTGAATAGCTTCCTATTTTAGATTTGTAATAACTCTGAACTGCTTGCATATACATGGACCTTACAGTGTTATGAGGAGACTTTTTACCAGAGAAAAGATCTGTCTGTTTCTAAGAGCGCTGTACTTTCGAAAGGATGCCCCTTAGCCTACTTCATCCTTGGAAAAAGAAAGAAAAAAACCAACCCAAACAAAAATTAAGCCCACTTCTCTTTCTCCTTCACACATAAAATTGGAAGGTGTCATTTCCTTTCATTAATTCATTTTACCAGATCAAAGTAAATAGTCTGTTTATGGAGAACAAAGAAGCCCCTTTTTGGTATTCTGTTGAAGTCGCTATCAGATTCAGAAGTTTACTCATCTTTCTGAAATCTGGCAAGGCTGCATGCTGCCGAGATTACAGCCAAATGGCTCATGCAAAATGGGCAAATAAATTCCATGCAAAACAAATTCTAACAGAGAAAGAATTAAGAGGGGGCATTTTGTTGATTTCAGAGACTCTCAAGAGGCTAGGGCTTTCATTCAGCTTGCAGAGGGGGCTTTGGTAAACCCACAATACTCAGCATGCAGAGGAAGAACTGCCTGGGGAGGGGGACCTGTATTTTGTTATTTTCACCAGTTATGAAATCCATTTAAGAGATAGATGTTGCTTCATACATTTAATTCCCAGCCAGATTCTTACATCGTTTATTAGGAACAGTACTTTATGCGGAACTTCTTGTAGGGCAAGATCCCAGGAGCCAACACATCAAGATCTAGCTCCAGAAATTCTAAACCATATTTTTTAAAAGGGCTAAATTCTGGAAGCTAGTTCATTTTCCTAAAGTAAGGCTTCTAAAGTGACTCATTCAGAGAGGGGCAGCAGCTGGGACTGTCCTATGCATTGTAAAAAGGTTTTGGTGTTTTCTCTCAAGGCACAGAGAGCTAACTCCAGCGCAGGTGATGAAGGGAAGTGTGTATTGAAGATCCCTAATGCTGTCTTGCCAGGATGTCCTGCTCTGGAGATGTGAGCTTTGGCATCTCAACTTTGAGAACACTGTAACAAGTTATGACACCTGAAGCCTTGTCCTGGAGAGGCTGCCTTTTGAATACTATCCTTATGCTCCTTGTTTTGCTGCTTAGATGATAATCAATTCCAGCTACTAACCAGCCTGAAGCCACCTCTATACCATCTCTGAATCTCTCTTTCAGCATGCAGAATTTTTAGTCTTTGCCTTCTCCACCCTCCCTTAGAAAATATTTTGATTTTAGCCACAGTATGCCTTCATCATCTTAAAACCTATACTAGACTCTTTAACGGGTGTCTTCGATTTTCAAATAACCTGCAGTTTCTATGCTAAAAGTGCAAGATTCACACATGTCACAAGGACTGTGTCTGGATAAGTAAATACTTGTATTTTCCATATAGGATCTTGGTACATACATCCGTTCCTGGCACTTTTATCAGTACCATTTTTAAAAAGGATTTTGCATAGATTAGGGACCCAAAGGCACTCAGTTAATTAGAATTAGGGGCATCCCTCTGTGAGAAAGGATTAGGCAGGTAAAAGACTAGGACTGTGATCCATCAACCTATAGGGACAATGGTGAAACTGCAGTTCATTGGTTTGGACCCTGTGTGTGGAGTTGAGATACATGACAATGAGCACGAAGATGAAGGGAGTGCTGGGGGAGGGAACATACAGCAAAACCCAGGGGCCTCTGTAATGGGCTTTGAATGGATCTTCCTAGGCACGTTTGTCCTAACCCCAAATTTCTTAAACTTCCTTTTTGCATTCAGCCAAATCAAAAGATAGGCATGCCAATCAGTTTTTTATAAAGGCCTTTGCAATGTTTTCTGTTAGTTTTTACTTGATTTCTTAGTGAATACAGTGTAACATGGTCTGAAAAAGTGGAACAGACTTTGAAGTTATATACATTTATATGATGAATTTTAGTTTTCTTCTGATGAAGGCTTTTGACATGTTTTCTGTGATTTAAAAAAAGAGGACATTTTTTCTTTGCTAAAGCTTTCCTCTAAAAGATCTGTGTTATGAAGACTTAATGGATCTTCTTAACAGAATACAGAGAACATCCTTATTTACCTGTAAGGTCTGACATTTTGATTAAATTGTCTTAGAGGCTTTGAATGTTGCCTTCCAGTTATGAAGGAGGCAGAAAGTCTTTACAAGAAGATAAAAATCAAGTTTCAATCCCACACTTTGTTGCTAATCATGTTGAAACTCCACTATGATTTGAAACTTTAAAATATAAAATCTGCATACACACACACACACACACACAAAAAGGTCAAAAAAATTCTTTAAATGTTTTCTGTGTTTCATCTCTTCTATTCAGTCAGATCTACCAGCTTGAGGTTGGTGTCCCTGAAGAGGCAGGCTTGGTTTCCTGATGTCATTTATCCCAGGTTAGCTTTTCATCTATGTCTGAAGCACTATCCTATGTCACAGCAACCTCCTCCCCATAAAAATAACTAATCACTCCCTATTTTTCTCTTGTTTTCCTCCTGTTTAAATTTAGATCCCACTTGTTCAGTGATACTTTGCACTCATTTTGGATCTGCTTACTTCCTGACTGCTGCAGATGGTGAGGCCATAGTCACTACTGAAAGGACACTTGATAATTGAGTTTAAAAACCAGCTCTAAACCTAATATGTTGATTTGGATTCTCTTTTTCCCCCTAACTTTCAGGCCTCAGAAAACAGCTGTAAGTCTAACAAGATGAAACCCCATTTCTTTAAAGGATTATTTGGTCCATTTCCATGGAGAAGCTGGCTGGCAGTGCTCAGGCCTGACCTAATGCAAGTGCAGCCAAAACATGGCTGTCTGCTGGGGGTTCTGTTCTTCCATCTTCACCTGCAAAAGAAACAACTTTGCCAGGCTTTTAAAATATATTTATAATGTTTGCTTTTCAGTGTATGAACTAGTCTGTGCTTTGCATATGTGTTTGTAGATGAAGAAATTACTCAGAGCAAAATGCTGATACCTGACTGTGATGAGGCTTGTGGCTATTTCTAACACTTACAGGACTAAACTTTTCAAAACTGGTTTCTAAGTCAGGCTCTTCAGCAGTTTGATGTCTCTGATGTTTCAAAAAGTAACCTGAATAAACAAGGTTTGATAAAGGTGTCTCTTCTCACCTTATCTTCTGACTGTGTCCTAATGTGGTAATCCTGATTCCTTCTAGACAAAATCCTTTCTGTGAGTAAAACTAATATTTTATTTGACTATGATATCTGATGCATGTTCTCTTTTGTCCTGATCTAGACTTAGCTGTCCAGGTCAGGAGTGGTCACCTTTGCTATTACTCTGTAACCTGTCCGCAGGACAGAATTACTTTTTGTTTTATGTTGTACAGCACCTGGGTCTTGGCATGCTTCTAGTACAAATAATAATAATGTACAGTACCTGGCATGGCAACACCTTATGCTCTCCATATGTGGCAGTGCCATAAATGTGATAGTGCAATACCTATCACATTTAGTGATAGTCAACACAGAGAATTACCTCTTACTGAAACTAAATGGATGTCGGTGCTCTTGATGATAAATCTGCCCACCCTGGTCTATGTTCTTCTTTATGCAATTAGCTGGAGTGAGGGATGGGATTTTTTTCTGACAAACTACCTGCTTTTTGGCTGTAAGCACAAGAAGATACTGCCCAAGGGTTTGTCTGATCATGACATGGCAGAGCTGCACTATCGCCCTGTGTGATGGATCCCCTGGGGCTTCTTTGACCCTCGGTCTGGCTGTGGCGCTTTATGTCAGCCCAGATTGGAGCAAAGACTCCACACTCACCACTCATCTTTACTTCCCCGCTCATGAAGGCTGCATTTTCTGTCCTGTGATGCCTCCTCTTCTGTAAGGCTTGAACAAGAAAGCAGGCAGGCTCAGGTAAAAATTCAAGAGGTGGCTCCAGAGGAAAGATCTAAGATGGAGGAATCTCTCTATTGAAGGAATAAAGACTACTAGGTTGTCAGCATGCAAGAAAAAAAGCACTTAAAAATCAAAATAAGTAGCAAAATTTAGAATAAGCGTAATTTAGTCTGAACTGTGCAGAGTTCGACCTGTCCTCAGTACCAGTAAGACTGGTGAGTGGGGACACCAGTGCTACCGTGGCCCTTCAGCCCTCACAGCCCTGACTGGCCCTGACCCCCCCACTGCGGCCTCCTGCTGCCTGCAGCCCCGGACTCCACTGCAGCCCAGCCTGGGCCCTTGTCCATGCCCCAGTGAGGCGGAGGAATGCCGGTTTGCAGCGCCACTGATGTCTGGACTGGCCTCAGCCTCGCTTCATCACCACGACCCTCCCTGAGGGCCTGGATTTGGGCTGATCCCAGCCGCCATGCTGGGGCCTGCCCTGTTCCCTTGCTCAGGGCAGTGGGGCTGTGCCCAGCTGGGCCTGCTCGGCTCCCAGCTCCACTCTTGTATGAGGTTAACTACCGGATGGGGACTTCAGTCCAAAAATAGATGCTGAAGGAGCAGGAATTGCGGAGACATCTATTTCTGAGGTAATTTGTGCGTGCCAGCCTGGTTCATACACCTGAGAGACCACTTGCCTGAACAGCAGGTACCAGCTCCCTTTCACTTTGCACTGTTCTCTGTTCTCTTTTCGTGACACACTCAGTTTATATCATATTGATGACTCTCCCAAGCGCAGTATTATTTGTGTTATTTATATTTACATTTTACCAGTGTGGCAGGGATGAGTGAGGCCACTGTTCTGGTGAAACTGCATTTTCCCAATAGAAACAGCCCTATCAGTTTTTTGACTCATTCTCCTCTTTTCCTTGTAGGCCTAAAGTATTTTAGCTCTGTTAACCTAGTGTAGAATATTGAATTTTTTTTCTTTGTCTGAATGTAGACCACAGTGATAAGCCTCAGATCTGCCAAACTTCTGAAACCTATGCAAGGTCTAGAGCTTTCAGAGGGAGAAGGGAGGAGCAAGGAAGAGCCAGGCTGGATCTTATGCATTTTTTTTATTTATTTTTTTTTCTCAGCTAGTTGTATCAGAGCTTGTTTATTCTAACTTTCACCAGAGAAAGTCAGTCTGTGGCATGAGAGGCTGAGAATTTTACATTAATTCTCTGCACCAATTTCCAACCATATATTCTTTCAGACTGCCTAATTAAAAAAAAAAAAAAAAAAAAAAAAAAAAAAAAAATAAAAGAGTGCATTCAGAGCATTACTGTGGAAAAGCATGTCTGCTGAAAATCTGTGGCTTGGCTTACTGCACACCAAATTTCCCACATAGACAAGCCCTCCATCTGAGAGAAAGAGGACAATTGGGGCATAAATCTTTTAAATGAGTAAAATGATAGCTGTCTTGGCAATGGCAGATCTGATAAAGTGTATTCCACCTGTTGTGGAAAGGCAGCATATGGCCACAGTAATCTGCAGTTCAGTCAGAAATGTAGGGATTTAAGTCCTAGCCTGGAAAGATTTCTCATCACTGTCTCTCCTCAGCCCTGTCTACAGATGAGTTCGTTCATGTGGCATGAGGCAAAGAAAGGGGATGTTGTTCAGTGGCTGTGCTCTGGGAATGAGAAGTGCTGGGCTTGACTGAACTTTACAGAAATTTCTTTCCAGGTCTTCCATGCTGCAGTGAAACCTGTGCATGGTTTTCCATCTACAGCCTACTTCCTAGATCTCAGGCATCTCCAAATGGACATGCAAAAGCTTTCCTCTCTAGAACCCACAACACTTTTAATTACTGTTAGTTGCCTAAGCTTCTAATTTTCTGTATAGCTAAATCCAAGAATAGATTTAAGAGTTAAGTACAGGGAATATCTGTAAATGCCTCCTCTAGCCTTCCTCCTCCTGGGAGGAAGAGAGCTTTGTACTGAGAAGAGTTCTGCAGGAATGCTCCATTCTATTTTAATTTCATGTAGTTATAAACCTTTTCCATTTTGGCTTTGTGTAATTTTCCTTCTGATTAGACAAAGGGTACTGAGCAATCCAGAAGTTAGAGGCTGGCACATTTGTGTAGGAGGTCAGGGAATTTCTCTTTTCATAACCATATTGAGAGGATCTACCTAAGCTTCCATGTAAACCAGACATAGACTGTGATTAAGTTCTGCTGAGCAAGATTGAATGTTCCTGCTGAGAATATGAAAAGGTAATTTTAATGGAGTAAAGAAAATCTCTCTGAAATCAATACAGGAAAGAGAGGCTGACAGTTTTATTATTCACTATCTCCTAGTTAAAGAGCTGTTTAAGAGTATTCTAGATACTTCCTAAAATTTGGGGGAGCTATTGATAAAGCTTATGCTTTATGTTTATGTTTTGTGAACCTTAAGACAGTTTTATATTAATGCTTCTCAAAAGAGAGGTGAGCTTCAGCAAAGAGCTAAGTGCAGGACAAAGGTGTGTATGTGCACGCTTTAACCCATGCCCCACCTGCAGACACTTTAGAACTCAAAGCTTGAACTCGGTTGCGTTGTGTTTTCTCGTGGGACTGCTGTAAAGCTTAATTCACTGGTTTTAGAGGGGTCTTGAAAGGAGGCATATCTGTAGGCATATCTTCACATCTACTGCTTTTAATTCAGGGTTTAATAAAGTTCTCATTGCTGCAGGAATCAGTGCTGAAAGACTGACCAAGTTCTCTGTCTTTACTGGAGCAAAATCACGTGAGCTTCAGCACATCTGTGGCCTGTAGGTGCTTGAAGGCATTGCTCCAATGCCACTTTCCTTTCTCTTGAAAGGAAGAAAAATAATCTGTTAACAGAAGTGGTGGCACTCCAGTGCGATCTTCCCTCTGCTGAAAGGAGCTGTTGGAGAAGCTGCCTTTCTCCCAGGTCGCTCCTTGCCTGGTGACGTGGTGGGTGCATGTCTGTGTTATAAAGCCCAGAGTCTGGGGGCTCTGTGCAGTGGAACAAGGAGGGTCACTAGTCTCTCTTCTCCCTGTTTATGTCCAGATTCTCAGTGCCAGTCTAGATGTGTCCATTTCTTTACTTCTTGTAGTACTTTAGAGCACAGGGACCTACAGTATTTCTGTGTGAAAAGAAATACTCCAACAAGAAATGGGTCTTACGTGAGTGGACACCTCCCCTAAATGAAATAAAACAAACTAACAACATTAATAAAGGACATTTTTGGCTGGAGTTTAAAGCCAGCTGGAGCCATACTCCATGAAATCAGCTTCTGCATTTTTAAACAGTATTAGGCCAAACACAATCTTCTGTCATTACTACTTAATCTTAACCCTCTAAAGGTCATTCAGTGGTACCGCTAGGTTTTCGGCATGCCATTAAAAATGGAGAAAAAATGTTCTTATATGGTGATATTGTAATGAAACACAACCTTCTGCTGGCCGGTGGGACTCTCGAGGAAGAGATATGTGGGGGTTTTATAGTGTTTGTGAAGGATACTTTATGTTCTGTAACATATGGTATTGTTGTTACTCTTTTGATTTGTAGTTTTGGGCAGACACATTCTCATAACCTTTGTACGCCTTCGGCTTTGGAGGTCCTAAAGCTGCTATTGTTCAGTCAGTTTCCAAGCTCAAGAAGAATGTTTTCTTCATAAAGAACATGTTTAAATATTACCAGAATTTCAGCATCAGTTTTATATTTCAGGCATATGATTTGGCATGTTCTGTAGATGACGAAATGTGGCTTTTAAGTTATGATTTAATTTAGATTTTTTAAATTAAAAAAGCAGCTGTTTCTCTACATATGAAATGTGAGTCCACTTTACTTACATAAGTGTTGTTTTCAAGGTATAATGTATAACCCAAGAAGAAGGGCTGGATTCAGCGTAAGATCTATCTAGCTGCTTCCTATCACTGAGTGAGTGCAAGGCTTGGGTAAACTTGACAAATCATTGTCAGTGGCTTGGATAAAGTTTATTTCTCTCTCTTTTCAGTTTTCATTCTTTTGCCAGACATACCTGCTTTGTTAGCTGAGTTGAGTCTGAACATTGATAATTAGATTTATGGGAATTATGGTGGTGGAACAGGTTTCAGTAATGGGTAAACTGGAAGATTGAAAAGGGAAGGCACAGCCTTTGGATTATATGCCAAACACCTATGCTGGGTGAAATGCTCTTATGCAGAGAGAGTACAAGATAATGTATAATTTAGGGTCTATTTTAAGAATGTAAGGAGTCAGTGTGTGGTATTGTGAAGAGGGTAAATTCCCCTCATGTTTAGATGTGTTGCTGATAGCATGGTAAATCACATGCAACATAGGTTGAAGGATGCTATATGGAGATCTTTACCAGTGCCTTGATTTTTCAAATGGCATAAAGACCTTCTGTCTTTGCACACTATTTAGCATTAGATTTTTTCCTAAGATTTGCTGGGTTTTTCCACTTTTTCATTTACGCTTTCATGAACTTCTAAAACACAATGAATGATTTATCTGGATAATATTCAGAGAAGAATACAGTCAGGATATCCAAATGTGTGCTAATAGCTATGTGTTGTGAACACTGCAGTTCCTTTGTAGGCATGAGAAGTCACTCTTCTAGGAATGTGACAAAAGGAAATAACTTAGGACTGAGTTTTTCCACACTAGACAAAACAGCTGTAACTCTGATAATAAACAGCCACTAAACATTATTCTTCTCATTCAACAGCTTTTTTGCTTGCTATGTAGTCAAGAGAAATTGTGGTGCAGGCAGGAACCAGTGCTTCAGGATTTCTGCACAGGGAGGGAAAGCAGGTCCATTTTTCATGCACCTATCTGATCTGAGATTTTCACTCATGTCTTTTCTTGGGGCATCCTATGGCGCAGTGCTAAAATGAATGTGCTTGGCATGTTCTGCACTTCATTCCAGGTATTGCATACCATTTATATGCAGTCTCACAGTGCAATAAATTTTTTAAGATACTGTGGGTAGCTGAAATATATACTACTTATATGACAACAAAACTTTAGTTTAAGCCTTAATGCTGTGTACTTATTTTTAATCAAATTTTTTTCATGCCCAGCAGTCCTTAGATCAGGCTTCACACACTTGTCCAACCTCACATAGAACATGGCCATTATTGCTGTTGCCAGTGTGAATTGTGAATTGTGGTGGTCACCCATCTTTGTCTGCATAGTACAGTATCAGGGGGAGGCCTGTGGTAATAATTAGAGTGGGGCAAATAGCCTCTCCCCATCCCTACCTCCTATTAAGTCACCAAATCAAAATATTGAGGGGATCACAATCAACAGTGACTTCTTGCAATCTTTTTAAGAATCTTTCTTCCAGGGAATTGCTTAAAATTATTTTTGAGGTCAACAGCTTTACTATAAAATACAGTTTCTTTTTTTTTTTTAATCCTTAAAATGTCTTTAAATTTTTTCTTTAAAAATGTAGCTAATTTAATGTGATAGGTAATAATTTGACATCAGCAGTTGAAATGTTTCATTTAGCAAATATTTAAATAAAATATTCAGACATTTGTCCATTCCACTTTGCTATTTTCAAATTATTTGCAAATTTGACCTGAATTTTCAAATATTTCTACATTTTTTACCAGTATGACATTTCCTGATGGGTATATTATTTGTCTGAAAAATTTTACCCCACTGTGTTGGAAATACCTTGTGTGACTGTAAAACACTGTCAGAAAGTGGATTTTGAAAGAAGAGCCCGATTAATACTTCACGTTAAGAAATTCTGCTAAGAAAAGTGGAGCTGTTAATGCAAAGTCTTTCACTGGGAAAAGTTAGGGATAGAATGAAAGTGATAAATCAGTGATTTAAATCAAAACTAGAAGTCCATAAATTTTTTTTTCAGCAGTAGGTTAAACTGTCAGGTTTAACAAAAGCTTACAACGCTCGCCTGCTCTCTCGTTCTGACTCTGCAAGTGCTATTGCTACCAGGTGTCATGCTCACTTCTGAGACCTGCCACACTGAGGGAACAGTCCTATTTGGGACTATCTAGGACCTTATTTAGATGGGGCAATGCGTCAAACATTATTCATATGTAGGTTTCCAGTGCTGCTGTGCAAGCCCTTTGATAATAAATGCTAAGCCTGACAGATTTTCCATGATCATGTGCAAAAGACTCACAAAAATAAGAGTCTCATTCTGTAACTACCATTCAGATGTTTTTTTCTAAATGATCTGACTAAAAAGTCACATAATTACAAATATGCATAAAATAGATTTTTTATAAATTATATATATATTTCACAGTATTTTATTTGGTTTTGATTCAAAACCAGCTCGCTTGTATATACAGTGGTGAAATATATATTTCCTTGTCAGGTATATTGTTTGAATTGTTTTATTTCTTCAAACAATCTTTCAGTATCACTTTTATCACACCAGCTGCTGCTGTGGTGTCCTTGTTAAAAGTCTCTCAGCATATCCTATACAAATCCTTCTTTTCAGATTTTATAGTTCAGTCATCGAATTAACTTTGGGCCATAACTGTTTCTTGGGACAGAAGCAGCTCTGAGGAAAGCACGCTGACAAACCAGCTGTTCCTTAAAAGGGACAAAAGAAAGGTCCTAAGAATTGCAGGGAACTTGTCGATTTCATCAAAGTATGTTTGTATGAGGTTTAGAAGGACCTAAAATGGACTGTTGCTGAGAAATCGGAGAAGATCAGAGGGGACTAACAGGTCATATCTCTTCTGAGTCCATTTTTGTGGACTGCATCCACAGCACCTCCCTGGCAGCCGTTTTACATGATGAGACTTGCACCCTGTGTTTAAAATGAGTTGTTCTCTAAACTGTATCTGTTACTCTTCCTGATTGTGGCCACTGTTGAATATGGTGTTAAGTACTGAAACTCTACCATCAAGGGTAAGCAAGGGCTATAACTGAAATAACATAAGCAGCAGAACTGAAAGCTGGACTAAGTTTTATGGGCTGCTCAGTCCCTTGAAAAGGAATGTTAAGTTAATTTTAAGTGTTGCAAATGCCTTCTGCGGGGCATCTGCTCAGCAGAAATTTCCTCTGCACTTCTCAAAGTCTGGTTTAGACAGGTTAATAAATCTCTGCCTCTCTTCAGCTGCAGAGGGTTGGCATTTTATAGCTGGAGAAGGTGAAGAAGAAAAAGTTACAGCTTGCATGGAAAGATAATTCTAGGACAGCACCAAAGGAGTACACAGACTTCTTCACTCAGTGCTCGCTGCTAAGTAGCTGAGCGTGTTGTTTTAATAGAAAACAAAGGCTCAGAGTGTGGAAAGACTGAGAATTGAGAAGGCTGAATGGACAGAAAGGAAACAGATTTGTTTGCAGAGGAGACTGGGGAGATGTAAGGAAATCTGTATGCGTGTATGTGATTTGTGGTTGTCACTGAAGCTACAGACTGGCCTAAATCAGATTCTAGAAACTGTAATTTATTCTATACCACTGATAAATGAATTACAATAATATTGATTCAAGATATTTTCTTATTTTAATTGTTTTTGTGTACACCCAGTTTGAAATGCTCAACAAAGTTATAAAAATGTCCTATCAAGTTTATGTGCTTCTAAATTATGATTAATTTGATTTACAAAAGACAAAGTCTAAAAAGAATGGGAACATTCATAACTCAGTGATTTAGTGTAAAACATAAAATTACTGGCAAAATAATAAAGTTATGTGTTTAAAAATGTAAGGAATAAGTTCCAGTGATGCCATAAATTCCAGGAAAATATTTTAGAAACTACAACATAGAAATTTATTATGTCTTGGCTGGAATAATGATTTCTCCTTGGCCAACAAAACACATTATAGCTTTAAATCTATGGATGAGTATCAGAGCTGGTTTTATCAGAGGGGCTTCTTTTAGATTTATATGTAATTTCCTAAATTTAAAATACTAAAATAGCAGGTAAAATCAGGTCATTTACTAATATTTTATCCTTAAAATGTAATAATTTAAATTAAAAATTAGATGTTTTATATTGCATATGATGCATGCAGGGTACATAGGCTCAGCAAGACAGTTCTCTTTCTTCCCCTGGGATGGTGTCAGGAGTGCTGTTCTCAGTGTTCTGTTTGGTTCTGCATACAAACTGGCAGAGACTGGTATAGGTTTGACAGTCACTGTCTTGTTTGATAGTTTGGAGGCTCGCAATTCAACCTCTAATGAAAAGCAGGCTTCTCTGAGCAATAGAGCTACACATGCACAATTAGTGCTATCACCAATTTCCGTGAGCTGGCACAGAGGGAGTGTATTAGGTGTAGAATTAGAATTAGAATTAGGTGTATAACCCTAATTCTGTTATATTACCTTTTGGGTCCATTTTCCACTTGGCTCCCTTTCTCCTTATGCAGTGCAGAGGTGCTCCCCTTAACCCATTCTTCTTAGCAGGCAAAGACAAGGTCATGGAAGATCTGGCCAGTTTTATTGGCTGCAAGTCCTTTTCCTTCTATTAGAGGCTTGGGTTTTTACTCTGGCAGGTGAAACTGTGGTGCCTGGGATCTATTAATATGGCCAAGGTTTGACTCTGGTGAACCTTTAATTCAGTTGAGCCATGGCCAGAGACAATCATGTTCAAAGGCAGAGTACTGCGCTGCTGAGATCTTCACACTAATCATTTCTATAGGGCTCTAAGTGAAAGTGGGTGGAGGTTTAAGTGACTGCCAGGTTAATAAAAACTTGATGTTCCTGCCCTAAGGATTTTACTGTCCAAAGTTCAGTTGCACATTATGACCCAGATTCAAGGACTTTTGAAGTCAATTAAAATACTTCCATTCTTGTCACAGTTGCTGAAATACATTTGAGCAGAGCCATCATTGAAGAGCCATGACTGAGAGTGTGCCAGGGAGAGGCAGAGGTTTCATTGTCCCATTCATCCTCCAAACAGATGACCCCTGAATACACCCTGCTAAGTCCCCCTTAAAGGCAGCTCCAGGGACCTTGTGGCTCAGCCCCTTCCTGGTCGAAGCCTGGTCTTCTGCATGAATTTGTGAAGCCATTTAGTGCAAAGAGGATATTTCACATCTGTCATTAGTGTGCCAAACACTTCTCTTTGCGTTATTGTGGTGACATGGAAGGAGATAGACTGCATCATGTTAGGGCTCTTGCAGCTCACTCAATCTGGAGGGCTCTGTCCATTGCTTCCTTCCCAAAAAAGTAATGGTAAAAAAGGTGAGGATGGCACACTAGCACTGAAGTGCAGCACAGGTACATCCACACTGTCTGCCTGTGTATAGGTTTCAATCGCACTGGAGCAGCACAGGACTGTGATCATAAGAATGTGCTAAAGGGGAGGAATAAGTGTTTGAGTCTTGACCCTCCAGGTATAATCCTAACAGTACTCTGACCAATGGCTTCAAAACTAAGTATGCCTACGCTGCACATTTCAGGCACAATAGTCACTTAAAGATGTATACAACTACTGCTAAGGACTGTGCAGGTAGTTGTGGCTGTAGTGCAGTACGCAGCCTGCAGGAGTTGCAAAATAAAGTGGATAATGTCTGGGCTGGTTGTCCTCTCATTTAATGTTTTAGTTGTCTCACAGGATCATTCAGATTGGAAAGGACTAGACTGAAGAATAAGGTTTACCTCATTTGGTAGTGAAAGTGTTGATCTGGGACCTGGTTTTATCTGTCCAACATCTCTACTCTTCAATAGGGGTTGCTCATATATAGCCAACGACCAAAGTGGTTTCTGTGTGGCTATGTGATAGAGGAAAGATAAATCAAAGGGCCTAATTCTGCAGGAAGCAGCCTGTTCTCATGTGAGAGGTCTTCTCTTTCATGTAGAGAATTATCCCGAGTTCTGGCAAACTAAGTGAGGTTTTTTGGGTTATTTGCTGGGGAAAAGGCCAATAATGCAATTTAAAACTGCAGAGAGTCCAAATCTCATTTTTTCCTAAATTTCCCAAATGTGTTGGGTTTTTCATTCATATCACTTAATAATTCAGTCCTGATCTTCCAGTCTTTCTTCATCTTCTGACCTGTTTTGGGGTTTCGAATACACTCTCTTTTCCCCAAACATCCTGTCACATACCAGAGGTGTAACCATATCCACCTTCTTAAATCCAGGTGGCAAGAAGCTGATTCTTCATAAATTAGATAAAAAAGCTACATTCTTTTATTCCTTCCCAGAATATTGCCCCAAATTAAACTTATAGACCATAAATCTAGCCAGAATAAAGCTGTGTCCATCTCTAGTTCTCCATACTTCATATTCACACAAACAAAAACTGCTTCCAACCACTGCCAAATCTTAGTCCTTTACCTTCCTCCGTCGTTTGCAAAGCCCAGATTCTGGGATAACCTGTACACACAAAAGTAGTGGAAAAACACCACACTCATGAATAACTCAATTAAAAAAGCAATCCAGTGGATTTCAATTATAGAAATAGAATCTAAGAAGAGGCCAGACTTTACCCCCATTACCACATAAAAATTAATTTTTCATCACGACACGAACACATATATAAAATGTTGTTCATTAAATCAAGCTTTTACTAATGTATCCTCAAAGATTTCCAGAACTATTGTAGCAGAGACAACAGCTCCACCAGCTAGATACTCCTGCACACAGGTAAGGTTGGTGAGGATGGAGACTATATTGTCATGACAGCCCGTTGAACCCTTCGATTTACCGTAGATGTGAATCAGTGTCATTGTATTAACATTAGTGAAACCCTGAGGTTCTGCCCTTTTATGTTTGCAATTCCAATTATTTTATGCAAAGAGTACAGTTAGACATAAACCCAAACTTACAGAAGTTTCGGCTGTAATCTTCTATAAACCCCCAACCCTTTAAGGACAAAAGCAGGACATTTTGTAGATTCAGCTGTCAGGAGTTGACATGCATTTATGCTTATTTTGGGCTCTAGATAGAAACATAGTGAGATCAGATCTCATAAATGACTGCTATCTTGTGAGATATTGTCTCATGAGAATTCCTCTATTTTGATATTGAAACTTTTCAGAGTTGTTAGTTAAAAACTTGCATCTCTGAATCCTGAATGAAATCTTAAACTAGCTTCACCATCAGACTTTTAGTCTGAAATCAGTGCACTCCAAACTCTCACAAAGCAGCTATAAAAGAGGTCAGCCCATACAATTCTGCTTTTCTATTTCCAGCCAGAAAAACTGCCTGCTTTCTATTCATACTCATATATTATTCCTGTAGCACTGAAGGCACTTGTTTGCAAGGAAAAATAATACTGGATGATTTCCAATATATCTTATTTTGAGATACAGCGACTGAACAAAGTGAAAAGGTTGGTTGTGTCCAGGGCTCTTACTACCTTTTGGAAAAATAAACGTGAAAGTCCACCTGATCCATGAGTTAATCTGAGAAAACTACAGCAGCCATCATCATCGTAGAATATTGCTGTCATTAAATATACCAGGAAATATATCTACCTTGAAAATTTCTTATTCTTTGGTATGAAATCAGCACTGCTAGATGAATCCAGTACAACTTCTTTAAAATCAAGTGACAACATTCTGGGTTTCTATTTTTCTCCATTGCAAGTCCAGATGGTCTTTGATTTAATAAGAGTATCCATCATTAGCCAAAAAGAAAAGGCTTGTAGGAGTATTGTCTTGATACTTTATTATTTTCAGAAAATGCATTACAAGTTTGATATCTACTGTCAGGGATGAGATAAACAAAAAATGAGCGCAGTACGCTTTTGCCCTGTGTGAGCTTGCTGCAATACTCGTCAATTATAAGACTTTTTCATGGCTCCTGCACTCCTTTCTGAAATGTTAAAGGTCTCACTAATCTTATCAAGTAGTTGATTACCACCTGCTGAGCACAACAAAGAGCCAAAGAATGTGCATTACCTTCAATACATATCAGTGTCTTTACTCTTTCCCGAACTCCAAAATTATTGTTTCTTTAAATGATGTGAATATTGAAACTGCCTTGTTCAAGATGTACACTACATGCGTGTGCTAGTCAGCATCTGTTTCATCATCGTGCCAGGTGATACAGCACACTGACATAATTGCAACAATGGGATTTTTAGTGCCAAGGATGCAGTTCTCACCCACGCTAATGACAATGGCCAGAAAAAGGGAAGTTTCCATGGAGCCTCATCCCTTCCCTTGGCTCTCAGTCTCTGGAAACAAAGCTGGAAAGAGGGTGTCTGTTTCTGCAAAAGATATGGAAAAGGCTTTTCTCTGCAGTGCAGTCAGTAGCAGCACAGAAGATTCCCTCATTAATATAATAAATGAGGTGAGAATTAGGAAAATAAAAGATGATGGTTTTCAATGCTGAAAATTAAACCATGTGAGATACCCCAGAAGCTCCAAGTATAAATCTTCCTTATACAGACATCAAAGCAGCAGGGCCAGAGGAAGCCCCAGGGGGTTTGTGGAGCTGAGTTTTGACTAAAGATGGGTATAACTAATATGGGTCAAAGCTTACATTCAGTGGATAAGCGTTCAAAGTTTGTCAACTTATTCCTATTTACTGGACTGCCAAAATTTGGCAGGATATATCACGAAGATAATCTCTATTATGATGTTTATAGAATTTCCTGCTTTGGTTCAGCCTGGAAATGCTCCAAGATCCACTTTCTTGTGATATTTTGGCACTTTTTTTCCCCCATTTCTCAATTATTTGCACTTTGGCATTCCTTTTTCACTAGCTGAAGCCTGAACTACAACCTCTGTAGAGGATATGGCAAGATGAGGCTGGATGAACTGGACACTGAGGTTAGAGAAGACCTTGAGGAGTGGGAGTTAGAGGAATTTACTGCTCTTATCAGAGTGGCATCAGTGGAGGAAATGGGACTGGAATAGTTTCGCATCCAGCAGCAAGATCTTGGAGAAAAGCATAGCCTAGGCATATGCTTTTGTATCTAAAACAGTGATGGAGGTATAACCGCATGTCATTCAGTTAGGGACTGGGCATCCCTGAGCAAGCAGATGAGTATCTCTGCACTCACACTGCTGGAGACTATCTGTTTTTTCTTGTATACATGATGTTTCTTAGGCACCCTTTAAATGCCCACATATTTCTTTCCCACTATTCTGTGATTACATGCATGGATGTGCTCCTCTACAGCTCCTGCCGTCTGGAACAACCTTCCCATGTCTCCACCCTTCTGATTCTCCATTTCTCTTCAAACCTTGATTTAAAACATTTTCTTTTCCCCCAGCCTGTGCCCCTGAAGTTCTCTTTTGCTCTCCCTATGATTAGTATTGGTTACTCTCTAAAATACCCCTTATGCAACTGGCTTTTACTCTATTTTGGCTTGAACTTACATCTTGGCTGGGTCTATGATGTATGCAGTAAAGCATTGTGGGGTTCCCGGTCTGTATCTTATGTGATACAGATTAAAAGTTGGGTTGAATTCACAGAAGCTAAAGTACTGCTGTAAGGCATTTTTCCTCCAAGAATGGCCTATTAGTGCCAAGGATTCCAGCACTGTGTCTTGTTAGTGGAGTAATATTGAGCCAAACTCTCAGTGCAACAGATAACAAAAATCAACCTAATCAGGGTTTTTATACTTTTCCCATGTGGACATTCCTTGGTGTCCAAGGACTTTTTCCAGTTAAGGACAAGCAAGAAGACTAGAATTAGCTATGTGATATGTTTCAGTAGGCATGCCTACATGCATGCACTTTCTCTCAGTACTCCATACAAATGAAGTGTTGATTACAGGCTAACTGACAGATGATTGAAGATAATTCTTCCAGATGCTGCTAGCTAGTGTCACAAGTGACACTTCACTTGTGCAGTGAAACTTTTGTGAAGTAGATGCCAAATTGCAAACATCTTTCATGATATGTCTTAAACTCTTGGAAACAGACCTTTTGAGCTTTGTTTTAAGGGTGAGGTTAGTGAAAGAGGCAGGTTTTTTGGAGATGGTGAATCTATTTATACATTAGGGGAACTTAGAAAATGTAAATCTGTCTTTCTCCAGATATCTCTAGCCTACTGACTTCTACTGCTGTCTGTGAGAGGCCACCATGAATCTATGTGTTTTAAATCACATATCCATTTATGCCCTTGGCTTTTCACAGGCATTAGGATTCCATCTTTGAATTCCACCAGGGAATCCATACACCGATCCTGGTTTTGGCACCGTTAAACTGTGAGCTGTTTATGGCATTGATTTGTCCAGAGTAGGAGTGGCAAAAGGACTTAGCAGAAGAAGCTGTTCACATAAGCAGTATTTTATCTATTTAAATTTTATAAAGGATGTCAATCAAAAGAATATCTTAGTGTGAAATTTTTTCTTCTGTAACAGATTAAAAAAATGTAGGGTTTCATGATGGTGACCAAGCACAGTTCTTAGGAGTTGGTCCATTGCTCACTGAAGGTACTGGATCCAATACTTTAATGAGCATTAGATCAGTCCCAGAGTGATGAGGGAAGTGTTTTGTGAGGATTAATTCTTCTAGTTAAAGAACCTTCCCCTCAGCATGAATTTGTTCTGAACACAGAGGTAATGGACCATTTTCTTCATTCTATAGTTTAAAGAAAGATAACTAAAAGAAAAGATTAATTTGGTAATACTTGTGGAGTTATCTGAAATTCTAACATATCAATACAGAACTGCGACTTTGCTCTATACTATCTCCTGTTTCCGATTTATAGATACACTTAATATAGCTGAAAACTGCAGATACTCATTGTTTAAAAAGATCTGTAATTCGTGATAGACAAAAATTTTACTAATTTCAACACCTCTTTTTAAAATTATGCATTAGGTTTTATCATTAATCGTTTTAAGTATTAAAGTTTTCCTGTCCTGTTTTTCTTATTTCAATGACATGACAAACAGTGACATAAGAACAAAATAACAGTCCGATGTTTTGTTGTTTTGTAATGAATAATAAAGTGTTTTAACCTCTTTAGGGATTTAACACCACGTTAATCCTTTAATCCCCAGAAAAACCAATTTTGTTGACATGAAAAGGGGATATTTAACTTCATCCAATTAATTTTCTACCTTGGAGATACCATGATGATGAAGATTAAATTGAATAGATTCATTAGAATAACCTTATTTTGTAAAGTGATAGTTTTGCCAGTAGATAATTGGTTCAGAAAATAAAATTTTATATCACAATTATGCTTAATTTTCATTAATATAAGAAAAGAAATTCCAGTACTGTGAAACTCAGAGAACTCTACCACTTCTGTAATAGTCAGATATTAGGTATTGAATCTTCTTTTTAACCATGTTTGACAATTAGAAATGGAAGAGAGCAGGATACTCACTACTTTGCCTATGTCTTTGCTCTATGGCTTTGCAAATTTTGGTCATGTTCAAAGTTTTATCTAAGCAGTAAAGCAATAAAACAACTATTCTGTGTTGATTTTCCAGATGCATGGCATATGTAAATTGAGAAGGACTTTTCACTTTTCACTTAAGCATTTGCAGAAAGGTCAGATTTTCAAACATGTTTTGTGGTACTTCAAAAGGATAAGGCTGTTTTGAAAAATCCTGCCTTGTAGTTTGCTGTCTCTGGAATGAAAAGGATATGCATAAGAGTGAGGAAGAGTGGTTTTATGGTTAAGACATCAAAGTGAGATTTGGAAAATCCAGATTAAATTCCCCACTCAGCCATAGACTTGACGTGCAATCTTGGTCAGGTCACTTGACCTTACATCTTCCACTGAAAGTGGGTAGATAATACATTCTTTCTTCTAGACTTTTTTTTACTTGCCTTTTCAAACTGGAAGTAGTTGGGGGTATGGACTGAGGCCGCAGTTCAATGATATAATAAATTTCCTTTCTAGTACTGGATCAAAACATTTTGTGACTGAATGATGCAAAACACCAATCCTGCATAGACTTTCTCTGTTAGGCCAAAGCTGTCACTTCTGATGACTTTGTACCAGTGATCTTTATGCTGGATGAGATATCACTCCCTGTACCACTTAAAGAGTGGGGTTTATGAAACACTTTAAGCCAAAGAAAGCCCAGGGTCCTGCTGTGTGTTCCCTCTCCTCCGTGTTAGCATTAACATGGGACAGCTGTGCAGTTGGCTGGATCAGTGAGCTGATCTAGCTCAAAAGAAACCTTACCCCCTCCCCCCTAAATGGTAATTTTTTTGCTCACAGCCAAATGTGTGATCACTAATGCTGTCACAAGGGAGAAGATGGGAATGCAAGGCTTGGGGAGGGAAGGTGGGACCGCACTGCAAATGCACAGACCTTCATCAGGTTGGTTAAGTGCTTTGCTATGTGCAGTTCGTGACCAGTATACACATGCTGGCAAAACCTCCTGACACAGGCCCAGCTGTACTGGCAAAACAGCAGTACAGTATGGAGATACCAGAACAGCTATGCTGAAAGAGCTCCCTAAGCATGTGCTTGGTCTTCTACCCCAATGCTGGCACTGTCATCAGAGAAATGATGTTGAAGATAATTATTTGCATCTAAGTCTCGATCACAGGCACTCATTCCACATACCATGATGTTGGTAACCAACTGCTCCTTATCATATTCTGAGAAGTGCTGGGTATTTCAAGTGCCACTGTGCTTGCTCAGGATGAAGCACCTACATCTCGAATTAGGAACTGTTAGACTGAGATTTATTTACAGATTCCACACTTGATATGAACATAATACACGCTGATCTTTCCTTTGGTTTTATTATTTTGTTTTCATTATATGGGCAGATGAAACTGGACAGAGCATAAATTATTGCAATCCATTGGTGGATATTTTGCTGACTATAGTATTGATTTTGAAGTTATGGTGCTGCAGTGTTGCAGTATTTCTTAGTAGTATTTGCAGATCTTACTCATCCTCAAAGCATGGAATTGCACAGAGTATTACTTTGGGTAGGCAGGAGAATTTACTCTGACACAATACAACATAATGGTTTCCAAGGAGCCATTACTTTCTGTCATGTCATTAATTGGCAGATTAAAGCTCCTTAAATAGACACTAACAGCACTGAGTGTAACAACTCCAAAGGAGCTATTATGGCTTGTGGTGTCAATAATCCATCAATTAAGGATCTCTACTAGTATGCATTGACATAAAAGATTAGAATGGCTCTGAAGGAGCCAGTTGCAGTCAATTGTTTGCTTCTGATTGTTTGGAATTTTTTTCTACATCCTTCTGTTCACATCTTATATCTTCCTTTTCCTTATTCCTTCTGCTGAAAGTCTGGACGAGTGCTAGATCTAAATAACATAGAAATGTATTTTAATGTCACATTTATATTCAGAGGAATTCAAGGGTATTGAACCAATTTTTCTCTTGCTTTCTCCCCACAGCAATGTGCACATGTGCTCACACACAATGAACACAAATGCTGTTCAAAAAATTGAAGGTTATGCACATGAGAATGCCATTTGAATTGACTCCACTGAATCCGAAATGCATCTTTAACTTAGCTTCTGTACAGAAGTCCTCAATGAAAATAAAAAATGAGTCTCCAAGCCAGCAACACAACAGCAAAACTCATGTTGCTGATATTTTATTAGAAACTCAGTTTTGGTGAGAATATTGTTTTCATCCTGATAAGTAAGATTCAATGAGTTGGTTTTGATTTAAGAAGAAAAACATGACATTTAGGGAAAAAGCAGTTCAGAAAGGTGTGGCTTTTAGTAAGGCTTACTTCAAGCTGTAGTTTCATTACAGTACTGCTACTCAGAAGTTCTTTCAACAGAGCACATTAGCACATGCTAAGCACTGAGATCAGTGGGTCTTAATGATATTCTAACCAGTCTTCCTTGAACTGTATCCACAGCAAGGCTTCATTCCAGGTAAGCAAAGATATGAGCACCCAGTCTTCCATATTTTGGTTTTTCTGCGAGATCAGTGCTTGCCTTGGCTGACCGATGTCTTTACGAGGTTTTTTAAGTCCCCATCTGTCAACAGTTCAAGGGAAATAATAAAACATCTATTGTCCAAGTCCTTCTGCTGACCTGGGGTGGAGTCAATGTGGTTTTGCATGATGGAAAAGTGGAGAAAGATGAAGGAGGAGATAATTTTATTTTTTAATTCTGAATTCCATCCAGAAAGTATATTTTAAAAAGGAATGTTAATATTGAAAAGTCAAGGCTTCAGCATGTTCTGCTTATATGGTATTAATAGGGCTGTATGCATTACAAAGTCTTTAATTACATGAGCACATACTGTACAGTGGAATACCATTCTTCCAGAGCTCACTGATCCACATTACTCAATTAGCAGAGCACTAAGTGCTCCTGTCATCACAAGATTTTTGGGGTTTGTTGCATGGAGTTTAAAAATAATTATTTCATGCTAAACTTGAATATTTATTTTCAGTGACAACACAAGATCTAGCATCCTTAAGGAATACATACATGCAGTAAGGAACACCATATTGCAGTAATAGGCAGTTTCACTCATCTGAATAGTGATACCGTCTTCAGTGTATTTCAGACTAGGAAGTTTTCACCATCCTTCACCAGAATTCTGCTTTGTTCAATGTACCAGGCAGATAGTGCCCTAGGAGTGAGTTAGTACTGTGCAATCAGTGAAGCTCTTCTCTGTGCAGAACCTCACCCCATTTTTTCCAATGCTGGAAGGCATATGACAGAGGCAATGGGGCAACAGCAGGAGAAGCCACATCCTGAGATTAAGGAAGTTGGATTCCATCCATCCCTGCTGCTGTCTCACAATGTCTGCCCCATAAAACTGGGTAGATCCTCCATCTGAGCACAGCTGGGCCTTTAGGATGAGGTTCTCATTTTCTGAGTGCCCTGTGCAGTTTGTCTGTGGCAAAATTTACAGAGATGTTGAGTTCAGCTGTAACAGAAGTCAACCTGAGCTGTGATTTGAATGTAAGGTATTATGACAATGCTGGATACACAAAAAGAAACCCCAAGAATAAAAATCCCAAACAAACTGATTTCAAATATCTGGTATTAGTGAACACTTTTTGACAGTTATGGTGCTAGCTGCTCTATGTCTCTGTTCTGCAGCTGTAAAATGGGGATAACATCTGTTCTACAGTGCCATGAAGGGCAAGGGGCTGCATGTTTGTGAAGCTACTGGTTACTCTAGAGAGTGTAATACTGATACAGAGTTGAAATAAAATCACAATTCTTTACTGGATGGGTAGACAATATTATTGTGGGGCTGTATTAAATAAGGAAGTAAAAAGATCGAATCAAAATGAAGCCAGACCCTGCGTACTGATACTGTCACAGTCCATGTATATGCACATGCTGAATCAGCTGTCATTCCCAATATTTTTAGAGCTTGATTTTGTCACCATGATGATGTCCTTTTAGTTTAGTGTTATCTGATAGTGGTTTCAATGCATCTGTTCATATGCAGCTTTGCTCTGATAAGAGCCAAGAGTCTTTTTTCACGGATTGTTTTGTGAGACTAAAACCTGAGATATAGCACGGATCAAGAAGTTGTGGTGCAAGTGGAATCATTGAAACTTGCTTCCCTAAGGACTTGTGTGCTGCTGTTGTACTTGCTGATGTGAGACCTATTCAGTGGTTTTCTAGCCCCAGTACTCATAGTATCACTTACCCATATGGCTTCTTCCATAGCTAGTAGAAAATAAGTTCAAGCCATATTCTTACCTTCCATAGGGGCACTAATACAATCTCTCACCCTTCTCAGCTGCCACATTTAGAACTGAATAGAGTAGAAATTATAGAAATTTGTAGACACTCAATATCTCTCCTTCTGTCAAATTTGGCTGACGTTGCCCAATAGGCTAAAAAATCATTTGCGAAATGAAAGGGTGAAGGAACATCCAGACATGACATGATTGCAGAAGCTTCATTCCCTTAAGAGAAGAGGGAAAAAGTAACATGCAAAAGTCAGACACTCCCTCTCCATGCTGCCAAACCACTCACCAGAGGACTTGTGGTCTTAAAGCAGAAATAGATCTTACCACCAGTCCTACACCAGTGTGGTTCCCCAATTGCAACTTTTGTAACAGTGAGATCAAGGGATGAAAATCAGCTCCACACATCCAGACTGATGTACTTTATTGAAAAATGAATATCCATAAATTCAAAACTTGGGGCAGATGTCTGTGTAGGTCTGGCAGACTGTCTAAACTGCTTCTCCGTGGGCATGTTGGTATAAGTATTTCCTTTTCAGAACTACTGCTGTGTAATAGCCTTTCCTCATTGTAATCTTCTAAACTTGTCTCAGGAGTCAGATAGGAAAAAGTATTACAGGAGTGCGTGACCCTTGAAGTTTGCTTCTTCCTATCCCCCTCCCCAGAAATTCACACTTATATTCTAGGAGACAGAAGTCTATTGTCCCAGTTCATTCAAGTGTTGTGTAGGTTTCATGCTCTAAAAATGAACACTAATGCACATTCAAAATTATATTTGCATCAAAATAGAAGAAATGTCTTGAGCTTTTATTTAATATCTAATGAGGAGTGCCCAAATTTTCTAAGTGAAAACCTGACCCCCAGGACTCCTTTAGTGTGGAATGAATTGTTCATTAAGAAGGTGCTGTATATGAGGAAACAGAGCAGAAAGAGTACTCTCCATCTATTTATACTTTGAAGAGCTTTAAACAATTTCTAGAAATAGAAACAGCACCTGCTAAGGGCAGAATTATAATTGTTTGCATGCCCTCAAACATTGCTTTACTGCACCACTTTTCATCTTGTTCTCAAAAGGATTAACAACTGAACACTGAGGATTAGAGTGGTGCAAGGTTAGAAAAGAAGAAGGAGATCAGAGCAGGCCAGGCAGACAAGAGTAGGGGAAAGTGATTACTTGCACTACAGTAATTTATAACTCAAATGGCCATTGAATTCTGTGACTATTTTTGCTTGGATGTTAAATGGAAGTAGGTTGGAGCTTTCTTTAGCACCTTTCTCATCTAATGGTGCTGGTCATGTCTTGCAGCTTCTAATCTGGAGCTAGACCATAGCACTGTACAGAATTGCAGTGTGGACAAAAGGATGTGGGGCTACACCTACGGACCAAGGGCTGTGGGGACCACGGGATTAGCACCAAGTGTTGAGTTCAGTCTCTGTTGGGGCAAAGTGTACCTGCTGCTGCTGACGTTGTTCCAATTAAACTTCTGAAGCAAGGAAATAGAGCAGGAAAGTGCCTGAGTATGATAGTTTGACTTTTGGTGATTTTGCCTTGGCTTTGTATATACCCATAATGTACACAGTACAGAAAAGTGGAGCATTGCTGTTTTAGACCTGATTTTGTCATCACAAGGCTAGCATTTTAAGTAGCCTGAAAGAGGTGGTGGGCTAGAATAAATATCTGGAGCAGGAGCAGGTTGATAGAAATAGCTCACAGGATCAAAAGTTGTAGGGTTTTTTAAGGGTAAGAAAAGAAAATTAGAACCAGCATTTTCAGAAGTGTCTTTATATCATATGTAAAGGAACACAGTATTTTCTGTCATATGATATTCAAGCTCTTTAGGAAGTTTCAAGCTGGGCGTAAAGCTGTTGACTATAGAGGACAGTCATTCAAACTTACAGCAGTAATGGATAGAAGCTGCTGCATTCATCTCTTTGCACACACAGAACAGCCTTTTACCATTTTACTTTCAGATTTCTGTGGTATGTTTCACTTTTTTTTTTTTTTTTAAATGAAAAAATAGATCAGAAGATTTAACTTGACTGGAATTGCAGAAATGAAATGGGAATGTGGGTTGGGTCACAAAATACCCCAAGTACAGCCTGTAGAAATACTTAATTTCTGTCCCAGGGATGATCAGACCTCTAACAGATTTTTTGGGTAGAAGCAGCTGTTTCAATTATGTTTAGCTTTTGAAAAACCAAAATGACTACATAGCTGAAAGTAGCCACTTTGCAAAAATGAAAGGAACAGTCTCAGCCCAAGTCAGTGACACAATGTGATTGCTGTCGGGGCAGGGGATGGAACAGTCAGCTCACCCTCTGCTGGTCCCACATGATGGTGGCAGGTGTCATAGAGAAGCTAAGACTTCCAAACCCACAGAAAGCCTATTTTGGGAATACAATACTTCCTTTTTCTATGCTTTTAACTCAGTATCTTCCTATAGAATCATAAACTATATGTTGTTACTGTAATGGAAGGCTTACAGCTTTAGCAGCTAAAAAGGAAAGAAAAAAGGAAAGAAAGCTTCTATCCTGATGGAGTGATGCCAGATTATACACTGCAAGGTTTGGTCAGAGGGATGTTCATTTGTGTCCTTTGACATAGAAATGCTAGTGAACCATTTTATAAAAAAAACCCTAAATAATTTTCTTCAAAGGGAAAATATATTTGCCAGTTTATTTCCTTTGCATGTATGTTTTATTGGGAAGAAATAACAAATCTGTTACCCTATAATTAAATTGGATTACAGAATAATTACAGCCTTGTTTGCTTTCTGCAGATTACATGGTAATTATATTTGGTATTACCATGAAAAACCAAGAATTTCTAACTATGTCATTACATGGTTATTTCTACAATACAATACAACTGTTTAATTATACATGCAGTTTCTTTACTTCAATGGAAAAATGATTAAAATAATGTCAATGCCTCAAAGTTTTGAACAAATGCCAGCATATGATATAACATTTATAGTATCAGAAGGCATTTGTGTGTGTATTTGCAAGTATGCATTTAATATACATTCATTCTTCCAGTCTCTCCTTTGTACCTAAGACACACGATTCAAGTTTTGCAATAGGTACCAATACGTCATTTGGTAGAGAAAAACTTGGTCCAGAAAGCCATGAGTATTTTCCCTGGTTCTAAAGTCTATTTAGAAATAGCCATGACAAAGATAAAAACTGATGAGTGTATGATACATACTTCAAGCTGCATGAGCTTAGTTTTGACAAGGTTTCTTTACTTGTCAGATTATTTGTTGGCATAAAATCCATCTGTTGAAGGATTAAACTCTTCTGAGGTTCTTCCCTGAATTATCATCTGCTGTTAAATAAGCTTCTTTAGTGGGCTCTTAGAAGCAGTAAGATCATCAATGCCACATGTTCATTGTAATGAGAGGATCGAGTCAACCGGTTCTAATAAAGTTCAATGGCTATCTTTTCTAGCCACACAGGAAAACCGTGTATGGTAACGTCTACTCTTTTAATGTTTGGGTCTAGTCCTGCTTTGTAACAGAAGCATGAGTGGCTGGCAAGTATATTCACATCGCTACTTCACACCTTGCTGATGTCTGATGAAAGAAGTAAAACAAAACCATGAAAGAAGTAATAAGAGAGGCAGTAAGAGCTAGTATCTTTTTTTTTTTTTTTTAATGTAGTGACATCAAAGAAGGTGAACTTCCTACAACCATTGTTTCAAACCCTTTGTTACTGACTCAATCATAGATCTTTCCACAGAAGTAAATTATTGAATCAGTCATGTGGTGAGCTGTGGACCCATGTGAACCATGGATCTTTGGATGAGGCATTAGTGTTGAAAGTTCTTCCTCTGCAAGAAGAGCAGAAAACCAAATGAAACAACAACAAAAAAGTCCCAGACTTTTGCACTTTTTCCAAGATTGGCAAAACACACTATGTCTCCTGTCATACATTTCTCTCTTCCATACTGCACCAGGCATGAGAAAAGCTCCTTCCATCAGTGAAGCCATACACCGCACAGCATAATGGACATCTAGCTAATACAACTGTATGGAATAACACAGAATTTAGAAGCCTCAGAAAGACTACCAACATAATCATCTAGGTGATGATAAAGTGCCATGGGACATCTTTCTGTAAATCTGCAGAGGTTTTTTAAATGTCTGTTATCAGGGAGTTAAATAAAATGGAAAAAAAATAGTGCACTGATTTATTGTTAAAGTCAGTGTTAAATCTTCCAAAAGAATCAGCTAGGATAGGGCTAAGTCAGATCTAATACTGAGTCAGATCTAATACTATTCCTAGGTAGGCAAAACACTTGATTTGAGAAGGAAGAGTAATACTTTTTCTTTGTAGATTTATCTCTTGTATAATTTTTACTTTAATTGACCATGGAGTATTGCTTACAGACTATTGTTGTGTTGAGCAAGTTGCTGTAGAAAAAGAGAACTAAGAGATACTTCTGATCTCTTCATATGACGAGATAGTGGAGGAATACAGACATCTGGAGGAGACAGAAGCTGACATTTAGGCTGTGATTGGGAAACAGTAGGTAAAATACGATAAACTGGGAAGATCCTTGAAAGTAAATACTTCTGTTAGATACAGCTGTGACAGATGAATCAAAGGATGGCCATAGAGTGAGGGTCAGAGAGTCTTTTAGGATATCAGAAGCACTGCTGTTCTCCATCTTTATCCATTCTGGATCTGGTCATGCGAATCATTTGTGCCTTTTAAGTCAAGGGAAATCAATGGGAGTTCAGTCTCCGGGGGTCTTGCAAGACTGTGCCCTGAGAAGAGGTATGTTTTATACTCCATCCAAATTAGTCTGAATTTGTTTTGTCTGGCAGTAGATAGCAATAGCTGCCAATGCAATCAGTGTCACTTGCTGCTGAAGATATAGCATGAAAACTCTGTCATTGGACAAGACATTTTGCATCTTGTTCCTGTTGCAAAAAGCTGATTTCAACACTAGCAAATCCAGCAAATCCATTTCCCCAGGTTTAATAGCAAGGTCTCTCAGTGTGTGTATAGAGCAAGCCAGCTTGATAACCTTATTCACAACCTTGAAACCCAAAGGGATAGTTCAGTGTTACCAAAGAGTACCTGGATCCTGAAGCTGTATATTAAAGTGCTCATATTAAAATGCAGTTCTGCCGTCAGGTTTCCCTGGATGGTTGTTCTGGGATTCATACATGGATAGTGAAGCTCATAAAAGAAAGAAGCACATCACAAATGAAGGTTGCTTATTAGTCATCATACAGGGAAGACGAAGGGAATAATTAAATTTCGCTACAACCTATGTCTTTACTGAGTTGCTGTTGCAGAGGTTTCAGCACAGTGAGAGCTGCAAAAGCCTCCATGCTCAGCTTGAATGCTGTTTTGTGTTAGAATCATTATGTGCTGTAGTTAAGCATTTTGTTAACTTCAATATTGACAGACAAAACATTTTTCAGGTAAGTACAACTGGTAAATACAGCACAGCTTTAAGACTGGGGGAAAATACAGTCATTAAGCTATCTTAATAGGGGCAAAAAAGAACCATTATTTGCTGTCATTATGCACTGTTTGCTAATTATGCTCATCAGGTGATAAAAATGAATAAGTTAATTTAGTTTTTTATTGTTCTGCCTGAAATCCTCAGAGATTCTTGGGGAAGTAATTTTTCTCCCTTTTGTTCCTTCCCTCTCTCTACCTACAGCATTGTATATTAAGGACCAAAATATGAAGCTGATAGCAAGTTAGTTGGTTTTAATGGATATAAGTGTTGATTTCTCTCCTAAATTTGCAAACATCAAGGCCATAGGTGTTCCTGGGAATCAGGAAAGTCTTCATGCAGCTGTGCTCTAGCTACCCACACCTTAACTGTACTTCATGCACAACCCATCTTTATACAGGAAACAGTTACTGATGGGTTTGCTGCTGTTGCAGTATATTCATGTTAGTATCTGGGGGGCCAGGCTTCTTGCTCTCCCTTATTACTTTCTGAAGGTGAGGGCAGAGGTTTTGGACACTGGGTATTTTCTGTTTGTTCCCAACTCAGTGAGTGGAGTTAACGTCACTCTCTTCTCAGTTTTCCTATTTCTTCATCCATAAAGTACTTTTTCAACTCCCGATGAGATGCTGTATATAATGGCAGGAGTTGCTAACTGCATCTGAAGATATTGTTACTAAAAGCAGGTCACTGTATCCTACGTACCCTTGGTTTGTTTCACAGATACAACACCTATGCATTAACCTACCTTGTTCTCCTTGAATTTTGCTGTGAATGAAATGGGGAGGAGAAATACATGTTTGACTCCCAGAAGGGGAGATATAAGTTCATTACTGTGTTGGAGATGCTCTGAGAGCCTCTAAGAAGGGAAGAAGTTCAAGCACAGGCTGTCATGAAACCCAAAGGCAGAAGGCCATGTCCTCAGATGGTTTAAATCATTGTGCAGCAGAACTGTATCAGTAGTTTGCTGGCATGTTCTACCCCCTTTTTAGAGAAATGTGTTTTAAATACTCCGCTATTACTGTGGTTTGATTAATGAAATTCCAATTGAAAATGAAACACACATTTATTTACAGAATATGGCCTGTGTACTACCAGGGAACATGTTACGGTAGTGGTACAACTTAAAGAAAGCTACAAAAGTGTTTTCTGATCTTCTCATGTTTTGATTCAATCAGCTGTAGAAGTACAAAGAGTGTTTACGGATGTGTAATAGAAAAAGCTATATACACTTGGATGGGTAGTAAATTCTGATGAGCCTTTTTGGTTCTGTATTTAAAGTATTTATAGAACCCATTTGCATTTAGCTGGATGATTCTAGGAATTTTCTTTGTGTATTGAAATGCCAATTCTAAATCACGAATACATATTGGAGTAATAATATACAGTGCTTTTTTCTTAATGATTTTTCATTTTGTGGTTGAGCCAAGTATCTATATGGGTTAAAATCTATAATTCCCAGAACTGATAGACAATTCAAAAGGCTTAACAGACTTCATGCATCGCTTGCTATTGAAACTGTATATCTAGAGGAAAACTAATATATTGACCTTAGAAGGCCATTTACTGCTATTTGAAATAAACCCATTGCTTATAAATCTATGGAGGGTTGATTTTGATGGTTAAAAGGCAAACACAAATCCTGTGAGCATTTGGGGTTTTTTTGGGAAATCCATTTTCAGATCCCAAAGTAGCCCCTGTGTTTGATCTAGAGCTAAGTATTAGTTCCAATGTGAGCTCTGAAAAAATACATATTGTTCCTGTGGTTATATTTATTCCCTGTAGGATGCCACTGCATAACCATTTTAGAGGTGTTCTTATTTTGATCTGTGCATGTAACGCAACTTTTGAAAGGAACAGTGAAACTTCTTCATGTTTCCCACAGTTATAAAAATTATTTGTTCAGGACTGAATTTTAAATGCACTTAAGTCCTTTAACAGTCGTAGTTCCATTTGTCTATACACTTCATAGGGCACCTTGGGGCAATGATACATTTTTACCTCTCTAAGATACTTCTCTAGTATATAAAGCAGTCACTTCTCTTGGGTGTGAGATATTTAAACTCCACATAGCAGTTGCACGTCACAAGGAGAATTTTAAAAGGATTAAGAGGTACAATAAATGTCAAAGTATCAAACATAATCTCAGACTTGGGAATCTTAAATATGTTATGACTATTTGATCAAATATTGATAGGTTAGCTTTAACCATCAAAATAAATTAGTAGTTAGTGATCCTAGCTACAACTAGGAGTAATAGAATAAAAATAGGCACATGCAAATGCTGGAAGATGCTTCCTAAGAGTGAGCTTTAATAATTAGGGAAATAGTGTCCCTACGGATATTTTTTAAGCTTTCTTCTTTGATACTTTAAAGTGCACTAGACAACACATTAATAAATTTGACATATTGCAGATGACCAAAATTCCCTTTCCTTCCTCTAGCTTGTTTGATTGTATGAAAAGTTGTTTGGATTCTGAAATAATAAACCTAATTAGAAAAATATCTAACTTAAGACAGCCAAGATTTGGATGTAGCTTGTATTCAAAGTACTGTACTTAATATCACTGTTCAATGGCAAGCAAAAATATCAGGTAGAAGATGGAAAAGAAAGCAACCTCCTTCCCCAGATCTATATGTGATGGCTTACAGAAGAGATGTGTAGTACCATCCTGGGACATCTCTTGGTGGGGAAAAAACAGATTTTTCAAGGTAAAGGCTGTTGTCCAAGAACCAACTCTAAAAATATGGCTTATGAACATCTGTGCTATCAATATCAAAATCAAAGGCTGATGTTAGGACTGAAAGAACAAAGTAACCTCAGAGTAATAGGATGAAATGAATTTCCATGCATCCCCTGAAAAGAGAGAATATGGAGACCCTAGAATACAACAGCATTGCCCCATTGTAACCTTTGCAAATCTGAAAGGGAATGAGACATACAACCATTAGTGAGATATCCAAGGACAAGGGAGAATTTTTAATGACTGCTTACATGATGGAAGCTGGTGCTCTGCTGTAGTGAAGTAGCAGATGTCGGCCAGTTTTTGAAGCCAAATATCAGAGAAGTATTTAAACACATTCTTACATTTACGTGAACACTGATGTGATTGCCTGAAAGTCAAATTTTTCGCGACTGGAAAAAATCCTTATTTGATGTCTGAGCTAGAAAGCATCAGAACATATTTGGTGGTTCATTTACAGACACAACAGAAAACATTTGACTCATAGGGGACACTTAAGGTCACCCATATTCTGTTATAGACAGGAGATGGGTCCCATTAATTCTTCTTCAGTAAGCCTTCTCATCATAAAATGTCTGTTTGCATCAGTTCACTACCACAGTGAGTGGCTTTCTTCGCCACCATCCACAGGAAATTTTCATTAATTTATGTACACTGATTTCCCACTGAAGTGTAACTTAATCTTATTAATTCCTGAAGGGGGTTATGTTTAGCTTCCATACGGACAATACAGCATATGCATCCCATTTTTCTGTTCAGAGGGATCTCTGAAAGAGGGAGAGAAAAGAGAAGAATGATTCCAAGGAAACATGTTAAAAAAGAGAAATTGGTTTGGAGTTTTGTTTTGGTTTGTTTTGGGTTTTTTCTGTTTTGATATATTTCCACATGTGGTGGCTTTTATTTCTGTTGATACTTATAATTATACTCTTGGTGAGCAAGGAAAACTTTCAGGAATTAAAAACACTGATGCTGTAATATATACTCTCTGAGGGAACTTCCTCAGCTGCATTAATAAGAGTTAGGCAGTGGAGGGCAAGCTATTAGAAGAATAAATACACATCCTAAAATATTGCTCCCTATTTAGCTCTATTCCAGCCAAAACTGGGACACTTTCTAATGTCCATGGTTAAATCACACAGGCAGGCAAACCTGCTGTGAGACATCTTAATGGAGAGAACAGACAATATGTGCAGAGGTAAAAGCAGCATATGCTTGTCTAGGGTCAGAGGATGAGTCAGTGGTGGCCAGAAGTCAAGCCTCCTCATTCTTATTTCCAAACCCAGTTTGTTGTGTGTGAGATGGTCACAGGGACCATGGTGGGTGACACCTCATTCAGAGTGGTATGGCTTTTCATCTGGAGAATAAAGAGAGAGATAATTTGAAAGAGCATATCTCCAGAGATCCATGGTACATGCAACCGATGCAGTGGTGAGGATGTAATTGTTTTGCCCTTTCCCAAACAGAATAGTGCTTCTGAGAAAGTGGGGCCTGTATGTATTTGGTTAGATGAGTTATTGTGATGGTAAATAGCATCATAAGCTTATTTTTCACATTACTTTTTTTGTGAGACTTCTGGCTCTTTAGTATAAGTGGCAAAAATATATTTCCTCAAGTTCTTTGGAGTGTTAAATATGTATGACCCTAAATCTCAATTGCCTTGCATTGTGCACATTTACAAACACAAAAAACATTGGAACTGAAAAAAACCAGTATGTCTCTGTGTTTGATCCGAGGTGTCAAGTGGTATAAAAATCTCTTGGATTGACACATCAGCTATGTATGATGCTGTGTGGGTTGGGGAGGTCAGCTGTAGATATCAGTGCTGAAACATTTTTGAAAATGACTTTTGACAGAGCTGATGTAAGTGTACACATTGCTTGGCAATTTGTTGGTCGTAAATTGCTTGCAAATGTAATTCTATTTTGTGTTTGGGAATTATCTGCAAGCAGACTCTGAATTTTATACATTTTTTCGTTCATCAGCACTAGGATGTGATCTCCTCTTGCCAGTCTGTTTCAGAAACTGTCCTTGCATATGTAGAGTTCATTAACTGTTAATTCTCAGTATGCAGTCAGCCATGGAGGCCACGTGATGGTGTGGATAATGTTTATCCTCCCTTATTGGAGCACTAAGATTTTACCAAGCCACAATGGAGACATTCAAACAGATTTCAAGAGGACATAAAAATATTAACCTTCAGCCTTTTCAAAAATAATAGCAAAACACTTTCAGCATCAGAGTGGGCAAATACAACTTTTATGAATGCTATTTTGAGAAGAATAAAATAGCCTTAAAAAGCATAACCAAATCAAGTTAAGAGTTTTTATTCAGTTCCCTGCAAACAGATTTAGCTGCTTTTTCTAACTCTGTTGTACCACTTTTATCCTTTTTATTCTATAAAAGATGCATGGAGTTCTTACAAATTTGTATGAACCTGTCTTTTGTTAATTTTCTATATTTCCTCTCCAGAAGAATGAAAAAACACAGGATAAAGATTTTTGTTTTACTTTTGACCCATTTTGACAAAAATAGTAATAAAATATAAAACATGGTACAAGCCTCAAAAGTTTTGTAATAATGTAATTTAGGTGCTGAAGGAAAACATAAACTTGGTCCAAACACTTTCGCCTTTTCCCATCTCTGTAGTTTATTTTCAGTGTGCATTGGAGTAAAAAAAATATTATTAGGGAGGCCAGAGCTGTGGTGGATGTCAGTAGGTGGACAAAGAGGGTAAAATCCTGGATTCTTTGGATGCATAGCCATACTCCCATTGGCTTTAAAGGATCGGGCTTTCATTTGAGACTGGTTATAACAACATTGATAAAATTACTCATTACATGAAACAATAAATATGCTCTTGTAAGACTGGAACCTAAACTAACAACCTAAATTTAGGGTCAAATTATAAGAATGTTGGCCCAGATTTTTAAAATTCTGTTTAACATAGCAAACTTCAGTGAGCTAGGCCTGAATGCTGGCTTGCATTTATATCAGGAACTTGTTTTGTGTTTCATTATCAAACAAAAGTATCTATGTGTGAATTTGTCATAACAATTTCTTTCTAAACCCAATTTCTTTTTAAATAATCACAATGCTCAAGGTGCCCTAATACAGTTTTGATTTCATAGGACTGTAAACCTGTCTCAAGTTACTAAATTTTAATTTACTGGTATTTTTTATCAGTGAAAAATGATTGAAGAAGGCTTGGTTAGAAAAAAAAAAGAAAAAAAAATTGTTTTATCCTAAAAGATCCGAGAGTATTTAGCTTTTCACAGAGAAAACACAATCTTAAAAGAGAAGGATTTGCCACTGAAAAATTTAATAATACATTTTATGATATAATTTGCAATTCAGTTGTTTTATAATATTTAGCCTATGGAATAACAAAACCCTAAAGAACTCAGTGCAAGCTAGACAGAGCATGTGTTTGTGTGTGTATGAGGGGAGAAAAAACACACAAGAGGAGAGCGAGCTCAAACAGAGAAGTAGAAGACATTCTGATGGATCTAATTTAATTTTGTGTTGTGTTTTTATATTGAAGTTCATTTGCAAGTGCTGACACTTTGCTGTGAAAAGGATGAATATGGGATCTGCCACAAATGAGAAGAAAATTTTTTAACTAACTTTAGATGTTGGATTATAATTTGTTAAACAAACAATAGCTTACTGCATTACAGTTGAATGCAAAGATATTACTGGACTCAGCTGAAATCAAATAATCTTTTAGTTTCTATTCTCTCCAAAGTAAGCTAAACAGTGGTGTCATAAAATGACAAATTACAGGATGAACGTAAGAGCAGTGCCTTCAAAAGTACAATAGTTATACAAGCCATCTATTGTTAATGAAGAATATAATGCAATTTGTCTGTCTGTAATACAATTATGCAAATCAAAGATGGAACTATCCTGAAATCTCTCTACATTCCAAATGATTAAAATGAGATAATTTATCAAAAAGAATATTACTGATCATGTTTATGTGTTGCACATTAATCCTATTACAATAATGTATCTTTCTACTAATGTAATGGATTTGTGCAATCTAACAGAAAATGACTTTTATACTACCCACAATTACAAAAATATTCAAAGCATATCCATCGCTGCATAATAGCATATGCCTAAAACTGTACAATAAACCTATTAAAACAAACAAAGCTTATGAATGTAACCTTCATAGCAATAAAGACAATGCTAAATTCAATTTTATTGCCCTCATTATTTCAACAACTTCATATATAATAAACATGGTGAGTAAATTACCTTAACCTTCCTTATAAAGAAAGAAAACCCTACAAAAAAATTGTGATACAAAAGTTGAGAATTGGTTAAAGGGTTGCCAGGTATGTAGTACATGTGATAAAATCTTCTACACCAACATATAAGTGGCAATCCATGCACTTTCAGTCCAAAGGTCTCTCTAAATCTCAGCAATCTGACAGCTATAATTTTAATATATGAAAAATCAATCCTTAAAGTACCAGCACCTTCTGAAAGAGTTTCTATTATATGCAGCGAGGCATGCGGAAATGTCATGAGGTACACATGGACATTCTTCCATGCACATGGAAATATAGCATTAGGCTTAAAAATTCCCCAGACAGAGCTATATTCAGAAAAGACATGGTTCTACCTTCAAAAACTAAAAGATGCAAAGGAAAAGGCAGCATATTCAACTGTAAAACTAACACTGCACGTGTATTATAATACAGTCACTAGAGGAATGATCACATGCTCAAGAAACATCATAATATCACTTATTTTCTGCACCCAAATCTGCACAAATGGATTATTGTTTAATAATTATTTCTATTACTGTATATTTACACTAATTTCCTTTCTAGAGTTCAGCCCATATTTATTGACCTGGGCTAGCTGCACTCTTTTTTCATCCATAAAATGCTCCATTAGCTTCCTCAGAACGCAGTTGCAATGTCCTGTACTTTTTTCCTTCTGGCAGGCAGGCTTTTCTTAGATGCAGTTTAGAGATTGAGTTAGTTGACTGCAGAACTTATATAGCTGCTACACACTTCCTGCTAACCCTCTTGTTGACTCTCCTTGAGGTGTAAATCAGACTACATTACCCAGTTCATGCCCATTTATGTTTCTTTCTGTGAGAGAAATTTTTTCCTCTTCTTAACCCAGCATATTCTGCATATCAAAACAAGAATATATGTTAAAGGAGGAAGGACAGAAGAAGAGAAAAAAAGGATGATACTCATGTACAATGAGCCTGGTATTTAGTGGTCTTAGTCCCCTGTAGCCTCAAATGTTACCGCTAACACTTCATGTGTATGCAGTGTCCAGCAGTTCATGGGATAGCTGGCTGCAGTTGCTTAAAACTCATTTTTCTCCTCCCTAACCCTTGCACTGCTTTCCAAAGGCTTGTCTTTTATGTTTTTTCAGAGCTGCTCAGTGGCTTCCTTATTGATATCAACCTCAAAGGACAGCACATCCCAGCTGGGCTCACATTCATAAGCAGCCTGAGATTTTTTTATCTTTCTGCCATACCTGCTTTCCTTCAGTCTTGGAGGAGAAAGGTTTTCAGTCTGGAAGCACCTGACTTCAACCCAGCAGTTGTCAGGAACTGCTGTTAGTTTCAAATGATCTTCACTGCGATAGCTAAAATGGATTTTATGCTTCATTTTACTAACAGCATGATAAAACCAGAGTGTTCTATACTGGAGAACTTGTCCTAAAGTATAAAAAATAACGCTTTGGTAAATACAAAAACATATTAACTGCTCTACAAATCTATAAATCTGCCGCTCCTGTTGCAGCTACAGTATCATGTTCAAAAGGATTTGAATTCCCAAACTTTCCCTCTGTTCTGTACTTGAAAGGGATAACATGATCTCATGGGTAGAGATTCTCTTTTTGAGACTTGCTGGCACAGATCTCCGCTTTCAGCTCCTGAGAAACCTTGTTTTTGTACAGCATTTGTAATATACATGTTTCTTTATCATGTCTGTAGGAGGTTTAAAATATTTTTGGACAACTGTTTGTCAAAGCTGTCTTATACAAACTTATCAAACCTCCTGCACTTTGCAGAACAAAGACACAGTAAGGAAAGGCCTGGTTTTAGCTAAAGCTTGGCAGGGGCAGAAACCTCCCTGTCACACAATTTAATATTTGCCCATATAGAGTTACTTGAAACCAAACTGAGATACCGCTGAAGCTTTTTTGGATCCGTCTCTGTCTTCACTTCTACCTCTCTTTAAAACACACATATACTGTAAGACAACTGATGGCTGACAAACATACAGTCTTCTGCTTCTGATATCAGTAAGAGCAAAGTTGTCCTTTGTCAGATGAGAACTGATTCAGAACTGGCCATATTTGGCACTTAGAGAACTTAATACTTCTGTATGCTTCTGCCAAGTATTAATTCAACCAGCCCTGTATGACATGTGCAGACATAAATTTCAAGTACTTTCAAGTAACTAGCCCAAAGCAACCTCATCAGCCTCAGAGACTTTATATCTCCATAAAACCCATGTAAGGTGGGGTGGCAGCTGGCCCTAAGGATCTCTTGTGCACTGGTACAACTCCATTAGTGTTCATCATGACAATGCCAGTCCATTTGGACTCATGCACAGCAAAGGCTTTCCACACATTTCTTCTTTCTTTTCAAATAAATTGAAGCCTGACAAGGTTTTGGACTGAGCTGTTCATCAAACAGAATATTCAATGGATTATAGGCTTGCAGATCTCTGTAGAAATCCTCTTTCCTCACTGAGCTAGTCACAGAGCTTCTGCTCAGCCTTACTAACAGCAACGTAACATAGAGACTGAGGTGCTTCACTGGGCATAAGGGCTACTGCTACCTTTAAACTTGTCCTTATCTCCTTCTGAGACTCACTTCCTAGAAAGTGAAGGTTAGTACTGCCTTATTTTACATATTTGTTGTGACACTTACCAGAGTATTAGTGAGGTGCTCAGATAGCACAGCAAAGGAATGCATCTAGGTACCTAACGTTGGCGTACTGTCTAAGTTCCCTGAAATAGCTTAGATAACCTAGTAACTAGAGACTGGTAGCCCAGCTGGTTGTGACAAACACACTGAGCTATTGTGCTCTTTGTTTACTGCACACTTGACTGTGAGTATGCTGTGCTAGTGTGCAAACACGTGTTCAGGAGAAAAGCAGCACCAATTTTCCATACCATCTAAGGAACTCAATTGGCAGAACTGTGTGACAAATCAGGGCAGATTAAAGTCAAGCTGGTCAAATTCTGCCATACTGACATTTGCACAAAAAAACTGTGGCATTGCTGGGTCCAAAAAAAGGCAGAATTTGGATCACACTCACAACACTCATATGCAAGAAGGAAGAACTCCCCAGTGTTAAAGACAAGGGAAGACTCATTTTTGATCAGAATGAGTCTGGCTGACTGCTGGGGCTTTTCTGCTCTGTTGAGGTTGTAATTACAGCCTCTCAAAGCTTGCGTGACATTGCTAATTTGAGAGAAAATGGGACACTGATATCTGTAAGAACACTCATGGTTGGGATTTTGATTATAGACTCCATATATCAGCAAATCAAACCTGTGAATATTCAAGTCATTTAGTATCTTTATATAAGTAATTATTGAAATTGCTCAAAACCAAAAGATGTGAAGATGTAAATGTCAGCTATTGAGAAAAATCTAAAGCGGTTAGTCAGATTTTAAGATACCTGAAAGCACATTGACCATCAAACTGTGGCATGAAATGATAAAATTGGAATTATTTAATACTTTTCAAAGCACAACTTTATTTGCTAAATATCTACTACCTTACAGAGGAGTCTTTGTATGTTAAATGGCATCCTCCACTTAAGATACAGTTTCTGTGATTTCATACATCACATTTTATGTCATATAGCTTTGTATCATGAAAAGACCCAGTTCTTTGCCTTACAGGTTTTGTCTCTGAGTGATTCCTCTGACTTCTGGGAAGTTATATGTGACATATATTAGCATAAAAGAGAGGCAAACATGCCATAAACACCCATTGCAAATAGCTATTTACTTATTATTTGTGTCAGCTTAATTGTGTGGAAAATATCTTGCTCCCTGGCACAAAATAAGTGTCAAAGTATATACTTATCCTACCCACATCAACTCAGAAAGGTGCCTATCACCTTGTAGTACTACAGTTATAGTTTCCAGTAGAATTGGAGAGATGCCACATGTAAGAGCTTCAGGAAAATAAAGAGATATGTCCTGAGCAGACTTGTCTGAATCTATCTGTCACTCTTGGTCGGGTGTCCAGGCGTCCTGCCTTTTTGAGGTATCTGGGTTCATATGATGGATTTAGTCCTGCAGGCTGCTGAGCATCTTCTGTAAAGTGCCCTTTAATGCCAGGGTCTTGGGATGCTCATTTGGCTGAATTAGCTAACGGTCCATAGTATTCCTATGGGTCCATTAGCTAACGGTCCAAAGTATTCCTATGGGAATGAAGAGCACTGCCTTAGCCTTTAGCTATGTCCTTCCTCCCTCCCAGGAGATTAATGCCAGCTCTTAGCATCAGTGGGAGATAAGGATGCCTAGCGCCTTGCCACACCAGACCTTAAGACTTCAGTTCATTGTAGTGCTGAGCTTTATCAATAGCTTAAAAGATTCTAGCAGAGGTTTCTCTCCCCTTGAATGTAATAATGCTCCACAGCAGGAATCACAGGAGAAAGCTAAGTACTTATAAATGATGTTATGAAAGGATCTCGAGTTTGGGGGTCTTCTGAAATCATCTCTTGCTAAGGATAAGCACTCCCTTGTTGACATGCCTAGCATCCCTTGACATCACCTGTATTCTGGGTCTGTGGATAGAAATGAAGATGTTGGTGCTTATCTATCTGTATCTAATTTACAGAAAGCTTGTTGTCAAACTTTCTGTGCTCAAGAAATGGTATTGCAGGGATTTGGTGTCCAAATAGGGGTGGAGATGGGGAGAGAAGACAGGAGAATTAGAAAAGGTTTTATCTGATAAGAATCAAAATTGAACAGATCTCCTTTATTTATTTCCATTTGAGACTCTCTTAGCAGCAAGGTGTAAGCATTAAATATACAGGAGATAGCAAGCAGAGGAAAAAAAGAGTTAAATGATAGCAGGGATCAGTATTTTAGTGTATTCCTTCTACAATCTAATAGATACAAATAGAAAAGGCCAGGCACAACATAAATATTTCCTATTATGGATAAACTAAAGTCACAATGGAATCTGTCATGCTTGTGATATGAGAGATGGACAATATTCCCAAGCTGTTGCCATGCTGGCACTTGAATGCAGTTCATATTTTGTTTATGGAGCTGAATCAGAAAGCCTTTTTCCCCTCCCCTCTCTCTCTCTTTTTTTTTTTTTTTTTTTTTTTTTTTTGGCCCAGCATGTGTAATTCTTCTTCATGGAAGCTCGAAATGGCTGTGGAGCAGCTCAATATTCCATTTATTTTATTTATAAAATAAATTCAAAGCCTGAAAAGATGAAGTAATTGACTTACTGGGATGACAGTTAAACCCACTAAATTTAATCTTATCCTCTCAAGTACAACATATCGCGCTTACAAATTATCACCCTGCACCAGACAGGCCTGCTCTCTTCACCTAATCCAAATGGAAATGAAGGCCTCTGTTATTGTATTATCTGACTTTACTATCAGCATTAATCCGGCTTAACTCACTTAATGATGCCACTTGTGGCACTATGAAGGCAGCAAAGAAGTCTATAAACTACTTCCATTAAAATGCAAATCTGGCCCACAGAGAAAATAAGTGACACAAAAGTAGGAGAATTCGGCCATACACTGTATTAGCCTCTTGCCGCACAGAACTGATACAAGTATAATAACTGATGCTGTGATTATTATTCTAGCTGTGGATTTCCAATGAAAGGAAGCCAGTCTACCACAGAACGTCACAAAAGTGCTTCAACAAGCCAGGGTATTTAATTTCTGAAGAGATTTATATTTTTTGTTGTCAGGAAATGAACAAATACTTATCAATGTAAAAACTGCTATCTTAAATCTTCCTGCCAGGTTTTTCATACTGATATTATTTGCACCCTATAACACAGGAAATGAAAATCTTCTGTGCCTTTCACATCTCCACTGTATCTTAAAATCCTTTAGTAACAGACTTGCTTCTTTTTTTAACCCCCTTCTGTAAACATAAAAGAAAACTTTTATGGATTAAGTATAGGGAATTACTAATGCCAAAATCCCAACCCCAAATTCCTTCTCCTGAACATTTCTGTTTGCTGTTAATTTAATTATTTTTTAAAGGGAACCATAACATCTGTTTTATGGAAAAGCCTGGTTTAATTTTAGTGTATAGCTACTCACATTTACCTCTACCCCTCTCCTCCCTTACACACACACATGCACACTCATGTATCCTGACTGGCCATCCCTTTGTGTGAAAAATCATTAATGCAAGACCCTTCATTACTATGAAAGAAATCCTAGTAAAAACACTAGGATTCAAGTTTCATCCAATCTCTTTTGAGTTCAATAGCTTCCTCTGCCTCAATAACCCTAAGACTTCATTTCTGGCTTTGGCACAGAGACAACTTGCATATCTACAGGGAGACATAGGCACAGAGCCCCTGCTGCTTAAATCAACATTTTTCTGTAGGCTTCGATAGCAAAATGTAAATGCAAGAATTCGGTCCAGCATGTTTTATGTACAGGGTGACAGATGTGTGATGCCCCTTCACTTTTCTTTGGAAAGCTTATTACTGATAATATTACAAATTAGGGATGGGGCCAAGCTATGCAATTGGGATTCGTGTTTCAGTCTCGCGCATGGGAATTTGATTTAGCTCAGTGTGCTGAGAGGAGTAGCAATGAGATTCAGGTTTGCATCGAAGTTTGGATGGTGAAGCCCCTCCGAGGCTGAAGAATGTTTTGATCTGGAGCCCTGGCGCGATCTCTGACAAAGACCTATTCTCTCTCATCCCCACCCACATGCTTACCCCACCCCGAGCATGACTTGTTTTTGAGATGGCCGTTCAGCAGCACATGATTTTGCTCTGATGTTACATTGCTAAAATACTGTTAAATTTTCTCTCACCTTAGGCCTGCACAAGGGTGATCTGGTTGCAGCAGGCACTGGATCTACTACAGCACTTCTGTCCAGGATACTCATTGCTGACCTTAGTGTCGTGTCACCAGTGTTTCAGTAGTGGGCTCTTCAATGCAAATGAAAACATCCAGTTTCAGCCTAAAGCCATGCTCTGTGCACTTACAGCAAAGGGAGTTTCCACTTAAAAGAGGCCGACAGCTCTGCAGACTTCAGCAGTTTCTCTTTGTAGCTGTTCATGGATGCTGGGAATTTTTGCTGCTTACAGGGTAAAGTTAACCCCTAGGCACAGCGTATCTGGAAGTCACGTCTGGGCAAACAGACATGCAGTGCTACATACATGCTGCTCATCTGATGGGCTTTGGATCGTTCCTAAAATGTGGAGCATAAGCAGATGCCAGAAGAGAGCCCAGAAACTGCTGGCAGGGGCGCTGCCCTCCACCTGCCCACAGCCATGCACTCCGTCCTTGGCACCTATGGATTTGCATTCCCTGCACCAATTCCCTAGCTGGTGTCAGACAGTATCAGCAAATGTTTTACTGAGCTTTACTCAGGGCTTGTTAGGAGGAAATTAATTGACTGATTTACATAGTAAACCTCCACTCCTGCACAACTTTAGGCTGAGGCCTTTACCTTCTGAGATGTGCAATGCTCTGTGTAAAAGCTAGGGTTTTTTTCTCACCACTACACAAGAAAACTTCACTGGTATAGCTTGAAATATCATTTTAAAACTATGGAACTACTGAACTTTATCTCAACGTGAATACTATTATTCAAATTTAAAATGGGATTGTACCAGTTTAGCTGAATGTACTATTAATTAGTTTAACCCAAACAGATGAACAGAACTTTCCAAAGGCACATGGATTTTTAGTGATGTAGAGTGCAGAAATCTGTGAAATTTAAACTGCCAGGAATTATCTTTACTTTATTTTAACACTGTAAGTGACACAGGACTGGATTCTCTCTGTATTTTGTTCTTCTTGCATCTTTTATGCATCTTAAACATCTTCATGCAGACATCCTACAGTTATATATGTTACACTTTTCCAGATAATGGTAGGGTGTTGGACTGGATGACCTCCCAGCCGAGATATTCTGTGGTTCTAACTGTCCTAGTGAATCAAACCAAACGCTTAGATAATTAATAAAATATTGCCTTGTATCATGGATGATAGTAAATATTTAACATTCAGTCTCCTAGGAAAACTGACTGTATATATTGAATAAGCACACTGCAATATTCTTCATACATAGCAATGTAGTATGCAGTAGATCTTATTGTATGCACAGGAGGCATGAAGTTTAGGTGTATATACAAATAAATGTCCATGTAGACCAAATCATACCTAATTTATACATATGATTAGCAATCAAGTTTGCATAATATTTATGTTAATTACAGATGAAGAATGATCAAGCAAGTACCTTGCTTTTTTGTTGGTTTAATGTCATTGATACAGGCATTATGATCTAGAGATATTTTTATCTAGACTTGCTAATATATTTATGTGAAAAAATGGACACCTTTGAGGTCTTTTTGAAGTCTGAAACAGAAATATCAAACTTCAACTGAATATCAGGTGATAACTAACTTTAATTTAAATATACTAATCAATGAGATCATTAGAGATAATCTAATTCACACCTGTGGAACAATTAGGGCTTAGTGGGAACTGAGAAATAAAACACAGAGTAACATACCATAAGAGCAGCTTCTTTAGTGAGGTTGTTTTTTGTATCTCTTAGTGTTATAAATCTTTGTATCTGAGGTTGTATTTTGCAGGTACTGATATGCTGATTTTGATATCAGGAATGAGAGAACCAAGATAAAGCACCTATTTTTAAGTAATCTCTATATGTTTCTGCTCTTTAGCAATTCTTTAAGGCTACTCTGTTACATTGTACTTATTTGGTTTCTTAGAGTGTGGGGTTTTTGAGGTTGGGGGTTTTTTTGATTCATTTTATTGTATTGGCTGCAGTAGATCATATTTTAAGATTCATAGTGACCTCATGTCTCTCATGGGGATTTATTACTGAAGCGTGAACAGTTTTTCTATTTGTTCCTCAAGTATTAGCTCATCCAAATCAGTGGTGGTTGCCCCATGAGCAGTCTTTTCCTGGTGGTGAATTAACGTAGTCCAAAGGCAGCAGTTAGGGTACTCATCTAAGAGCATCTATCACAGAGTAGCTCTGCCTTCCTCTATAGGTAATAACTGCTACTGATTTTCAGAGTATGTTCCAATAGGGGATGGTATTTGCCAACCAGATATATACAGTCAGAGGAGGCTTCCTCTTGATTTGGAAGTATGTAGTACTCAAACAGCTAATGAGAGCATGCTGTTTTGCTGAAGGAGCATCTTTATGAATAGAGGTTGTCCCTGTGTGTGTGAGGTAGAGGCTCTGGAAGAAATAATGTGGTTTTCTATGGGGAATTTCCAGAACTGCCTGCACTGCCATGCTGGAGTGTCTCTAATGCTGGCAGGACTCTGCAGTGTGATTTAAGACCACTAAGAACATGCCTGGGGACAGGTCTGGCTTGCTGAAAATTGTCTGTGGTGGTGTACTAAAACTAGCCTGTAAATAGAAAGATTGTTTTCAGCTGCAGCTTAAATATAGCAAGTGCATTTATTTATTAGAGTACGATTTAATCCTTGACCTGATGAAACAGCATAAATAATAAAACTTAATTTCTTTTGGAAGGCTCTAGATTAGGCTAAACTACATAGATATTTTTGTGGAGTGGGAAGCACAAGACTGAATAAAAAGCAAAAGGTAAACCTTGTAGCTAGAAATCCCAGTTAGGTCAGCTCCTGCAGTCCCGACTCAATTTTGACATTGTTCACACTTCCAAAGACTGTACCTGGAAGAGCTGCTCAGAATACTTCTAATGGGAAAAATAAACCAAGAAGTTTTAAACAAAATTAAATATCTTGCCTGAGCTTTCTTCTTTTGTATCACTATAGCTTTATTGCTTTCTTTTTTACATTCTTAATTTAAGATCATATTCAGGTATTTTTGTGAGTGTGTATATATGTATCTTATGATTTTCTGGTTTTATTACAGTGTTCAGTATTAAAAAAAAAAAAAAGTGTTTCTTAGACATAATATTGGACTTTATTGATCTTTCAAGGTTTTATTTCATAATGTTGAGGGTTTCTTTAAAGGATGGGAATTCCTATTTTTTCCAAATCTATTGCCCACAAAAAGTACTGAGCAAGCCCAGTAGAATCTGATTCAGTGTGGGATCAGTAAAATATATCTTTACCCAGAAGAGATGGGCTAATGGTGCTGGCTTCCTCAAATCTTCTTACTAGCATAATTCAGAAGTGCCAGGGAAAACCCATTTTTTGTGCTCATAAAGAAAATTTGGCTCTACTCTTGTGTAGATATGTTTTTTCTTCTGCTACTATCCCCTTTTGGCAGATAACTTTTGGGTAGACAACTACTCACTGTGTGAAAGTTGCTCATTCGTTTTGTTTTTCAGAGGCCACTGGACAAGAGTCAGTGGGTAACAATTCACTGACCTGAAGACCTACCCATGCTCAGATAAATGAGAGGGGTGTAAAAGGCTAAAAATCCCATTACTGGACCTTGAGCCATCCTGTTCTTAAGCAATTTTGCAATATTTCTAGGGTAGAAATAAATACAAGTTGTGGATTAAGGGACAAATCAGATAAACAAGTAGTGAACCACTCTTCTGAAAGAAAATTTTTCCTGTGTTTCTGCTTAGCCACACTACTAAAGCTATGAAATGATAGTCTTAAGAGATGCATGGTCACTGTGTCCTAGAATGAAATCAAACTGTAGATTGAGGCCATAAACCTTGTTTTACTATCTTGGCAATGATTCCTGTCCTAAAGTGTTAAAAAGCTTTTAAAATTCTTCATACAGTAGATGGCAGATCTTTCTCAGGTGACTCCAACCAAGTTTAAGAGATGACCCCACCTCTAGCAAGCTTGCACTAAAATTAGCCAAACAATGTTTTTGAACAAGATCCAGAAGGTATCTGGGTATCTATAACTCAATGTAACATCTGCACCTTTGGGGGTTCTGGTCTATCAGTTATATGTTACATCTGAAAACTCGCATGGAGACTCTTCTTCAAACTTCACTCATAGCCCAATTTTTAAGGGTGTTAAGTGAGACAAGGCAATGTATACTTCTCTGTACACCTAGGAGATTTAATCTTCAAAGTCTAGTTATCTGTAAAAACAGAGTTGCTTGGTGTTGGGAGTATTTCTGCCCTTTCCTCTTTTCTCTTAAGTGCCCTCCTTTCCTTTGTGTACAAACCCTGAATTCACCTGAGTCCATTGGAATTCAGGCCACCTTCAAACCATTTCTCCCCTGTGCTATTAGGGCCCTTCTAAAAAAGGAACTCGAGCTGGCTTTTAGCTGTCAGATGTTGCTCAGGTGATATTGCTGCAGAAGTAGATGGGACAGATAAAAGCTGCCAGAGCAAGTGCTGAGAATGCCTTTTCAATTAAGCAATGTGAACAGGCAAGAAGCCTAGCCATGAGTTCAGCCTTGGAGCCCCTTACACAGAAATGAGTTAATGGGAGCATAGTTCTGGGGGAAAAAAAAATCAAGTATATATACAACTGGGTGAAGTTCAATTAAAAATCAAGTATATATATTATAAAACTGGGTGAAGTTCAATTGAAAGTACATTTTCTGTAGTTCTTCCTGGTGAAAGAGGGAAAACAATATTTTATTTAGCTCACAGATTTTATCTTTTATAGGAATTAATGTAAGCACTGTGTAAGAAACAAACAAAACAGGGAAAAGTTTATCTTTGGGATATGGCAATAATGAAATATCTTCAGGTTTTCTGGTTAGCTGAAGTCACTTGGCTGAATGCACCATGAATTGAATAAACCTGCTGATTAATCTAAAATTTAATTAACTGAAGAAAAAAAATGACCCAACTCTTTTAAATATTTAACTTCCTCATTATATGACTAAATATTTTTTTAAATACTATGGTTTTTTTTAAAACCTCCTTTTTGCATCTTGTGGAGCTAGGCTTTTGAAGGTATTCAGTCCCCTAATTCAATCACACTGATTTCAATAGAATTGAAATCTCTAGGCACTTCTAAAATCCCCACTAGGCACTTATACATCTTTAAGCACCTAACTACTTCTAAAAGTCTGGCCCTTGATAATTTTAGAAAATGGTCCTTTCTATCATGCAGAGTTTCCTGCTAGCAAACTGGAAAAGTAATTAGCATATAGATGCATCCCTCAGACGGTAGACTGGGTTAAACTGGATTTTTCTACCTTTTAATAACCATTGGAAAACAACAAGGAATTAATTGGTTTGGAAATGTGAACTGATGGAAAAAGTCAAGCTACAGAAAAGTTATTAACTATGCAACACTGAGAGTCCTTAAAACCATCAGTTAATGAAACAAAGAAAAGAATACATTGAGTGAGAATTGATTTAGAAGTGAAGGAGACAGATGAAAAAGGAATTGCGCTATGATGAAGAAAAGATTTCCCTGTTGGAGACTCCAGTAGTCACCACTGTAGCTGTAATAGAGTGAGAACAGTGGTCCAGAGAGCACTTCTGAGATAAAAGGAGCCCTGTTACCATGGTGCTGTGATGCTCCAGCATGCCCTCTTCCTGGAGCAGTTTCACCAGGCTTTACCACAGCCCAGCCATCATGGTGCCGTGTGCTCTTGCATATGATAGTGAAATGTCCCTCCTGGCACCTTCTCTGATTGTGTCGAGTCATACAAACCCCACCATGCCCCTTCAGGCATTCAGGGGTGCCAGCAAGCAAGGAGAGAAAAACTTTTCCACAAGGGTGCAGGGTGCCATAGGAGTGAGACAAGAAACATCTTTGAAATCTGTGGGTGAAAAATGTTGCGTAAGAATGAGGATTTTTTTTTTTTATTATTCTCAAGGGCAGAATTTGAAATAGCTGCTAGGAAGTGTTGCCTATTCCCAGTTTACATGAGATATCTTTAATCATATTCTAGCCAGAGAAAGAAACGACTGCAAGAGGCACTATAAAACCTCTTCCTTGCTTTCATCTTTGCTTTTCCACTCACATGAGAGAGAGAGGAATCCACAGCCAGGCTGATCTGGACTGACTAGGATTGTTCTAACACAAGAGAATAATTATAAAAGACACATTTCTACTGCAAACATCCCCAGGTTAAATTTTTGGACTTGAACAGAACTCTGCTTTCATAGTATAAAGTAAATATTTTATATGTTGTATGCAGGGGGAAAAAGACTTTGTTTTGGCTTGTGAACATATTCTAATGACAACTGAAAAAAAAGGCAGGAAAAAGCTGTTTGTGGAAGCACAGGATTCTAAGTGCTGGAGCTTTGCATTAAACTTACATGTAAACAGAAATTAAAATAATACTGAATAAATTATAATGCTTTGGTAATTGTGCTTTGTTTTTCAGTTTCTAAGGCTCTTGTGTAACCAAGGAGGAGCCAAACTGAGGGCGTGACACTCCACAAAGCACATCATGGGATCTCTTAGGGAGGTAAGGTAATTTCTTACAACATCCCTTTAAAAAATTTCAGTACACCAAACAGATCCATGAAATGAAATGAAATAAATGTTAACAGTATATAGCCAGGAGTTTTCTGCAGGTGGTTTTTTTTGTGTATGTAACATAGGGGAGGAAATGGGAGGAAGGTGACACTTGTAAAGAGAAGTAAGAGTGAATTGTCTTATGACTGAGTGAGGAGAGGGACAGGCTCATTCCATGCTTGCCTACTCCCTTGACCTGTGAGGTGAACATAGCCCCTGTACAGGCAGGTTCCCGATCTGATTAGAAAGCACATACGTCAAATGGATGCTCTATCAGGACGTGTGCCAGAATCACTTTTATGAACTTGATTGCCATGCTGGAGCCTTCTGTATCTCAAAGCCCAGAAAAATGTAGTCATACAGGATCAAACAAGAATCCCACCCCTGTTTGTGAAATGGAGTTCTCCTACTGCAAGGTGCAAGAGCTGGAAAGAAGAGAACAGAATGACATTGGGTTGAAACTCTAAATTCTTCTATCTGACCTGCATGAAAGAAGAGTGAAGCCTTCTGCTCCTTAACTTCTCCTCAACTTACAGAGGTAATAACCCAATTGGAGTGATCTTTGTGCTCTTCAGTGTCACTATTCCTGCTACTGACAGGGAAAGAAGAGACCAGCCTGTCCCTGGTGCCCTTGGGAGAGGTGAGCCAGCTTGTCCCACTGCATCTCACCTGTTACTGCAGGCTCCCTAAAGCATCTCCATGCCCGTACTCTGCTGCAGCAGAAATACAGTTCACTGAGGTGAATCATTCAGAAATGAGACCAGATTTTACTGTCCAGTAGAGAATTGATGTTTGGGTGCAATACAAATTATTGTAATTTGTAAATTATGGTTTACTACTGTCATCTACATTATTGAGCAATGAAGTGGAAAAGGAGAAGACCTATAGATAGATGTTGTTGGTGCTGAGGATGAAAGGTTCACACTCTGAATTCTGGAGGTTTTTCCCCTCGACTAAGTCCATTCTTAGCCATTGGTGCCTGGAGGGCATAAGCTGACCTCTGGAGCACTTCTCCATCAGCTTCATCCAAAAAGGAGCCTGTTTGTGCCCTCTGAGTTCACTCTTTGTTGTGAACCAAGAGGTTTTAAGTCAATACGATTAGGAAACTTCCTTTTAAAGTTCCTACTTCCAACTAAAATATTAATATAGACTCACCCATGGTCTGTGAGGAGCAATGTAATAAATGCGAGCTACTGCCCTTGTGGAAATCTAACTGCCTGGAATGCAAGGTGGTACCTGATACATTCAAGCAGAGGAGCACAAACTCCTTTATTTCTATGAGTTAAGACAACCAGGAGGTGAACCCAAATGAGTTTGAAATTGATGAAGGGTATTTGCCAATAGGGTCAGCTCTAAATTTAGTCTGTATTCATCTTCCAGATGGGACAGAGATGCATTTCTCAAATCCTTAATGAAACATGAGTGCTTGTTTGTTCTTATCCTGTAGGAAGAGAGTGCCAAAGGTAGTATTTCAGTAGCATTGGAAAGCTTTGTTGTGCAAAGTATCTCCTCGTGCCTATCTAGACTGAATAAAATTTTTCAATGTGAGCTGAATGCCATTGACTTTAATTTACTTTAGAGAGAGAGAGTTTGGCTTTTATATCTGAAATAATTTCTCCTGGCCTACATTTTAAAACTTAGTGATTCATTTTAAGGATGTCAAAGCTGCTGAAAGGAATACTCACATAACACCTGTCCTTATGGAAGATGGTAAATTAAACAGCATTGCTTGTGGACTGAAGAAAATATAGTCAGGGTGATAAACAGAGAGCTTATAGGTAGATCTACTGGGAGAGAAATGTAATTGGATTTCTGTGTATCTTAATGGTTGTGGCACTTCCCTTTCTGCCCCATGGCAAGGAGGCCCCAATCCAGTGAAGCACTTAGGGCTGAGTAGTGCCTTGGAGATCAATGGCGCTACTTACAGTGTGTAAAACTAGGCCCACATCTAAGTGCTTTATTGGGTTAGAGCCAAACCGAGTAACACATACATAACACTATATTTGGATTCACAATATTCAGTTCTCAGATCTATATTGATCTGGATTTTAAAGCCTTCGCTGAAGTAACTTTTAAGTTACTTTTTTATAAACACAAAATGAATTTGATATAGTTGCCCCTTTCACTCAGAGATTTGAACATACTTTAAAAATATGAATGTATTGATCTTTCACTATGGGGAGAGTAAGTAGTAGCAACCCATAAAACAGATGAGGAATATGAAAGTAGAAGAGTGGAGAAAAAAAATCCACAACAACTGAATGGAATTGGAAAACAAATTTGTCTTGATTGTATTCCCATCTGCTTTGGGTTCAGTTTCATTAGCTTTCTTGAAAGGGAGCTTCTGTCAGGAAAGTTTATGAAAGCACTGTTTTTTAGTAGACATTCAAGAACAGTTGCAGAAATTTTATTTTGATTTTGTAACCTGGCTTCTTATTCATGGACTTATGCATACCTATTCTTCTTTACATACTATGAAAATATCTCTAGTTACCTGTATTTCTTAGCCAAATTAAAAGCTTTGCAATAAATACCTAACACAGGAGTGTATAGAGAGGCAAAAGTCTGCAAGTATATGACTTATTTTTTATGTACTATCTTTAGTGCTACCAAACCAGTTTGAATTTAGAGAGGGAAACACTGAGGGAGGCATAAGAAAAATCCTTAGTAAGTATTACTGCAGGATAGAAACTTTTTTTTTTTTTTTTTTGGTTATGAATGATATCAAAGGAAGTTTTTTTAAAAAAGGGTAGAAAACCGTTGAAATACCATTTGCACATATGTTAACTTGTGGAACTCATTGCACATGGGCAACATTAGAATGGCATAACAAAGACTACAAGACTCACTGGTTATATGTGGAAAGAACAGCTGCAGCCACTTTAAATAGGATGATAGTATATAGGAAGAAGAACAATAATTCTAACCATTAAGCAGTGGGCTTAGGAAGCAGATTCTCTCATAAGCAAGTTATTGCATAATTCTCTGTTATGGGAGTTTCACACCTTCCTCTGAAACATCTGGTGCTAGGAATGCAATAAAACACTAAATGAATTTCTGACCTGATGCGGCATGACAATCAATAAAATTCTTTTATTAGCTAGCTCTAGTTTTAAGAACTTGTCATAGTAACAGCACACAGCTTTGCAGAATGCTAACTTGTGATCAAACATTCAATTTATTTTAAAAACTGAACCTTTCCTGCCTTATTGCACATTTCCTCAAGCCTGGGGAGATTAGCCCAGCATGCTGCACCATCTACCACTAGAGAAAACATAAGCTCTTGTCGTCAATAGTTTAACACTTAATGTATACTGTGTAGGAAAATTGTAGTGGTACAAAGCAGCTGAGTTGCAACTAAAACTGCTTTAAACCAAGTAGCTGACCTATGTTGAGGCACAAGGTCTGCAGTCATGCCTCCTTCCCCCTAACAGTGTTCTACTGCAGTGACTTCTCTGCCACCCTACAGCCTCACAGTCACTTCTAGCATGAGATGTCAAAATATAAATATAATTCCCGATTTTCTGATGCATATTCCAGTAAGTCCAGTCTGGGAATACAGTGTGCATCGGGTCACAAAGTCAAAAGCTCCTACACGTTTATCAGACATGCATCCAGTGTCTGCTAGGTGATGCGTGAATTTTTGTCGTAGAACTGATTGCATGATGCTGGTTTGCAGCTCCTTAAGCTGCTTTGTGTTGTTGCCCTACCAGAAACACTGGAGTCCTCTAGTGTGGCCAGGCTCGAGAGAGGTTGATGCTGCTGAAGAAAAGACCAAGGCATCCTGAAATGACCTTGTGGGTCTCAGGGGCAGTTCACAATGGGAATTCAAGGGCTCTTTCATAAGCATTATATTACAGTGAGGTCCATTAAAGTCAAGCACAAGCTACCTGTTTGTTTCAGTGTGATTAAAATTATACCAATCCTGAATGCTTGAAAATGCCTAACTCTGAAATGAAGTCCCTGGTGAGAAACCCTGAGGAGTGCAGCACTGTGAACGATTCCCACACTCCGTCAAAATGAAGCCATGCTGTAAAGCAATGCATTTTGATAGCATAGCTTACATCTCTCAGAGCAGCCTGAATGATTTTTCCCAAAGAGTGCAGCAAAGTGTTAATATGATAGCTCTGTGATTTTGAATTATAAACATGTTTTAAGGCACACTGAGAGTATCGAATCAAATGTAAATATCTATATGACTAAAGGAAACATGCTTATTCATCAGAAGGGTTTATTTTGTACTGGGTAGCACAAAAAACTTAACATGATTTTAACACTCATTTTTTCATGCAAATGGACTGTAGCCAGTTTGAAGATATTCCAGGAATCCCCAACTTTATGCACCACCTCTGAAGTCATCTTCATATAGAACACTATTTAATTTGTCATTAATTAGTAAATTGTTGTATGAAAGCCAGCAAACTATCTTGGCTGAATTGACCGGCACAAAGATTATTCTTCTGGAAATGAGTTGAAATTCTTACTGCTGGGCAATTTCCATTAAAATACAACAGCCTTTGTAGCTTTTATTTTAAAATAAGAATAAAATGATGTTGAAAGACAGCAAATAAAAGGGGTGAAAAATCTTAGCTAAAAGACATAAACAAGAAAATCCCAACTTGTATGTCTGTCCCAGCAAGACTTATTTCTTGCAAGGAACTATTGAAACTTGAATTTATTTGGGACTATTTAGAAGATACAACTAAGTGTAAATCCCTTCTCATTTCATCTCCTGGAAGTCAGGGTAGATTTTGTTGTATGAAATCTTCTCTTTGAAAGTCAATGACTGGGGAGGGGGGTAATGGGGAGGGGCAGACTTGGCAGACTGCCACTATCTTCTTTCATTATTTCATGTTACACGTACCATATAAATCTGCATTTTCTTGGTTTGCCACCCTCTATGTCAATGCAAGAATGATTGTTATTTTATTGTTATAAATAATATATGTGCAGAGACATTTCAAATATTTAGCTTTCTTGAATTCTCACTTTTGCACACTTTCCCCTCCCTATGCTCACCCTCTGCCTTCATGTCTGCTACTAAGTCAAAATAGAAGTCTCCCCCATCTCCATCTCCCATTGTTTTTTCTATGGTTGATTGAATGGTGTGCTAGGTTCAGTGAACTTGGTCTTGGCTAGTGCTCCACCCAGAAACAACCTTCTCTTCTATACGAATTATCATATGAAAGCTGCTAATGTCGTTTTACTGCAGCTCTGCTTCATGTTTCAGAATTGTAAGTGGCATCGTGCAGTCCACATTTGCCCTGTTTCAGGGAATAACGCTTCTCCCTATTCTCCGATCCTTTTTGCCATACACTTCAGTGGAAAATATTGACTCCTTCCTTTTATTTGCTTTTATTTGCCTTCCTTTCAATAAATATTTGCTACTTCAGATATGAAAACAAGCTTCAATCTGGGATTCTGATGCTGCTAGAAATATTATTGGATCATGTGGGACTTATCCTCTGAGGATGAAATTGGTTATTGCAGGCTAATTTCAGCAGTGGAGGGAGCTGGTCTCTTGGAACTTCAGAATGGTGGGAATCTCTTCAAACAGAGTTTCAAACAGAAAAATTTAAACTTCCTCACAGCACAAGAGTAAAGGAGAGAGTCTAATGTGGTATAAATTTTAAGTGGTGCTGACCAATGTCACTAGATAATGGTCTGCCCTCAAACTTGTTATGTATAAATGTGAAATATTTTTATATATTGAATATATGCATGAGCATATACAAATATGTTGCTGTGATTCTGATATCTTAGTATCAACAAAAGTGAATTTGCTCTTTACAATAGTGTTTGAGTGTCAAGAGAGATTCTTTGTTGTCATTACAAGTTTAACAGCCAAAAGCACAGGTACAAAATCTCACTTTGTGCCACCACTAAATGCAATTTGCATGTATATGAAAGAGTAAACCAGTTTTCTGATGATGAAACAATAGCTTCACAAGAACAGGTATAATTTAAATTAGGAAGAGCATTTGCCCACACAATCAGGTGTGAGCAATTTTTTTTTTTTTATTTAGTCAGAAAAGACAATACATATCAAAACTTTAAGGGTTCTTATTTTTTAGCATGTTTATTCAAAAGAAATCTTTACAAGAAACTACAAATGTTAACGGCTGGTATTGTTCAGCTCAATAGCAGGAAATGCAACATGACTGCTTTTACTGGGTGCGTGGGAGAGAGGACACTTTGCTTCCTAAAAGAAATATTGTTTTTTCATTATTTTTATGTTTGTTGTTCCCACAAAAATGGACCCAAGTGTTTTGAAAGGATTATAAATATGGTTGCAATTTGGCATTGTGAGCTGGTTGCAGTCGCGCTGTGTGTGTCTCTCTCTATGCTCATGTGTGGAATTTGGCCAATTTGAACTCTGAGTTGGTCACAAACAGCCAAATGGCTTTCAATTTTCTTTTGTTGTAGCTGCATTCCCTACAGTGTAAAACCTTTCAGGCTCTACTTCAAGGTACAATATGCTTCTCTGAGAAGATAAATTATTAAAATACAGTGTCTGCTTGTGAAAACTCGAACTTTGCAAAGTTATGCTCATTTGGTCTCTAAGAAATAACAGTTCCATCCTTCCAGGATTTGGTTAAGCCAAGACACATGCTAATTTTCTTTTCACTTTGGAGTTCTGATGGCCTTAAGGAAGTATGTGTTTAAGAGAAAAATGGAATCTGCTGCACCATGAAGGAGTCGAGGTGTCTGGTGTGATTAATCTGGAAAGGTCTTCTTCACTAGCATTTGGAATGGAGTGATTAGGTGTGAGGGCACAGTCTAGTATTTGGGTTCATGCATCATCACATCTTATTTTAAATATTATGAGACAGCTGGAATAGGCAAACCATCTATCGTTTATCACAGAACTGCATCTTTTATTACTTGGCTGCATAAATATCTGAGATGTGATAGGCTCAGTCATGAGAGGCGTGGGCCATCTTCCATAGCAAACCAAGCACTGTCCGTTCTTGCTGGTGTCAGGCAGAGTTGAGGTTACAAAGCCAAACAGATTCCTAAGACAGCAAACAAAACTGTCAGACTGTATTGAGATCCTGATGGAGCCTGAAGGCCAGTATGAACTGCAGGTTTATGTAAGCAGCTGCTTCTCCTGTTTTCCAGATCTTTAATAATGTACTTTTTGCCAGATTATCTTTCTGTTCACCTTTGTGTTACATTCTAGGTTGTTGCAGTTACCAAAGAAAACTTATATTATCACTTGGAATGAAATATATATACACACAGAGAATGAATATATGGAGTGAAATATGTGTATGTGTACATAGCACATACTGAAACAAACAAGCTAAAAAGAATGTTTTGAGACATTTGACAGTGTTAATATTGATTACTAAATAGATTAAGAGACAGCCACAAGAGGTTTTGTCAGGAGATCAAACTTTACCTGTGTGACAGTGTTAATAGTATGAGACGTGAACATTTATCAACAAAACAGTTTCAGCTGTTTGGCAAAAAGCATTGCATCTCTGAAGTGTTTTGTCATACAGCTTCTTCCACCTAACAAATCATGGTGTTATACACTTAAACTTGCTCATGTCAAGGAGAAGAATGTTTCCAGCAGGAGCCTGTATCAGTAAGGTTCTTGATTAAGGAATTCATCAAAGATATTTTTTATTTAGTGTGCATAATTATCATATTGTTGATAGAAAGGTGGCAACAAGAGTGTTAGAACCAGGTGGGTTGGATCAGTGCTCAATCTGGCCCATCTTGTCTCATGCAGTAAATGACCATACTAGACTTTACATAGAAATATAAAAACCTCAGCGTAGGAGATTCTTTTGATGATAAATATTCTTCCAACTGTAAGTGTTCAGTAAGTTCTCCAGGAGAGGTATGAATTTAGACATGAAGAAAATCACTCTCTATGCAAAACAAAACAGCCTAAGACTGATAAGACAAATGTATGCAGGATAGCCATTCCAAGTACATCTGAAGAGTTGGTTCAGATGTATGTCAAAATCAATGGTGGACATCTTTAGATTTGATTAATGTAAGGATTCATCGAAGCTTTTGTCCTAGACTTCTGTCTCAGTCAACACCTCTGCTTTTCAGTCTACATTGTAACATATGTGTTAATAATTAAGAAGCTCTTAATTTTCCAGTAATCTTGTTGATGTCACTCAATGGAGATTCCAGTGGAATAAACCAAAATTCAACACCTGCAAAATAGTTAGTATATGACCCTTGAGAGGCGAGTGCTTAGGAAGCAGTACATTTTCATTCTGGCCCACAACTAGAAGTTCCTCTTCCAATTAGAGAAGAGCAGAAGGAACTTTTCCCTTACTGTTAGCTCTTGATTCAAGGGTGAGATGAAAACAATTACTCTTACAAAGTGCTGTAAACACAACATAAAAAGGGAAGCAGCATCTCAGCAGAGGCATAAAGTGAACATGGGAAAGGATAGAGAAAGATGCAGATAATTTGTATAGGTATCTGGCTGATGGTCACAGCTGAACTGCCAGAGCTTTAGAGCTGTATCATGAAAGTGATGATTGTTTGTTGCTTTTGCTAAAATACAGCTTGTAATTCCTACCTAGTCTTCAGCTCAAGACTGAGTCAAGCCAGACTGTGACTGACTGTGGCAGTACTGGTGTCACTGAGTTGGAGACCCATAGCTCAGAACTCATTCTCTAATACAAGGTCAGATGTTTCAGCTCCACCCAGTCAGAAAAAAGGCAGCTTGTTCACACTCTGAGCACCCAAATATTTTAAGGAATCTGGAATAGTTGAATGTTTCAAAGCTCAAAAAATGCATTGAATGTGCCTTTTAAGATCACTCACCAGAGTCTTTACATGATCTGGATCTGTGCAGATTACTGGAGTAAATAATAAAAATATAAGTGACCCAGAATATAATTTATCTTGGCATATGTATTACTATTCAATGATGGCGTCTTATTGATAAACTCATTATTTGGGAGATTCTCAACACAGGTAACGTGGGAAATATTATTAAGAGGTCCCTGTATCCCTGATATACAGAAAAAAAAAAAAAAAAAAAAAACTATCAAAACTGTTGGCATTTTGAAATTATATTTTTGTTCTGATAAAAAGCTCAGCATTTTCTTATTTATTCTAAGATTGTTAAAACATTATTTTTTATAACTTTTTGGTAAAATTTTCATATTTTGTCTTTCTGCCCAAAACCGGATTTCAAAAGATTTTGAGATATTTTTGTTTTCTACTAGATGGATATCCTAGTTTTGAGCAGTCCTAGTCTGTACATTTTACTTTACAGTTTAACTGTTCTGTGTCCTACAGAAGGGTTCTTCGCTGAAAATTAATGCCGAGTTGATTGGTTATATAATAAACACCAACAGCTGTCAAAATCAGAGTGAAGCAAAAGGGGGGAAAAGACAGTAATTGTCTCATAATAGCGCCTCATGGTAACTCAAGAAACATTCTGCAAATTCCACCTCAGTGGGGTATGAAATAAAACCCACATTATGATGGATTGGGGAAACCTGGGGTGGCCCAAAGCTACTTTCTCTAGGATGATTTCTTCCTCTTTATTTTTATTTTCTGATAGCTTCTCTAACTCTAACAAGAGTAGAAAAAAATTGGAGACAGGAAAATGTATTGCCATGGTAAAGAAAAAAAGAAGGAGAAAAAATCTTTTGCAATATCAGATAATCTTGAAATACAATAATATATCTTGAAAACCTGTGAGATCTATAGCAGGCTTATAACTGATCAATTTTCCACCCAGGTTTACAAGAAAAATAAAGACCACTATAGTTCATAAATCAACATTTCTTAAGGTACTTGTATGTTTTCTCTCTCCTGAAGGTTAGTGATTTTAAAAGGAAGCTATAAAAATCAACCCATTCAGTGAAACCGAGGCATAATAGCAAAGAATTATTTGCAGGGGCATGTATATATAAAAAGATAATCTATATGTACTATATACTAGGTAACCATAATTAGGCTGTGAATTTCATTATATAACGAATGGCAGTTGATGTCTATAAAAGCAGCAAAGTATTTTGATCCCAAGTTTTTTGACAATCTCATTGACAGTTTTATCTTTGTAGAGATCCAAATGCACCTAAGCCTTAGAGAACAGGTTACCTTTCCTGTTTTGAACTGGCCACTATAAAGAGTTTTCTCTGACTTTACACTGAAGTAAAAATGTTGGAGGAATGTAGATATCTTTGAGGATTCCACCACTGCAATTTGCAGTACTAGATGTTGTATTTCTGACTGAGGTGTTACAAATCACTGGACCAAGTCAATGGTTTGTTCTCTCTTTAGGAGAACTGAACACCTCAGGTCTTTAAACACATAACTAGGTGTGTTCCCCAACATTTTTCCTGTCTTTTCAATGGGGCTGGCAGGAGAATTAGGAGGTTCCATGGCTTTACTGGGACAATATGAAACACAGCTCCTTAACTGCTCTACCTGAAGCACTCACAGGTGTGCAGCTATCCCAAGTGTGGGATCTCTTTTCACCTCTCCTTACAGAAGACTGGGGATTCAAAGTTTAGTGGGAAATACACCATCCACAGCCTGGAAGGTGAGACTGCAACATCTGTCTGTGTGGTTATTGCGCAGTGGTCTTTGCTGAAGGTCGATGCTGAAGCTCCTAGTTTTCAGTAGCTGCAGTGGTGTATAGTTTCACAGTGGTTCAGAAATTCCTGTCTGAGGTCCTCAAGGCTCACCACCCAGCTTAGCTGGGGATCTAAAGCAGCAGGAGCTTGATTTGCCATCATTCTGCAAGACAGAGCTGTGTGTAAACCCATATCTGTCAATCACCAATTCTTTTTATAGCCCACTTGCTCATATTGCCTCCTCCATTTGGCTTTGCATTTTTGCTCCCTTCATTGTATAGAAGTGTTAACAGTTATAGAGACACCAGTCAGTGGTCATCGTGTGTTGCATGCACAAAGAGGTTTTAAGAAAAAAATTTATAAATAAAATGGACTTGTAAGACTGGGCTTCATACTGTTCTGTAAATTTTAGGTTCCAGGCATATCTGCTTTTAAATCTCTGTATGTCTTTTCTGTATTAATTTAAAAACACTTAAGTAACACCTGAGCTAAATTTTGTCTTTCAGTCCCAAAAACCAATACCCTCTCAGGATCGGCACTGTCACCCTGAGCTTGCTTCTGTCCTCCTTTCTTATAATCCTGCTTCCTGTTTTTTTTTCACATTGTAAAAATTCTCCTGCGTGTCTGTTCAGCTAATTTCCTAAGTTCTTCTCCTGAGTTCCCTGGGAGCCCACCTCCCATTCACACTCAGCAGGCTCTGAGCCCCTAACTCCATTATACATGCTAAACTGAAAGGAAAAAAAAATTACTCTTTAGTTTGCTGACAGTCTGCCACGAACACTAGACGTGCTCTTTCCCTCCTGCAGAAAGGGCCAGATCACCAGTATTTCTGTGATGGTCTGGATGCCCTGTACTGTCCCCTCGGTGAGTGCTGGAAGCCACGATGAACTGTCAAGGCTGTAAGGGGGACAAATCTCTGGATTCCTGAGCAGCTCACTGCCTGGGTTGGTTGTTCTCTGTAGTGCACCTGAAGTTTGAAGAGAAAATTGTGTTTTCACATGAGAAGAAAATATACCTGACAGTTTTGAATACTGAAAGATAGCTGTGGCTGAGCAGTGCAACTAAGGTAGCTCTGTAAAGTTGCTTTGCCATATTGACAGCCAGTCAGTCTAGTTGCTTAATCCAAATACTTTTACAGTTAGAATACATTGCCAGAAAAAGGAAATCAGCTCTTGAGGTGCATTATCTCCTTTCAAGACTGTCCTGGGGGCACTAACTCATTATCCTGGAATAAAACAAATGAAAGATTTCTTTAAAAAAATATTGTTCAATCCATTTAGACTCCCTGGAGCTGAGTATTTTACATTTTTGTGGGTTGATAAAATAAAACCAGCAATTAGTTTACATATATTTATCATTTCAGGTTCTTTCCTTCTCTTTGCAGCTCATTTTGAATACTATAATCCTGACAGATTAACTTTCCTACTACAAAAAATTATTATTATTTCCTGGAACTATGAATGAAATAGGAGTACATGTGTTCCCTATGATGGAGGGAAATCTCATTTTGCTAGATAGTCTTTTAAGTTGATTTATTGACACCCCCCCAAACAAACAAACAAACAAACAAAAACAAACAACCCAAACTCCCAAAAAAACTGTAGAAAAATATTTGTATGTGTATTTTCTTGTGTGTATGCATACCATTTCTTCACAAACAGTTTTTGAATCTGACCCATTTTAACTAAATCTGAGAGGGGATAAATCTTCTGTGAAGGTCAGTGAAAACATAGTAGGGAAAAAATACCCCACAAAAGCACTGGTAGGGAGAATGGCTGCAGGGGACTGCAGCACACCAGAGAACCCAAATGGGGTAGAGACTTAAAAAAAACTCATCCAAGGAGAAGTGTCATCAAACTTCATGAGAGACCAGGAGACAGAAAATTTGTACCATTTGCTTTATCCAAAGCTTATGGGACTCCTGCTTTAGAGCATATAAGAGGGTGTTTAAAAATATGACTATGGTAGATGATGTTGATTTGTGTTTTCTCCATTTGAAAGTTTGCCTTACCCCTGATCCTGGACTCCCACTGCTAGTGACCATCTCCATAGCCAGATATAACAAAGAGAAACACTGAACAACACAAAGAAGAATAAATGAAAAGATGTTTTTTTTTCCCTCCCTGGAGGATAATTAGTGCTATAGATTGGATATAGTTTAGGAAGTCACCATGCAGGAAAATAGTATTAAAGATGTTACCTGCTGCTTTTAAATGATAGAAATTTTTTCACGTCCTTGGCACGTCACTCTTTTAATCTCTGCTTGGTACACATGGGGTGTGTATCACAAAACCTTGGGTATAAAGTCAGTGTAGTATTGAAGCCTCTTTTTCACTGGCTAGGTATCCATGCCTGCTCTCCAGGGCTCTGACAGGTTTGTTTCTGGCACAGTCCACAAATGTTGTACCTAAAGGTGAACCTGGAGGGTGTGCAGGTTGACTACCTCCTTCTTCAAACTGTGATTCTGCATCTCATGACATGAGATATAAAGCTGTTTAAAAATGTAGTTACTAAAACTTGAAGCACTTGATGGAAACTCAACCATTTGACCCGCTTTGGCTGAAATGTTTATATCTGCAGGGGTTTGGTGTTTCTTTCAGCAAGGGTAACACTTTTCCCTTTCAAAATATCACTTCATCAAAAATACACCTCATTTTGATAAAAATTGTCAGTAAACAAATACAATCAATCTGTGATCCTTACAGACTGTTTTGACTTGGAAATTTTCTTCTTTAATCAGCAATTCGAAAACCAGAAAATACTGTTATGGCAGTCCTTTTTAGATAAGAGAAGTGACAGAACCTGAGATGGTTCCCATTCTGCAGGCTGCATTCTTACTTTGTATGCATTTTTCCTGTGCCTGATATAAAAGAACAGAATATTCTTGAAACCTACAAATGTCTGTTGCATCTTTCTGATACTACACCTGCTCTTAAGCTTTTCTATAATGTAATCTTTGATCTGTGCTGCTTTTGCTAAGCGTTTCATGTCCTGAACCTTTGTAAACCTTTAAATTTGCAAAAAGGGTAGCTAATTTTAACCTATTTTTTCTGAATGATTTTCTGTAAGTCTTGCCCTTAGCACTCTGTTGCTACTAGTGATAATTTTGGTTTATCTTAATGATGTTGAATCTTCTGTACTGTGTCCTTTTCACAAAAATAATTTTCATCTGAGACAAAAGACCAGCTACTTCTGGAAAACAGTATAGCTGTGGAGGTGCCAGGGAACTGCCTGGATTATTTGCACAGGGTACATGAGCAGATACACGGCACTCTTCTTTCTATCTCTGGTGGGCAGTGACAGTAGGTTTACAACTGTGACATTTTCCTCCAGGACTTGTCTGTTGCTCTCCCTACTTTGCTTTATGTTGAATTTCAGGGGAAAAAAGGGAAAGACCCCACGTGTGTTGGATGAGCCAGTGCATGTGGAGCACTCCAGTTTGCCTGTGAACCAAACGGGAAGGACATTGCTCTCAGCTGAATGGAGAAGTGGGCTGCGTGGGCACACAGCTGTGAACACGTTGTGTGGTGTGGGAGCCTGTGCACACCACACGGAGCTGTGCTTGGAGATCTTCAGCCTCCCTCCCATGGTAAAGCTGCAGCTGGTGCAGGGCCAGAGTGCAAACACTGCTTGAGCTGATAGTTCTGGGCCTTTCTGAATAGTAAAATTTGCATTCCCTTCTTGGACAGTGTAGTACATAACTTTCTCATTGAATATGTCTGGACTATTTTCATTTTGTAATTACCACCCTTAGAAATTTACTATTTGCTGTTTTGTTTGCACTAGCAATTTGACCATAAAATATCCAAAGCCTTTGTAGCTTGTTTTACAGAGGATTATTTCAGACCTAGATATAATATTTGGGATCTGCAGCGAGAGATATGGCTTTCAAATGACATCCCGACACTGACTTGGCATTCATGTCCTACCTGCTGAATGCCAGTGGGATCCTGTCCATTGCTTTCACAGGCTTTGGATCCCACCCAGAGCATTCTCAAAGACGGGCGGGAACTGGGAGTGTGGGCTGGATTAGGAAATTATAAATGGTTTTGGGAGAGGCTTTCTTTTTCATCAAAATTTAATTTTTGTCAACGTTTTCTGAACAGATCAAACAATTGCTCTGAAAATTAGAGAGTTTATATTGTCCTGTATGGTAATTTGTGCTACATTCCTAAATTCAACCATAATGTCTCCTAAATAATTTTAAAGCTTCATCATAAACCTTACCAATTATTAGAAAATTAAAGGGGAGTTTTCATTTTACTTTGTAATTTGTTTTTACTTTGTATTACACTAATTTCCTTTAAAATCTGGGATACATGTTTCTCAGACCTTTACACTCTTTCATAGCACTGTGATGGTTACTATCTGTTGCTGCCTTATCCTACTTTGATGTTGGAATTTTGCAGCAGTTTTTAATGTTTTATTCCTCTTTAAGCAGAATCAAAACCTCGGTGTCTATTTGCCTTTGCCTGTGTTTTCTGTGTTTCTCGTGTACTGTGTATGTTCAAAGACCATCATGTTTTTGACTAAAAATTCCTAGCAAACTAGAACACAGGTATTTTTTCCCCATTTGCCTTCTTAATCTGCTGGTGCTTATTTTCACTGATAGCATAGTCCTTTTCCCTAACAAAGCATATATTCATATGCAATGCTACTTACCCTACTGATCACCTTGGGTGCTTACCAATACTTGCTCCTGCTGTCATTTCCTCGCTGACATAACTAGAAAGAAATCCCTCTGCCAGGTCCCTTGTGGCTCTGTGGGCTGTGTGTGGCTCTGCAAGGTGGACTTCCTAAGTACCAGAATGATTAAAATCAGCATCTGCTACTTAAAGCATCTTGTATTCCTGTTGTAGGTTTTACCCTGGTGAGTACTCCAAGTCAAACAATACTGTGGTTGTGAATTGTTGTCTCGCTTGCAGCCTTATTTCTCATTCTTGGCTTGTGTCCTAGAATGGGATCCAGAGCAGTTACTGACTACAGCGATACAAAAGAAAACACACCGCAAATGAAACAGTTGCACAATCTGCTTGCAAGCACACTGCTCCTGTTGTGTGTTTCTGCTGAGCTGGTCCCCAAACTACAGGTAATTTAAATCTCCCAGGATTAAAAGTAACAAAAAACCAAGCAAACAGAAAGTTGAACTCCTTATAAACTCGTCCGTTTTGGAGAAAGAGGAAACAGAAAGGAAAAATCTTTTAGGTATTCACTTTAAGTGCTCTTGAGTCTAAGAACTGTGACTGAGAAGCACTTAAAAATCCTCGTGGCTCTTAACGTCTACTCAAACTGCAGCATTAGTAAAACTCTGCCCAGCACTCCTCTTACTTCCTCTCAAGAGGACACCAAACCTCTGTGCAAGGGAGATTACTGCTTGGCAAGTGAAGCAATCTCCTCCAAAATTTGAGCCTGAAATGACCTTGAGGATTTGGTTGTAAACCTCATTTCTGGTACTCTTTACTGAACCTCAGTAACTACAGCAGCAATCCAGGCAGAAGCCTTTTTCTAGGACTACTGATGGATGTTCTAAGTTTGAAATGATACACTGAGCTTCAAAATAAAAGAAACCTAACTGATGTTTATCAGCTCCCCAGACAAGGGGCAGTGGGTTCCCTTCTGTCGTACCCCTGTAGAAGGAAAACAAGAAAGGGAAGTATAGCCCCACTGAAGACAAGTGGAGTTTGGTTTAGAAATGGTCTTCAGGAGATGGCAACGGGAAATAACAGTGGTATCTAATTATCAACAGAAAATGAAATGAGAGAAGAAATATATATATTATTATTATTATGCTATTTTAAGTAACCACAAATACATCTAGAAGACTAAGAACAATGTGCAGAGGAAATGGAAACAGAAGTGGCACATAAAATGATTTTTTGGAGATAATTGAAAGAAATTGTAAAAAGTTACATGTCAGGATGAAGGCGTGGGTAGAGAGAGGAGAAATTACACCAAAATTAAAAGATACATTAAGGAAAAGTATTCTAAGAAAAAATACAGACACTAAAATGTACCAAAGAGAAAAGGCAGACAGCAAAATTAGGGTAGACAGTCTAAGAAGAGTAAAAAGTATGACATAAAAAAAGATGAGATACAGACTGAATGACTGGCTATTCTGGCACTCAGTCTGATGCCACCTTTCTTTTGTCATTACTGTAAATACACTGGCCTTCACTTATACATACATCTCTGGACATAGAATGGCAGATGACATTTAATGCTGGCATGTTCAGAGTGTGAGGATTTTCTGAATAGAGAAGAACTGGTGTCTCAGGTTTCAGCTACTCACACTTATGTCTCTGCTTAGGTCATGTGTGGTGCAAACCAGAGGCGAGAGAGGGTTGTACTATATTTCTGCAACGTACTTATTTTTGCTACTCCAAATGGGATAGATGATACAAATCTTAATCAGAATGTAAAAGAGGGATAATGATAGTTTCAAGCTTCCTCCCTGACCCCCAAAACTCATGTGTCAAGCAGAGGCCAAAGTGGGACAACCAGTATTAAAAATAGAAGCATTTTTGTATGCTAGGATTCGGGAATGAGGCCGTGTTTCCACTGTGCCGTGGATCGCTTATCTGCCATCAACTCTTGCCTCATCACTGAGGGTTTGGTGGATGAATGCAAGCCTGTTTTCTCTGTTTCCAGCCCCAGTCCTGTGCTTGGGAGGACACTGTGTTGCTCAAAATATTTTCCTGGGGTCAGCAACAATGCCCTGCTCTGCTGCCAACTGTTCATGCAACTGTGGGCAAAATTATGTAGGCAACTGTGTGAGACAGCACATCCAGCCGGCTGCTATGGAAGCAAATGTGTTAAAGCTTCTCAAATACAGGTCTAAGGGGGAGTCAAGTGTGTTTAGCCTCACCCGGCTAAAACCTCTCAGCTCCCAGTGGCACTTGAAGGGGTTGAGGCAAGTGAAAAGGTAGTGACAAAGCCTGATTTTCAGCTACTGAAATGTCAGGGGCAAAGGACTTGGGGCTAGAGGAGCCCACTTGGATGCACAGCTGCACAAACCGCTTCACTGACCTTTGCAACGTCCCTTGCTGTGCACTTGCCTTTCCCAGGCTTAACTGCCTCTCTGTTGTTCCAGCAATGCCTCTACTTAATGCCAATCTGGGCCCAGTGCTTTGTGAGGTCTCTCCTTGGGGCCAGCACCAGAGACACTTCGCTTCCTTCTTATCTGGCCTCCTTGCTTCACCTTTCCTCTATCGCCCATATTATTATACCACAGATATATCACCTTGGGATCAAAACAGTCTCTCTCCACACATATGTAAATTCTAAATTACCTCATCGTTAATCTAGGAAACAGGCAGTTTTCCATATTAGCCAGCAATCTGTTCCTCTACTGCACTGTGCTTCAAAGAGGAGCCCATGGCCCTTGGCAAGGCAGTGCTTACTGGCCCCCTGGTCAGGAGCCCAGCACTGGGCTGGATGCTGGGCTGCTGGTGGCCATCCCGAACCCAGTGTACCGGGGTGCTGGCCCTCATGCATATTCACAGGTGACCAGCCCAGGTTACTTCCATTTAGAGAGGTGTGATGGGGAAACTTCATAAAATCACCCCCTCCGGGCATCACAGTTTTACCTGGTTACCCTGCTTATCCGCTTTCAGATGCCTTCTGCCACTGGAAGTTCTAGTGCGACTAAATCAGGTGCACTGTTGCAGTATGGTCATTAAGTTCAGCCTATTTGTGTGCTCCTGTTACAGCAGATTGCCAATTAAACTGATTGTTCCCATGCATTTTCATGTGCTGCGTGCTTATATATTAGTGCACCTAACGGGCGAACACAAGAAGCATGTGCTCAGTGACAAATTGAAATGCAAGGGAATAAATTAGCATCTTCCTTTAAAGAAAGCTTGCGTTATTAACATGTGTTTTGTTTAAAAGTGAATGGAGAAATTCAGGCATTCATGTAAAATGTAAGCAATTGAGTTCTCTTTAATATTCCTTGATAATGATTGAGAAACTGGTATTGTTTTCGATGTATTTCACAACTGGTTGCATTGAAAAACTGCTTACTGGTATATAATATTTACTATTAACTGCGAAATGATCGGGTGCCTGAATACAGAATTATCGAAAGGGTGTTTATTGTTTTCTTGCTGTCTTCCCTGCAATTTAAAAAGGCATGAACGAAACAGGCTGAGTAATGGCCTGTTAAGGTGCTGTTTTAATTTTCAGCCACTAGTGAGTGCTCTTGAATAGTTTTTCAAGGCAGCGAGTCTTTGAACCCTCTGAACTGCAAAGTCTGAATCTCTGGGTGAATTTGTTGGAAGCGGGAGAAAGAATGCGATTTATAAGGGGGGAAATGCGGTGCCACCAGTGTGGAGGAGACGTCCCCAGACGGGGCAAGAAACAGGGCCACAGCAGCGGATGGAGCAGCAACCTTTCTTAAGTGGGATTTAAAATAAAATAACAGTGCTCACAATCTCTGCATCGCAGTCACTTTTATTTCTGTCCACTGGTAATCCTTCTTTAAAATACCTGCAGCTTTGTCGGGAGTTTCTGTTTCAGCCTACCTGCTGTTACTTGTTTTGTCTTGTGTGTGTGTGATGCTGGCTTGCAGACTTGAGCGCTTATGGAGGCTAAATAAACAGCAAATGCTGGGTGTTAGCCTGGGCTGAAGTCTGAGCCTTGTGCAAACAAACATAGTTGTAGTTGGCTGAAAAGGTAATGGTTTATTTAGATTTGGAAGAAACAAGCTGTAAATTATGGACACATGCAACTGAAGTTTTTGATGTGCAACTTCTCCAAGTGAATATTTTTACGCTGACTGAGGCTGGATACCGTCCTAGTAATGAAATAAAGACTTTGTATTTACATTCTTGGACAGAGGCTGAGTTATTAATTAATTGAAGAGAGACAATGGAAACCTCTAGCAGTATATGATAATGTTTGTGCACCCAGCAATGGCAGTTCAGAAGATGCACAAAGCATCTCTGGATGTGCTAAACTGTTCCTTCTCTATGGGGTAAAAAAGTCTGTAAAACTCAGTGGTTCAGATATCCAAGTTACTTTAAAAATTCTGCTTGAAAGAAATAAGCTCTATTGCTTTTGATTCTTAGTCATCACCAGTTAACTTCAGCACTCATTTTCCCCCACCCCCTCACCCTGCACAATTCATACTCATTGTAATTAATTTTATGGCCTTTTTAGCAAAGGGAGACCTCTACATTTTATGCTACATTGCACAAGCAATTGAAAGTTGCAGATGAAAAAAACCCAAGCACCAAATGTTTAGCAGGTTTTTATTCTATTTTAAATGAGCAACCTATTTAAATCAATTATCAGCTTAAAATGAGCAGCCTGATCTAATTAGTGTTAGCCCCTGGTGGGTTAATGAATGAAAGGGAGGTGCTGGGCAGATGTGCTTTCCCCCAGGATATTCTTCTACTGACCACATTGACATAGAATCCTTCTAAGTGGGAGAATTTTATCAAACAAAATTGTTGAAAACAAGAATTATAAGATGTAGGATTATTAATTCTATTAGCAGAACAATGTGTTATGTGGTTGTGGGGTCTTTCCTTTAGTTGCGTGTGGGTTTCTGCCAGACTTTTTCAGACAGCATTTGTTAGTGTGAGATAAGTCATTACAAATCCCAAATAAATTGCTTTTAGAATTAGCATGTGAATTTCATTTCTGTAAGACACAAGAATTAAACATACTTATGGAAAATGTCAACTGAAGTCTTCAAGAAACTTGGTCAATAAGCACAGATCAGCTCATACCCTTTCTTCCTTTTCCTCTCTCCCAATTCTCAGTTCGCCAGTTACTTAAAAATAACGTCCTCTGAGCTTTATTATGTAGCCAATTAGTTAGTTTAATATAGTACATGCAAGTATAAAATACAAGTATCATTAAGTGTGGCAAAGGGAGAAAATTATACTGTTAATGAATGGTCTTATTTTCTTATCCCTTTGATTCATTTGCTGACTACTCCACTGTGAGTGCATGGATGTTTGCATGTTTGGAAGATGACATTTCTGGAGCCAAATGCTAAGTTGCTGGTAAATATTGCAGTTTGTTACTTTGCAGGACTTCTAGGTTTATTATTCTGGATGTGACTTTTAAAGCAGGTCCCACTGCTTTCCTCTCTTTCCCTATGGTTTCTCCTGCCTGTGTGGGTCCATAAAGATGAGTGGGTCACACCATGAACTGCGAGGTACTCCCAGGATCCCATCTGCTGCTCTCTCCACTGGGGGTTGTATCCTCCTCCTTGAAAACTCACTAGTGGGTTGCCTTTCACTTTTAGAGACGCAATAGTGGTTTTCCAGATTCCCATCAGTCTGATCAGAAATACATTTATATAGACATGGAAGACTATAAAATTTACGAATATTCTCAAACAGCAACAAAAATATATTGACAGATTGACACTTGTGTGTTATTCCCACATCCTCGGCCTCCACTAGATGAATAATCAAGGCTTTCTAAATTTTTTTGTTTAACTGGGACAAATAAACAGATGTTGATGAATTGTAAGACTGTTGAACAAACTCTGGTGGGTTTGATGGTAGAGAGTCTGCTTTAAATGTAGCAAAACTCCCTTGTTGCTGTTTTGAAACATTTTGAATGTTTTGGAACACTCCACACACTGTATGAAGTGAAACGGTCTGATGGTTATGGGCCACTGAGGCTTCAACAAAAATATCTGGTTTACTAGTGAACTTTTTTCAGTGCTTTACTCAGTGGTATGAACACATGTCTGTCAGAAAAGGTCAAAAGGATTTTTAAAAGATAGGTGTGAAGATGTGCTTTTAAAATCTCCAGATAAGTGCATCAGCAGATGTATTAAAAAGCTACTATGCAGAAGCAACTGCTGACCCACTTGCTCTCCCTGGGTTTTCTATTTCTTTTTTACTACCATATTACAGGCGCTTTTCTGAAATTTCAAATCTTATGCCTTTGTCATTATAAAGTGAATGTTTTCATTAATACAGAAGGGCTTGTAAACAGACTGAATACACATAATTTATGTGGATGTTTTAATGTGGAAGGTTTAAAACATTTGCTAAGTGACATTGGCATGCTTTGAAAAGGCTAAATAAACCGCAGAGTATGTTATTTCAAAAGTACATGAGAAGTATGTTTTGGTTTTTTCAAATCAAATGTTAACTTCAATTTTTTGAGGAGAATATCTACTGCCTTTTGGGGAGAGAAACCAAGAAAAATAACTTCTGAGGGTTTTTTTCTTCTTTTGAAAGTGAAATTAGAACCTGATAGATAATCATAGTTTCACCATGAGTTATTACAATGATTTATTCAATTAAATTCATGAATATAAGCCCTATCATTAAATAAGCTAAATTTGAGTGCAACAATTACAACTTTTGCTAACTGGAAGCAGTGTAAGTATTAAGTGTTTAAATATACCAATATTGGAGCATGATAATTTTTAAACATAATTACCTCTTTTATTATATTTTGATTAGATTAAAATTAATGCATTATTAAGCCATGATATGTTCTACCATCTAGACCTCTGTATAGACAAAGATAGGAGTTCCCCCCCGCACACACCCTTTTCTCAGGTCTAAATTAATTAAATTCCCTTTAATTATAATTTACTAAAAAGCTCCACTTTTACCACTATTATGTCTTTTGAACTTTGAAATTCAAAAAAAAAAAAAAAAAAAAAAAAAAAAAAACCCTTAAAATGGTCTTTTGCGGGAGAACTGAACTGTCAGCGAATTCAGGCAAAATTAATTATTTCAGCTTGATAAACCTTTTCATCTATTTGACTCCTTATACAGAAAAGCCAATTAATAATGTCAAACATGCTTTGCCTCCAGGGACCAGCGGGTTGTAATGAGTGTGTTTACTGCGGAGTGGCTATAGCAGAAAGAGCCGCGTGTAGCGGCGCTCTAATCGCGCCACACCTGTCAAGCTGAGTCTCATTATCTGTGTACCAAGGGCAAACCTCATTTTGTCAGGAGTGGTTTTCGAAGAACTAACAACTGCCTGGGGAAGCATACAGGACTGTCGGCCAGTAGACGAGTCACTTAATTACCAATCAGAGCAGCAGAAGTGAATTCCTAATGTTCTTTAGTACCGACCCAGCTAATCACCAGGATGTGCGGCTCACCTTATCAGGGTGCCCGGACCAACCATTCATTTTCAGCATGAAGCTAATTCACCGCTTTTCTCTATGCTCTAATAGGCTAGGACGGATGGTGTTGCTCGGTACACAGCTATTCATCAAATGCACGTTTTCACACCAGCGTAACCTATCTGATTGCCTCTTCCCCTTCTGATTATGAGCCGATAACCGGGTGGCTCTTGGTGAGGGGATGGCCACCTCTGGGGTGACCTCAGAGCTCCCTCCGAAACGTGCATGCAAACATGTAAATACAGCTCCATAAGGCAAACGAAGGGCTGACCTTGGACTGGATTATATTTCGAAAGCCATGTATACACATTACCTAAGCCCTCAGAACTTCCCCGTGGGATAAATAGTATTATCCTTACTTTACATACTGGGAATGGAGGCAAACTTCTGGCCTGTGACAAACAGATTGAGCTCTCACGGAGTGATGGCAGAATGCAGTGTCCTTGGGGGAACTCCTGAAGGACTCTGTGCTGCTGTGGTGCCTCCCAGAACTCCAGAGCTACAGTGTCTTCACTCTCTCTGGACCCTGGGAGCATCTCTTCAGCACTGCGGTTTAGCCTGTTTGTAGCTAAAGCAAGTGGGAATCAGGAAATGTAAAACGCCTTTTTTTTTTTTTTTTTTTTTTTCTCCCCAGGAGCTGAGAGTGTTAGGCTCTCCCTAAGTACACTCAGAGAAGTATCAGTTCAAATGCACAATGTCCTGGGGTGCAAGCAGGTGCCAGTTCCCTGTTTGCCTGAGCCTCCTCACAGCTTCCACTGGGTTTCTCAGATAACCAAGGGTTGCAGGAAAAGTCTGGTAAAGGCAGCATTAGAATTGGAGAGATCCCAACTCAGATTACTGGACTACGCTGCATTTCCTTATTGCCATGTATTTTAGCAATACTGCTCTCTATACAGAAAATACTGTTGGGTTTAGGAAGTTGATTCTTTCTTAGTCTATCTGCAGATGAAAAATCATAGGCAAAAAATGTGATGCGGAAAAGTTTTGCTTAGCATATGCTAAACTAACTACTGTGAGACTATTCTGGAGTGCTAATAGATATCGGAAAACCCAAAGTGACTGCCTGGCAAGGGAGATTTTGCACTTCATTTATTGGAGAATAGATGCAGGTCAAAAGGTCAGTTTATCAGCAAAAAGATCAAAAAGCTTCATAAAAACTGAAAAATAAAATACGCAGAAGAACACACCCTCTGTCTCCACCACCAAAAAAATGATAGAACAAATTATGAGATGGTTCTGCTAGATGAGATCTCAGCTTCTTCATGCCTGATGGTTGGGGGCATTTCACAGCAAATACCCACAGAGTATTTTCGGGACTTTATGTATGGGGCATGCCTTGGGTGATGCTGAGTGGTTTTGTGCTGATTTTTTGGTTTAATTTTTATTTTTTATTTTTATTTTGTATTGTACACTCATCTGCCACCAGTGTTAAGCCACATGGTTAAGCAAAGTGAGCTCTCTAATTGTAGCCAAATTAATACAAGGTTACAGAATAAGAGGTAGATGAGAGGGGGAAGAAGAAAGGTGAAGGGAACCCCAACTACTTAAATATCCATGTCTTAGTGTCAGACAGCCGTATGCAGGAAAAATTCGTTTCCCTTGTGCCATAATTTATCCACCGGGGAGGAGATTATGGCAGTCAAATGAAAACACGTACAGACACTGTCAGTGTAAAAATGTCCCCAGAGCAGATTGTGAGTGGGAGGAGCTGGGACCAGGTCAGCAAGATTATATCCATGTGGATTCCCATTCTCCACTGAACTATCACTGTTTCAAAAAGCTAGCACAGCTCTGGAGACTCACCGCCTGGCCAGGAGGGCTGTGCAGCCACATGGCTCCTCTGGGGACACATGTTGCACCAGGTGGATGATTTTTGGAGAAGGTACTGAGGAATGGTGGATCCAGTGGCTACAGACTGCTGTTAAAATCCTCCCGTCTTGCCCTGCATTTTCTTTCTTATAATGTAGTCTAGCAAAGCAGTTAAACAGGCTGAAGTCAAACTTACTACCAGTATGTCTGTGCACAGAGTAAAATCTACTATTTCATCTCAATTTAAGGCAAACTTTGTTAATTTGCTGATAGGGCTCTGTACAGCCAAAATTATTGGAAGGCAGCAGAAGGAACAAAATTAATAAGTTGGGAAAAAGAGGACCTGGGATAGCCAGTAAAACAAAAATGAGCCTTGTAGCAGAGAAAAAAAACAGGTGCTTTGTATGGATTGTTCATCTTCAGTCTTCTCATCATGATTTTCAAGCTGTCATGTAGGGAGAGGCACTCGGAAGATCTCGCGATGTATGGAAAGAACAGGGAACTAAAGATCTCACGATGTACAGAAAGGCGTATATAAAGCAATTGCGCAGTTAATAAATTGAGCAAATAGCAATCACCATACTGGCGTTTGTGCTTTTGTTCCCGCAAAAGTTTTAACCTCCTGCAAGGGTTAGCTGTGATCTGAACGCCGCATTTCTGTGGCTTGGCAGGTAGAAAAAGACAGCTAATACCTTACTGCAACACTGTCATGTTACTTCAGCTTTATTGTTTTTGTTTCCGTCTCCCAACTTTCAATGCAGATGAAAGTCTAGACTGTCTTGATTGCTCTATTCTCAGCCCAAGTGCAGCCTGACCTCTGCCGTCAATGCAGTAAGTGGCATTCATCTTCCCCTTATGCAGGCAAAGGGTGAAGAAGAGGTCAGCAGCCCTAATAATTGCTTCTTGGACCTCTTTGTTGGTATGCTCATATGATCTTTTGTTTTCTCTTTTATGACTGACAAGTCCTCAGAAACCTTCTGGCAACACTCAAATTTTGCAAAATTAATAGTTTTAGCTGGGGGAAAACCTTCAGTATTGCTAGTCTTCAGATTTTCAGTGAGGGGAAATCTTATATATAATTTCTAATCCAACTGACCCACATCTAAAACTCTACATGCATTGAATTGAAATACTGAGTTGGAAGTAGGTTGATACAGTCAGGTATCTGTGTGAGCCATAATAGTATTTTGAGGCAGATGTGGTTTGGATGCTTCATGCCCCTGTGGTTTTTATGGGCCATTACTATCAGTACTTTTGACCTAACACATGATAGACACTGTGGGGTCTCTTGGGAAAGTGGATCACTGAAGACAGAGAAGTGGGAGAGACACCGAGCTGTAACACTTCGGAGGTGACGGGCCGCTCTGGCTCATATTACAACGCTTTGTTACAAAAGCATTCTCCCCAACTCCTTTCTTTTTCCTTCCTCTTCTTGCTCCAAAAAGTAAACATTTCAGGTGTTTCAGAAGAAAAAAATCTCACTCTTTTTACTTTTTTAAGTTTATACTGTAGGTAGACTTTGAGCCTCCATAACGGTAGCTGAATCTGGAGATGGTAGTTGAAGTTTGCAGATTGAGCTCAGCCTCCATTTCAGTGTTATCCGTTGTTAATGCCTCTTCTGAGTTTTGAGGGCTTTAGGAAGTGAAATATAGAGGATTTCTAAACCCTGCATCTTAAATTCTCTCTCAATATGTGATCTCTGTGATTGCCATATAGAAAGTGCCTAGCACAAGATGTTGTTGAGTCCCAAGAGAAGGACAGAGGAGCAGTAAGAGGTAAGATGTGACCAGTTATTAAATTTCAAACACTTGGACTATTTTTCTCATCCTCTTACGACCCTGAGGGAAGTATTTCTTGAGGTTTAACTGAAAGAATTGGCTGATCATTCTCTCCATATCAGGCAGGCCTCAAGTCATACACAATATTCTAAAAGCAGCTTCATCCATGTATAAGAAAAGGAGCTGTTGCTTTTGTCATGCAGCCCAGAATTCTGTCTGATTTTCTTCTAGGCTGCTGTATTTTCCCTTAACCACACACTTAATCTGATGTGCATTATCACTCCCTGATCTCATTACCTCCTTCCTTGAACTTGCATGTTGCTTGAACTGTCTTAGAGGGAAGAATGCCATTAAATGAATCAGTAATGCAATTCCAGCAATAGTGTTCTGTATTTGTCCGGGTTTTCTAAATGTCCTTATGAGAGGTTAGACAAGTCCTGTATTCATGTGATCTATCGAGAGTGACCTGGACTGAGGCTTTTTTGTTTGGTTGTTTTTTGTTGGTGTTTTTTGTGTTGTTTTTTTTTTTTTTTTTTACAAGAGCTCATTCATATATGGAATTCAAGTCAAGGACACTGTGCTGCTCTGAGTGGTTTCTTGGTGGTACAAGGCCAACGCTTGCAGAGAAGACCAGACTTCCCACCCACGCTGCTGTGCCTATGCACACGAAACCTGAAACCTCTTGGAAACCCTGGCCTTTGCAGATGCTGCCTACTTGCTTTGCATATAGACCGTTGGCCTGATCCTTCCCCAAAATACTGGTTTTACCCTGCTTAAACTGCCCACTGTGGTTGCACAATACCATATGCATAAAGTAGGGATGCTGGAAAGTATATATCTCTATTCTGACATGGCCACTTTTGAATGCTCTTCCAAATACAGAGAAAAATAAGGTGATTTTTTAAAATGCTATGGTCTGTAATGCTATATATAGGCAGAATCATAACAAAGAGAAGTTTCTATAGGTTTTGCCAAGCTTGCTGGCTTAAATAATTCTTTCATTTTATACTTAATGATTGCCAGGCTTACTGCATGACACAAAAAGTTAAATTGAATTATTTTTTAATTGAGAAATCAACAGAACATCAAAACATCCACCGTACCTTATTCTTTCTAATGTGTAACACAGTCTTCTCTTTCCTTGATTTTAGAGATGCCACTGTGACATTCAGGTGCACAGTAGCGAAACAAAAAAAAAAAAAAAAAAAAAAATAAAAAAGGCAAGCTTGAGTCATTGTGTAGTGGTGGAACTAAGGATATCTGCTAACTTGTGAGCACTCTTTAAAAAAAAAAGCCATGACCCTGGAACACAGTCATAACATAAGAGGTAGAAGGGCAGATCGCAGATTTAGACCCATTTGGATCTTTGTTGCTTGAAAACAGATCAACCTATTAAAATACATATGGACAAAAGGGAAGTTGGCTCCTAGGCATAACAGTGCATATGCCAAGTTCCAATGTGAAGTGAATTTTCATTACAAAGTTGTTCTTTGTTAAATGATGCCAAACCCGGAGGTTTATCTAATGGAAACAATATTGGACTTGTTTTTTTGGGAGTGGGTGCCATCCTATAGAAAGCCAGGTTTTTGCTATAGCTCTTTATGTTCAGAGCATAAATCACTCCCCTTAAGGACCATGTGCCCTTTTGTCCCAGAGGAAAGTGTAGGATGCTCTGTGAAAAACAGCTTGCTTGCTCCTGAGACAGCATGGTTAAAGTATCTTGCTACTGTCCCAGAAATGTGTGCTTCAGCCTTGAGACAGCCCCTGGCGTGGGGCCAGCGCTCCTTGTAAATGGATCTCTGTCCAGTGTCAGGAGTCAGCAGCAGGCAAACATTTAGGCGAGACACAATACTCTTGTGTGCCACTGGCTACAGAAGCTACTGTGCTTCAACTGCCCTTTGGGCCTGCTAGCCCTCCATCAACCACAGTCATGCTCTCCATTAAAGAACAACAGTTTTTGAAGTCTCTCAATGTCATCGGATTTGCAGAAGCACAAAGAACATCCACAAGGCGTTTCAAGAGATCCTTAAGTGTGGTTATAACTCCAGATGGCTTCTCCCATGGAACCCAAATTCTGATGGAATCAGAGTGCGTTTTATGTATAGGAATGGTTGAAATGAGCTTTTGGTCTCACATAGCCTCTTTCTGTCTGTCCTGAAAACAGTCAGCTGTGCAGTGAGCCACCTACTCCATGCTCAGTTTAATCCTGCCAGCTTTTATGAAGTTCACCTAGTAACCTTGTAGTATGAGCCATACGTGTTGACCTATAAGGCAAAGAGCTACATCATTGTTTCTTTTGTATAAAACCGCCACCACTTAAAACTTTAAGTGGAATCCTGCTTTCCCTCTTTCGAAAAAGACTCAATAGCCTGACAATATATTTTTGTTGCAGAAACAGAAATGACTTTGTTTCAGGTGCATTTCCCTTTCCTCTTTTAGAAGCAGAAGTCCAAGCACATCAAAGCCTACCTAAATGGATCTGTCCAGTGCAGGGAGGGAAGAGAAACCCAAAATCCAGGGTGCAGCAGGGATGAACTGTGTGCTATGAGCAAGATTGAATGATTGTGAATGATGATTGTTTCTGTTTACTATGTGTTCCATCATAAAGCTTTATGGAAAGCATTCCAGAAGAGGAATACATGAACAAGATACTCCTAACATGAGCACCTCAGGTTCAAAAGTTCAGCTTTAATATGAACATTGCAGATTTTTTTTTTCACGCACAGAGAGCAAACAGATACTTTTTTCTTATTGCAAGTAAAATGTGCTCAGCAGCCTGTGTGCATGGGTGCTTGGTCTGTCCTTACTTATGCTCGGAGGACAAATATCTGCTATCTCCAAACACAGGAAAGGTGTTGAAATATAAATGTACTATCTCCTCTGCACAGGAAAGAAGGAAGGAAGGAGGATAAAGTTCATAGCCTACACAGAAAAAATCTTTCTGAGGTGCAGTATGGCCACACTTGATCTGTTTCTGCTAACTTTAAAGATCCTCATCAAGAAAGTGTCAAAAAACACATTCATTTCTCTATTGGATTAATTGGATTAATGCAAATAGGGGGCAGCACCAGTTTAGAAAGGCATTTGAACACTTACTACCAGTTTAGAAAGGCATTTGAACACTTACTAAAGAAATTATGTTCTCTATCTTAGAAGATGTATTAAATCCCCATGATCACATATCTGTATTTCTGAGAGTTAACATTCCTTCATTAACCTGACCCCAAGCAATAGCCAGTGCAATGCTCTTGAAAGACACTGCTTCTGATGTTCCATGTGGTATTATATCTAGTTTATCTAAAGAGAGCTTTCCACTTACTTGATAAATGTGTCTGTTCAAGGACAGACTGAAGAAGTAGTCTAAATATAAATTTTCAAGATGATGAGAAACTTTTTGCATATTTCCACTTCTCTGAGACTACCTTGGGCTGGGCTTTCTCTTTTTCTCTCTGCTGGTGACCTGAGAGCCTAATGATGGCAGCAGGAACCACCAGACACTTATGGAAATGCAAGACTTTGGTGCAAAGAGCAGCCACCTGTTCCAGTGTAATGTTCTCTCTTCAACGTGCTGAAGTCTTTCCTGGAGCTGGGTATGAGTAAGATTAGAGAGGAGCAAAAACATGTTTTGTTTTTGTTTTTTTAAATAATCCTTAGGGAATACAGGTAAAACTCTGGTTTGAAATTACAGGAAAAAGTTGACATGCCTAAAACAAATTCTTCCAAGATGAGTAAATCCACAAAATACACAAAAATGTCTTATACAGCCCAGAAATATGAGAGAAGGGAAGCACTTAATGAATGACCGGGAACTGCACTTTTAAGTATCTTTTGCATGTTTCCTATTATGTAAGAAACATATGGGAACAAGACTGAAATTTCTTATGAATCTAGCCCATAAAATCTAATCCTGGTAATCATTTATCAAGAGACATTTTTTATGGAACAACACTGCAGACCTGGATGAACTGTCCTTCCAGTGCTTCATGCTCTGTGCTTTCATGTTAACAAAGAAAAGGATTATGTTACAAAATAAACAAGTCTCCTAATGAATACAAACTATTCTCAACTGTGCTGATAACAAATAGGCCAAGGTTAAAGAGCTAAATAAAGCATGTTGCCCTGAAATGCAGTAATGGCAATTGTGACTTATCATGATCCATTAAACAGAGATGTTTTTTTCTCTTTGGGGAATTTGGCAAAAAGATCAGTTTTGCACTCTCAGAGCTGTACCACCGCTACAGTCACTCCTGTTCTTGCTGGCATGATAAATTAGCTCATGTAGGCAAGGGATCATTTTTGGCATCCATTAAATCACTATTACAGGTCCACCCCTTCTGCTTCTTGCCCTGGGGTATGCCACCCACTTTTTCTGCTAAAGAAACGTGAAGAACAGGATGCAATAGCTTTTGTGAAGAGTAATAGGAAAGAGGCATGCAAGAACAAAACATTACAGTGTCTTCAAGGTTGTAGTTATTTGATATATACCTTTGGGGGATGTTAGTCTTGAAGGACGGAGCCTTGTGTGTATACGTGTAAGTACAGTATGCTTTCAGGATGCTTTAAAACCCATTTTTTATAGTGAGAAGAAATGAATAGTTAGTCCCACTGAGGACAATTCTGTTCAGGAACCATTCAAAGCACATGGTCCTGGTTCTGCATCCTGATGGCATTTGCTACTGACTTCACTGGGACTTTGAACAGGAAAAAAAGCTGCACAGGAAAAGCCACCCCTCCTTACAGGTTTGAGAAGAACTGGAGAAGTGACAGTAATGTTGCTACAGTCACAAGTTGTGTATCTTTCTCCAGACTTAGTCTCTGAGCTGTGTGTATGGTCTCCAGTACAGCTAAAGACATAGTGATTATTTGCTATAGCAGGAGCTGGATCATACAAACAGGGGACTTTTTTGCTTTTCTTGTGGCTCCTCCATTCAGTGCTTTGGGTTTGGAAGATGGATTATTTTCTCAGATCTGCCACAGACTTACTCTGTATAGTGGACAGAGATGGGTATTGCCACAGGGGCATCACAACGTGTGACACAGGGGCATGTGGCACACAAGGGAGCTAAAATACCCTTAATCTCCCCCCAGTGTGATAAGCATGAGCCTGACTGCACATAATCTGTAGGTGCTTCAAAACCTTATCTATGACTGAATATGATAATTTTCCTCCTTTCCTACTCTCTGACTGTCACGTCTATTTAGACTGGAAATTCCTTAGGACAGCTTGTGTCCCTTGAGGTATCTGTATCTCATATAGTTATCCCTGAGATTAGCAAGGGTCTTTGGGTGCTTTTAAAAGAAGATGACAGGAAATTTCTTTCTTCCTATCAATATCTCCTATCCATATTGCGCCTGAGGTAATCAAGCGTTAATGCTAGACAGCCCTGTCCTGACTATTTTGTGTTCATTTCCTTTATTCTGTTTCACAGGTTGTTCATTCTGGTCAGCAGACATGAAACCAAATAGCTGTTTTCAGCAAGATGACCCTTTTCTTTTGCTGTTGTCATGAACTGACAGCATGCTTGACTATACCACTTTTTAGTTTACAAAGGAATCATTAGAGAAAATGTGCCATAGAAAGGGATATCATAATGATGATGATGTGGTTATGAAAATTTGGCTCTGTTAATTGCTATCAGCAAGGTACAGGACAAAAGGGAAATAATTTTGAAGTTACAAGAAATTTGGGACAAGAAATTGTAGTTCTACTAGAAAGCTGTATTGTCCTGTGGTGGATTCCATTGGATGAACTTCTCTAGTATGAAGAAAAGTCATAATAACCTGTTTCAGTTTCTGGATATAGTATATGATTTTAGATTAATACTTTTAACATTTCAAGGTGCCATTCTGGAATACAATGATCTATGGTATTAATAAATTTCAACCTCTTTTGTTATAAATTAAGAGTAGTACCCCCAAAAAAGCTCTCAAATCAAATTTCTCATTTGAAATAATAGAAGTAAAGTGTGTCATTCTGACTGACCACATTTTATGTCACCTTTTCTGATTCTCCAGCTGTGGTACTGCTGCCATTGTTATTAAAAGAGATGACACAAAACCAAAACAAAAATAGACAAGTTGTAGGGGTGTGTACAGCAATAGGAAAACTTGGTTATTTTCTACCTTGTCTGGAGAATTCACCTGTAGAATGTAATCAAGACCAGCATATTGTCCTGCAAACATTTTCCAAATCTCTTGTACCGTTTGGTAACTTCAGGTATCTCAGAATATGACTGCACAGCCTGTATGCCCAGGTTTTCCTTGCTGATGACTCTAGTCAGAACGTTTCCTTGTGTGCTGTGCTTAACTCTGTATATCAAAATTTTTGCTCTGCTCCAGAATTTACACTGGAAACTCTTTTTGGCAAATTTCTATTATATATTCCTATAGTCTTTCAGGGATATTTTTCCTTTGAATTGTTAAACAGGAGCAAGGAATAGCTTTCCATTGCATTGCAGACACCTGCCCTCAATGGGTCTTTTCCCTTGAGTAGTATTTCTGCTGTTTCTGACAATTTCAATTTACAGTTGATATTCACCTTGGTGTCACTCCACTTTTACTATAACGATCTTCTGCACTAGGATTTCATCCCTAGTGTTTACTCCCTGCTCACAGAGAGGATAATCCAACCCCCACTTACATATGAACAAACCTGGCTTGGGTCCTGCACTTCCAGCTGGATAATATAACCATTGGCACTAAAGGGTAGTAAAGTACCAAAGAATGTAATCTTTGGTAGAAGATGCCTGATCCTCTCCACTTGCCATTCCATGTTCTGGAATGGGTTTGAAGCCTTTCAGAAAACAGCTGGAGAATAACTTTCTCCAGCAGTCACAGCATCTAACCCCGAAGACTGAAGTCTAAATTGAAACATCCATGTAGGAGAGTGATTCTCTTCCCTCTTGTTGCTGAGACTGGGGCACACCAGGAACACAAATCTATTTTTAACTTAATGGAAAAGCTCTAGTCGTGATGCCATTTCTGTGTTTCCCTTAAAAATCCACTGATTTCTTGAAATCAGAACAATCTTATTCACTCCATGTCCTCTGTGATGTTTGGATAATTGGGACTGAACTCTGAAATGCATTTCTTATTAGCCTTTTCATTTTTATGGAGTGTGGAGGAAGAAAAATAACATGAAACTCCAGTTTTAACCCTGTAATTCAGAGAAGGATGAGTTTTTTCTACCATCTTATTCTCTTCACAGTGATTGCCATGAAGCTGAATTAATATTGTGCTGCTTCTGTTCTCATTTGGTATGTGAATGAGGTGTCACAATTTCATTGCTTTGTGTACTGTGTTCCCGTGTCTATAGAAATATCTGCATTTTATATACATCTCAGAAAGAGTAAAGATACAGGCATGGAATTCCAAGTATCTTATATTGTCCCACCCTTCTGAAGTCTGTTCAGATGAGATTGTTGCCTCTGGCTTTTTGCTTAAACTCTTGTAATACAACCCGAAAACTAGAGCTGATTTGTAAAAAACCCACTGAGCATTCTTATATTGTCAAATTTAAATAAACAGTTTATTCTGATTACTGGTAGAAAAAAATCCAGTTCAATGTAGTCATCCTTATTTTAAATGAGACTGGCACGTTATACCTTTATGCTTTTGTTGTTTAATAGAGATATCTAAGTATGCCTATGGCCCTCATCACCATTGTATGGAAGTGCCTCCAAAGTACTTAATAGAAATTACAACAACAGCCTCTTTTTCAGTGATGAACTGAAGCTCTGCAAATCATATTCTTTCCCTGGGTTCTTCTACAGGAAGGTCAGCAACCTTCATTTCCTTCTTACGCCTCTCTTCACCTGCCCTTGGGAGTAGCCATCTCCTTCTTGGCTTTCATTACTCTAGCCAAGGTAAATAATAGAGAGACCTTGTTATTAATGTTCTCATTTAAAAATCTATTATGGTATTTAGAATGATGAGGTCTGACTCTAAGTCAAGGGAAGATTAATTACATGACACTAGTGAAAACGGGATATGACAGTCTTTGGACTGATATGACTAACCGTCCCAATAAATCTGAGCTTGCACAATTGCCATAGTAAAGTGTGCGCCATGTCCCAACATTCAAAATCTTCCTCTGTACTCATAAGCAGTTACCAGGATGTCACAATTATCTCTTTGAGGCAGGCACCATAGCAAGAGGAAAAGCATTTCTTAATAAACTTTCCTGGGGAGTGGGATACAAGGAACATCTCCATGAAAAACAAAACAAAACAAAACAAAACTGTTGACCCAATCTTGTCTTTTTCATTCTTTTCCTTTTCATTTTTGGTACCAAGAAGAAATGGGGGAATGTTACTGGCTTGCAATCTTAATTCGCAAGGAAGTTATGACACTTACTGGACAGGTACTACCCTCACTGTGCTGTCTCCTCATCTTTTAGCATCTGTTGTCCCAAAAACTCTGTCCTAAGGGTCTGTGGTTTTGCCCCACTGGGTTTTGGCCTTTAAAGACCTACATGGCTTAGGATCTGGCTTTAGACAAAGTTGCCACTTCTTCTTTTAGCAGTCATTGATGGCCTGGTTTAAGCCCACTAAAGTTTATATGTATTTATATAGCTATAAATAAACTCTTGGTTTATGCAGTCTGTGAAGAGCTATCAGCTAGGTCAGCACATAGCCGTGTGTGAGGCAGCAACAGAAACTTTAATGCAGCTGATGCCAGGGGACTTTAGCCCCAAACTCCTCTGGCAATCTGTCTAAAAATGCCTGTTAAAAATCACTCCACCTAAGCTTCTTGCCCTTGATTAGCTGCCAGGTGAAACAAATAATTTGTGTGGGTGAGCAGGCAGACACTTACAGTAGGTACAAAGGATGAGGAGGAGGGAGTAAGCATGCATCCACTGCCTGTGGATGGGAAGTTTTCTTCACAGCCATCAGAACTGTTCGTATGCACTTTCTAGAGTGCTCCTCACCATCCACACCATGTCCTCAGACTTCCCTCTCTGCAAATGCTGACTTCTTTCCTTTCAGTTGTGATGGATGTCAGATTAATTTGTGTATGGCCACAGTCCAACTCTAGAGGCAGAAACCTTCACCATGAGGGCAGGAGCAAGCAGTTTCCATGCATTTATTTCTCTGCAAGAGGATGGCATAAAGGTAAAGGAAATCACCCAGAGCAAAATTGAAAATTAGCATTGGTTTAGTTTCAACAACCTCAGGCAACTGTCTCCAGGGCCATATCATTGAGACGTGGTTCCAGCCTACTCTCAGCTGCACTGAAGGGCCTCTCCAAGTCCCCAGGCTCTGCACTACCAATGTTGCTCCAGTGCAGCCTCTAATCTGGTGCCCAGTGCCAGCAGTGCACTGAGATGTGGAGTTTTGCCTCACTCTACTATATTTCCCTTATTGTGTCAAAGGGAAGCTAACCTAAATAAGATGACTTGGAGGAAAATGTCTATCTTTTTAAAATCTGAAGTGTGTCTCTTATCACAGTGGAGAAAGTTGCTTATACATATCAATGTCAACTAACAGCTTCTGTTGGAAGATGTTTGTTGAGCCAGATCCTTAAAGCTGTGAAAGATAAAGAGTTTCAGCAAATTACTTCTAAAACAATTTTGAATGCACGTGTGTTGGTAAACTAAGAATTCACTGAGTGAACAATATCTTAATTCAGCAGCCATCCCCTTGTTTTCTTGTAGAAGTATTCTTTGTTTATGAACAGTATGCACACAAAATTAAAACCAAAGGAGAAATGTCAACTATATGTGAAACTGCCTTTGAATGACAGGGATTTCGCTTCAGGTTCCTTCTTTGAAGAATTGCCCATAGCTTTTGTCCAACTTGGACATTATAAGAGCAGAAGGATATCATCACACAAAGGAAGGGAAGGAAGGACATCCCTGCCCAGCACAATTCTAAAATTCATGTATTATCAGTTTTTTTTGATTTATTGAGATGCATTGACCTAAAATCTTCACAGAATAATTATGTCTAAGAAAAGATAAACTTTCTGCTCATCACCAATGAATGAGGCAACATTAGGTGAGCGTGGTACAGCTCAGCGGTAATCAAACTAGAATTTAGGGATGTCTTGACAAAATTAGCTGTAAAGAACTAAATTTTCAAATAACATTTTTGAAGTAGTATATCAAAATCAAAAGTTTCTTTCAAGATTTGTGTGTGTGTGTGTGTGTGTGTGTGTTTGTGTGTGCGCGCGTGCACGCTTCTTGCTGGATCTTGTTTTGAGCAAATAGCAAATAAAGCAGTCATGATTATGCCATAGATATTCAGGGTGTCTGAATACTACAAGTCTCCATGGGCAGACATCACCATCTTTGGCTCCATCCTTTCCCTCTCACTCCCAGGTCTGTCTGAATTTAGTCTAGGTTTACATTATATTTCTCTCTTTGTGTTCCCAGTTCCTACCTTGCAGTAGATGGCTGAAGGGGCAGTGGGAGAAGACTATGGCAGTCAGGAGAAGGATGAAGATTCAGAGAGCCTTGCAGGATGTGCAGTGACCTACTGCTTCCTGGCAGAGCTGATTCTCCAGTGCAATTGGGTACCAAGACCAAACTTGGAAGTGTAAACAGGGCTAGATTTCAGCTTCAGCTTCAATTGCATCTGAACTGCGCTCGTATCTTGGTACAGATTACAAAGCAGAAAGGAACATTCTTCTATTGACCCCCACAAAACCTGAAAATGTGCCTATATTCTTTAGCTCCATCTACTGGCACTTTGCACAAACTAGCCTTTATGTATGTACAAATGAAAGTATTCCTGTACGAAAAGCAACAAATAGCTTCCTACAAATTGCCCATCTGGTAGATATGATTATCTTACTTTTTAACAATAATGAATTATTATTATTATTTTTGTAATCTCTGTAGGGTGGAGTCTATCATTTCTCAGAGGATAAGACTACACTGGATGTGTTGCTAGACTACAAATGAATAATTGTGTGTGTGTGGCAATATGCAGTTATCGTTCCATGCAAGTATAATTGAAGCATCATAAAAAAACCCTATAATTAAGTCTTTAGCAATACCCAGGGGATGCAAGTTGTTTCTATTCCCATTTCAAAAATGAATGAACAAAATCTGACCAAAGAATCCTGGCTCCTATTTGCCTCCTCTGCTTGTTATACCTCTTTCCCTCTTCGCGTGTTGAAAGAGACCATTGGGTTGCTCTTTCCTGTGGTAGATTTGGGAATAGTACTGGAGATTTTCTTCTTGCTCTGCATTTCCACTGTTATAATATTACGTTTCTTTAAAGTCTTTGCTTAAGAATGGAGTAATTCCCATAATTTTTATGAGTAGATAAAATTGTAAGAAGATGCCTAAAGCTCAGATTTTTAAAATATTTTTTAAATAAGGGAAAATGTATATTTCATGCATGAAGCACTTCAGGACGTTCTTCTCAAGTATGCATTTTTCAAAGGCTAGCATTCAAAAAGAGTGCTAGCTTGCATTCATCAATTACAGCAACTGTAGTTTTGTACCCAGACTCCTATGGAGATTTCTTTTTCTTTAACTGCTTCTGCCAGCTTTCATTTTTCATACTGCTCGTATATTACTATTAAGTGTAATGGAAGAACTCTGAAGGAACAATCCTTAGTTTTAAAATAAATAAATAAAACATCCAGACCAAAATGGACTTGCCCCTATTCAGAAGGGATCATTATTTGAGAATATGCTCATTTGTATAAATCAAACTTTTTCCATATGACTTCAGAAATAATTGCCTCATTTAAAATAATGAAAAGGGACACAAAATGTAGCACCATAAGCAATCTCTTCTTGTGGAGTGACCACAAGACACTGAGTTCTGGCATAACTTTCCATAACCATAGAATCTTATCATAGAATCATAGAATGGTTTGGGTTGGAAGGGACCTTAAAAGATCAAAGATCATTTAGTTCCAACCCCCCTGCCATGGGCAGGGACACCTTCCACTAGGTGAGGTTGCTCAAAGCCCCGTCCAACCTGGCCTTGTATGCCAAACATTCTTTGATGGTTGCAATTTATTTATTCAGTTTTAAATTGAGGAGTTTGGCATTTCTCAAATAAGACCAAAGTACATAAGAAATATTTGTTGGATAAGAAGTAAGAAAAATTTGAAGGTCTTCCACACATTTTCAGCTAACATGATTTATACTTGTTTCTGTTTTTAATGTTAAGGGAAGTTGAATTCAATAAACCGTTTTTTTTTCCATGGGGAAATCCTGGTTACAGCAGTGCCTCAGTAATTCTACTTTCTCTACAATAAATGCACAGCTTGCCTGTAGGAAGTTGAGCAGAATGGGATTCTGGCCTAAGCAAAGTCAATGGCAAAACACTCATTGTCTTCACTGGGATCTTCATTTTAGGTGGAATCATCAATATTTTAACATTTTTCCCACATGGGCAAGACATGCTGGCCTTATAAGCCTATAGGAGACAGATCAAAACCCCAGTGGAGACCATCGTATACCTTTCATTGATTTCAGTAGGCGTTTGTCACAACCCAGTCAGAGGTCAGCTAACATGTAGAGTCAACAGTTAAAAGGAAAAAAAAATATTAACTCACCACCTAATGAATAAAAGTAACAGTGGCTGGTACATGGGATAAGAATAACGCTTGGAAGGCTGGGGTGGGTTTGGAAGTCCAGACAGATGGTCCCAGGGGCTGCAAGGAGCACCCCGATGGAGACAAGGTGAGCTTGAGTCAGGAAAACATCAGTGTCTGAAGGGCAAAAAGGGCTGGTGAGTGAAGCACAAGTAGGTGAAAGAAACTGTGTATAAATGTCTTCCGTTTCAGTCAATTTTACTAATTAGTGGGTGGTTTTTTGCAGAGGAGTCAATACTGCAAGAGTGTATTAATATGGTAATAGCATTTTGCAGGAACCGTAGCTGGCTGTGACTTTGGGGGAAGGGAGACTGAAACGTCAATTCAAGCTTGTAGCAGATTTACATCTTTGAATAAGATACCTCCAAAAAAAACAGTAAGCAGAGGGGGTTTTTCCCCTCTTAGTCAATTTTGCATATCATTTGGCCAGTGATGTGCTATAATTTGAAGGTAAAATCCCGCTTGTTTATGGAATCAGGCAAAAAGGTCACACTGCTCTGACTGTGTCCTGCTAGCCTAGAGCAGCCAAGCAGGCGAGTGAAGCCCTTCAGCAGCCAAGTGGGGCCATGGAGATGACAATCTCAAACAGAAAGGTTTTTTTCTCAGAATTGTTAGTTATTTTATTTAAATACTGCAGGGAAATGAGAATTGCATGTGTAGCATGAGCTCTCTGCTAGCTAATTCCAAGTCCAAATTGACCTTTTTATAGCTTTCCCTCACTGTTTATCCAATTTTCTTTATCTTAGGTCTCCTGAGTACTAGCGTTACTGACACCTTGCAGGAAAGATACACTGGCAAAGGCACATGTTAACCACTGATTTCTGCCCATCAAGATCTGCTCCGGGTCACCTGTACAGGCTGGTGACAGGAGCATGGATGACACATGCTGTTTTCCTCTTGCTCAAGGACAACCATTCTTCCTCTCTGAGATTACCAACCCCCAACCCAGTACAATCAATATCAGGAAATACGCTGTAATCTCTCCATGAATATAAGCGCCCTTTGGGATGTGAGCTGGTCAATGCATTTTCATGTATTCCTAGAAGAGCAAAAGGTTTAGAACCAGAGTGCATTGTCTGGTTCCCAGCTCACAGGCAATTTCTGACATTTAAGGGACATTTTATACATGCTAATCTACTTGACTCTTGGATCTGAGGAAAAATTGAAAGCTAGGCAAGTTTTAGAGATTTTTTTTTTTTTTCCCATAGATGCAAGAACTGAATAGATCAGCTAAATCTAGAAAAGGCAGTGAATTAAAATAGGACAATTGTGTCTTTGCTGGGAAGACCTGCTTTTCTTTAACTGAACATGACACTTGGTATCATTTTTTCATTTTATTTTCCAAAATTAGCAAAAAATACAGCTAGAATAGTCTAATTTTTCTCCTATAGCATTATTTGAGGTATAGAAGTAACATTCATCTCTGATTGCCATAGAACAAAACCTAGTTTTACAATGTTGTCCTAGAGGCGGCAGCAGAGTACATAAGAAACAAAAAAGCTAAAACACAAATGGGCAAAGTTGTGTTTGGTTAGTAGTTAATCTATATAAAATCTTACTAAAGGGCTTTACTGGAATATAGTGCTAACATAAAACCCAAGAGGGAATATTGGCATAGCTTTGAAATAGGTAATAGGGTGGAAATAGTACTAATGTTATTGCATGTTCTGGATCCGAGAGAAATAATCTGACCTAAAAAAATCTCCACTTGTTGGAGAGCACTTGCTGAAGCAAACTGTTTTCTATATCATAGCTTTAGAGTAAACTTAAACTACTTACATAAAGCTAAAGAGTCAGTTGGGTCGGCAAACTTTAAAACAACTATGATGCACTGTGACACATTAATTGAAATGTACTTTCCAGTGCAACCATTTAGCAATTTATACAAATATCAAAGCTTTTGGTTTTTACTGTCAGTCTTTGTTTCTGAATGAGACATTTATAAAAAACATATGTTTCTAACTGCCACTGAGTGCTGTTCAGAAGGATGTGGCCACTGAACTATATCAAACTTTCCTCAGTACAATCATTTGATGAACCCACTAAGAAGATTCTTCTGTTAATAATGTCTCTTTTCAGTAAAATCCAGAAGTTGTTACTGCAATTGGCAAAAGTGCTATTGTATTGAGATGGGAGGAACAAAGACTTAAAGCATGGTCCCATTGAAGTCATGGGCAATTTGTCATTGGCTTCAGTGGGACCAGGATTTTGCCAAAAATATCAAATGCTTTCTGAAGTCTTTCCATGAATTAGTCTGCAATTAAAAATAAATCATCCTGTATAAGTAAGTTGTGTACAGAACACAGCCTGCCATAAACTTCAGATCTGACTCCAGGTTCTCCAGCTTCTGGGACTGCTCAGCTCCAGGATTTTGGTTTCTTTTCTTCTGATGCCTAGCTGAGGTGTTAACATGACAAAATTATCATGTCACTTCCAATGTTTGTATTCGAAGCTCGAGTGCGAGTCTCAGTTTATCTGACCATTTATATTACAGAAGCACCCAGAAACCTCTAGCCACAGTGAGAACGTCCTTACTGAAGGGCATACTGTCTTGGTCTGCTCTGCTTGAAAATAAGGTCCCCGGAGCAAAGCCAACCACCCTTAGGCCTGCCCACGGTATATCTGCTGGTGGGACGTGCTCAGGCATGGAGGGCTGTGTTTGCAGACTGGTGCCTGAAAGCTGCACTGGAGACCAGGTCCATGCACTGTGTGCCAGGCTGGCCTCAGCAGCACGTGTCAACACCACTGCTGCACCTTGGATGCAGGATAACCCACAAAGGCTGGCCCCAAAGGTTCATCAGGTAAGTAAAGGGAGGGACAAAGGTTTGGGAAAAAGGAGAGGCTCAGGCTCACTCAAGCCCTGCTGACTTCATGGCCTTGGCTGCAGGAAGGGTGTCACAGGCTTTTTCAGGGAGTTACTTTCCTAGCATCAGAGAGGGCAATTAAGCCTTTTTTACCTAGTACAAAAGTTTTAGGAAACCTCATTTTACTACTGTTCTTTATGTCTGGGGAGGTTTTACTGGTTTATAAAATGACCCATGATGAAGCCATGTACACTGAAATATTCTCATTAAAATGCCTTGGCTTCTCCTCCAGCTGATGAGGAAGGGAGGATCTAGCTGTATCACCAAATTCTACAGGCTTTATTTTGGCCAGAGGTCTGCCTTGATAAGAAGCGAGGCTAGAGGCAGCTGGTTCTGGTGCAAGCCTCTGCTATTCTCTGTGTTATGGAAAAGCAATATTACTCTGCATTCACCTAGACTGGTGTAGTAATGGGCAATGGGTGCTTGTGCAGTGTCATGTACATGCTGTTTGTATACAATGAAGTGTGCTAGTGATGGTCCCTCCTTATTAAGGGAAGTTCCTGGGAATTTGTAAACACATACCCATTCATATGTTTTCTGAATGCAAATTTCATTTGAGGTAATAATGTCTATGAACAACTTACTAAAGGATCGTTTATATTCATTTAACACCTAATCTTTACCTGCAGACCCCTGGAAAACAAACCTCTGTGATATACAAGAAAACTTTCCTAATAATTCACATATAGCAATTTTCTTTGTTTTCAAGACTGCTTTAGCTAACCTGTGCAAAAATATTTGCAGCCCCTCCTTCTCCAGAAAACTCCAGCTGATGAGCCAAGCTCTCAACATTTCATTCCTGTGTAGATAGTTTGCTAAATTTTTTCCCAAGGCTTTATGGTTTTCAACAATATATCTTTCATCACTGTATTGCCAAAAAGAAGTGGCTGCCTTGAAGCCTCCCTTAGGATTTGGACTGGATATCGAGGATTAGTTTATAACTGGTAACTTATGAACTGCATAGTGTTCTACAAACAACTTATTTTTCTTAATGTAATGGTGAAACTATGAAACACCATCCTGAGAACTTATTTCTGAAAGGATATTTGAATGAAGCTTTAAACAGTACTTTATATTCCTATATCAAAACTGGTACTTCTTAAAGGAGCGCATTTTTGTCTTCATAAAATAAGTATTAAATGACCACAAATCTTGAAAATATTAATCTCTGGTTGAATTTGTATGTCTTTGGTTTGGATTTGTGAGTTTTGTTTTTTAGTTTTTTTTAAATCTTTAAGAATGTCTGAGTTTTGAGTTTGGCTTTTGTGCAGCTGGGATCTGACAATATAATGCAAGAAACCCATTATTTATAGGAATGGAATCACAGCAGGTATTGGCAGAATACAGCAATGGGAAACTTCTGAAGAATATTCCTTGCTTTTACCTGTATTGGTGCAAGTCATATGTGTTGGTAATAAGGGCAAGGAAAAAAATAACAAGTAAGCACAGATTTTTTTATTTGAGCACATCTGTTTTATTTCAGTTCAGTGTGATGGCTGGAGGGAGAAAGGGATTTCTTCAGAAGGCATGTGTTTAGTTCCAATTCTTGGTAAACTTAAAACAGAAAAGGACATCTAATTTTTTTTAATGGATTTTCTCCAAGTTGTTTATAACAGAAGTATATCCATTTTTTCTAGTGCCCATGGTGCTCAGACTGGTAGAAACACTTCTAGAGAGAAGGTTTTCCTATAATTGCTTTATGTCAAATACATTCAGAGTAATAATCCCATTGTTTGCATTGCAAATGCATCTGGAAACTCCTTTCAAGACCAGGGACCACACTGGGAAGCCTTGCAGGAACAATAACGGAAAGCCAGTCACCACCCCAAAGTCCTTACAGCTATCTGGACGAAACTGGGAAAGAGTGAAAGAAGAAAATGGATTTTCTAAGAAGAAAAGTGATTTGCCCAAGAACACATTTTAAACTAGTCATACTGCAGGATATAGTTGGAGTATATTACCTTCTCAATATTTTACTAAAGTGCATATATATGACTGGAAAATTGTAATTTATTTAGCAGATGTGTGCTTAGTCATGTTATGAAAAACTTGATTTTTCTTCCTAATATAGGCAGGAGCATGTGAACTAGATTACATTTTTGGCAATAGACTGAATTATTTGTTAGCTTCTATTATTATTATTATTATTATTATTATTATTATTATTAATAATAATTTATTAAATAACATTGCTAAAAGTTTAGGGTAATGAGCTGGGGAAGGAGCACTCTTCACATGCTCTATTATTATATTTGTGCCTGAACTTCCCTGGCTGGACAAAGCCAGAAGCAGAACAGCAGTCAAGGTGGACCCTTGCTCCTGTCTCAGCTTGACATCATCCTAGAGTACTCAGTGAAGATTGAGGCTTTATTAAACCAGACACTGTACAATCCCTGTGTAGGAGTGTCTCTCCATGTTGAAGAACTTCAGTTTTAAAGTATTTGATGCATAAGAAGGATTAATACTACTAAATGGAAGGAAATGAGGAAGCAAAACAGGATTTTTCTGTGACACTTAAGTCTGACCTATCTCTTCTCATTAATGTAAATTTCTGTTTCCATTTAAATCTTAGGAAGCAGAGTCAGGCCAAAGTTGAGTGCTTTTGAAAATCATTCCCTTAGCAACTTGCTGAAGGTCAGTGGTGGGTGTTTGTGGCAGAAATGGAAGTGAATACTAGCCTGTTGTCTTAACCACAAGACCATGCTTCCTCTCCTAATCCCAGGTTGATTTTAGAGGGCTGTAGTTTATGAAAAAAAAATCCAAATTCTAAAATATTAAACTTGGCACTGAGATGATAAGGAAATGATTGTCAACCAAGGAAAGACACAACTGCACTGACAATCTTCAGAGTTGAACCACATTTTCATCTAAACAGGTTTTATTGCAGCTCTCCTGATGCATACATTTGACTGCATTCTGCTTTTTTGTTTTGGCAGGCACCACAGAAGGCCTGATCCAATTCCTGAGGAAATCAATCGAAGTTTGATTGGAGCCACAGAAAGCCATGAAGGGAATTTCAAGAGATAAAAGTGTGGAGCCAGACATTCAAAAACAGCTTTTTAAATATGTGTCACGGACCTTTCTTATGGCTTGCAAATGCAGTTTGATTACTCTAAGTGAAATTACGAGGAAGGCATGAAATTTGGACCAGATACACTAACGCTCAGAGAAAACAGTGAACTCTCTTGGGAGCATGACTGCAAGCTGGGCCGTAAAGAGGAGCTTGGATTCAGCTCTCACCTGTGTCTGGATTTCTCCCCATTCACAGTAACATGGAATGGGACAAGAAGAGGAACAGACTAGGGAGCTGATCCACCACTTACCACTTCAAGGCAGTTTGGGAACTCAGTCGACCAAAGGAAAACAGTGACTCAGGTGTTGGGCTAAGTGATCTGAGTGAAGGCTCTTATCACTGTGGTTGTCTTAGCATGATGTCTCTGACCCAAGGAGAAAGAAATCAACCAACTTCCTGGTCTTTCATTCCTGTTCAAAGAAAACTTCATGAGGTTTAACTGAAATGACTGTCCAGTCAGGGGTTGACTGTGGCTCACAGACATAGGAGAACCCTTGAGGTCAGTATCTCTGAACACTGGAAGACAAGAGTACAGTCATATTGCACAGATCTTGTACAGTGCCTGAGACTGGAGCAAAGCCCTTTCATTAGAAAACCTAAAAAAAAAAGTCATCAGCTTAAGATTTCTCTTTTAGACTCATAGAATCCTGGTAGGTTCCTGCAGCTGTGTCTGATCCCTGAATTCCTGTCTTGTAACAGCTGCTATGTTTGTAAACCGTGTTCAAGATAACTGTTCTGCTGCAGGTATGACAAAAGTCCTCCCAGGAGGTTAAAAAAATCCAAGCACTGTAATCTGGTGGTCACTCTGGTTCCTGGTGGCATCCTCTGACTTTTCTCCAGAAAATGGGGTGGTGGGGAATATTTTATGATCCAGTTCTGTGGTGCATAACAGCTCCCTGGAAAACTCGTATCCAGTGACAAACACAGCAACCTGCAGGTCATGTGCCAGTGAACTCAGTTTACAACTCCTCTATTATGTGGAAATAGTTTCCCGTGTGTCTCAGATGTCAGAGCCCAGAGTGGATGACAGGTAAGGAAAGAAGATTGTCCACACATCTGATTTCATGTGTGCGTCTCATTATCTCAGTTCACAAAAGTATGCTCAGTGCTGTGGATCGTAAGGGTAGTCTTACTGGTTAAAGCCACAGTTATATGTTCATAAACAAGGTCCTGTTACTATTTTCCAGCTGCTTGCACCTTATTCCCCTCCCCAACCCAGCTGAATCTTCAGTGTCAATTTAGGCAGAAAAAACCTGCATTACTAAAATGTTAAGGACACTTAAAAAAAACCTCAGGTGTCATCTTCTGGTGCTAACATAAGTCTTGGTGGACTCAAGCCTGCATTTCTACTGACACCAATGAAATTCCCTGCATAGATGAGGAATGTGGGTGAACAGAATACCTGGCAGAAATCTCTCCATCACAACTTTTCCAACAGAGTAAGATATTTCAAAAACAGCATTGTTGTTGCTATTGTAAAGAAAACTTCCCTCAAATATTCCTTCTTTTCTCTTTTAAATAGAAGAAAAAAAAAAACAAAAACAAAAAACAAAAAAACAAAAAACAAAACTTCAGAGAAATGCTGAAACTTTACTTCATTTAGCATATTTTGGTCCAGAAATATATTGTTGGGGGGTTTTTTAATTCTAATTCCAGCCCACTTTGAAGGTGTGAACTTAAATGTTGAATAAGGTTGATAATAAAAGCACTCTAAATTAGTGCTGTGATAATTACCAGCTGCTACAAAAATCAAGTGTCCATATACAGTCACGTAGGAGTCTTTCTCCCAGATACAAAAGGGAAAGTCTGTCCCTGAGATAAATTTAACCTTGACTCTGTTCATGGATATTCAGAGGTGTTGTATAGGTAGTTGTTATGAGAAGATTCTGGGCCATGGCAATAATTATGTTTAAATGCTTTCTGAATTTTAATTATGTACCAATGTCAGAAGCTTTTCAGACACATATTTTTTTCAACATAGTATTCCCTTTATTTTAAAATCATAAACTCTTAATAGTCAAAGTGCTGGGGATTTTTTTTCTCTTTATCCTAAGCAGATGTTTTCTCTCCTCACTCTTCCTTCCTCTGCTCTTTCCTCATTGGAAGGAATGATGACTGTATGCCAAAAGAAAATTGAAAACCATGTGAAAAACACAGAAAAATTATTTTGTTAGGGAAAAATAAGCTAATGAAAAACTGTTCTGTTTCAAAACTACTAGACCAAATTTAATTTCCAAATTTATTTAAAAGTATACCAGATTCTGACTATTACACTAACTTCTGAATATTTCTGTGTGATTATATTATGAGACAGGAATTCAAAATAGAAGGAAAAATTTTAATGCTGAGAAGGCAGCAGGTCTCCTCCACAGCTGCCTCCAGATCTTGCCTTTCACTTCTGAAGGTAAATGCTTTTCTATACCTCATGGCAGAGGGAGTGTACAAAGGAGGAGGCCTAGATGCAGGTAGATAGACATCCATGTAGTATTTTTTGTGAAGTGGTCCTTTAGTTACCATCCTTGCTGAAAGATGATGTTTTCCTCAAATTCATAGCTCCAAACTTGTGGTTTCTACCTGCCCCACATTCTCTCTGAACTCTTTGCTCAACAAACACAACCACTGCCTCCAAGGGGGCTGCAGGATTTGACCATATGCTTTGATTAGATCCTTAATGATTAGCAGTGAAATAAAAGCAGCACCCAATCAATAATCTGGGGTGCGTAAACATTTATTGGAAAGAACCCAGAATGCTTTGCATTTATTCATGCACTTACTGCTTCTGACAGTTACATCTGCATTCATCCATTTTCTTCAGTCTGAGAAACTTTAGACATGTAAGACATTTATGTAAAAAGGAAACTTCTATGGCTACCTAGCTTAAACTGAGTATTATTTTAAATGATTTATCATTATTTGTCCTGGATCTAGGTTAACACTTTTCTTCCTTTTCATAATTTGAGTGGTTCTAACTTCCATGCTAGTATGTACCTGTTCTTATCAAATAGCATAGCATATTTGCTTCTGTTAAGTGTATGTGTGTGAATATCTTCATAAAACATAGAGAGAACACTAACTACTCAGACCTGTGGGACAAAAATCAAGACAACATCTGAGAAAAAAAAAATTATTTTTTCCTACAGAGCCTGCTGTGGTTGCTATTTCAGCTGTTCATTAAAGTTATATTGCTTCCTTTATCTCTTGTGCTCATGGAATACAAGCACCTCCATAATGAGCTTAAATTACCACGAGCTAAGAATAGAAAACTCGATTTCAGTTCTTGGGAGGCTGAAGCTGTGGTGGTGCATGGGTAATCAAGCAATATTAGCTGTATAATGGTGCTAGGATCCCAGGGCAGGGCTGCTGGAATGTTTATGGCAGGGAAGCACAGTAAATGTTTTCTGGGCTGTCTGGGTTTCTTTCCCCCCTCACCTCTCCTGCCTGCTGATACATTTTGAAACAAACACTGTTGCTCACTCTATATTAATATCCTATATATGTGGTTGGCCAGCCATGTCTGTCTTTGGAGAGTAGAGCCCCCTCTGTTCTTATTTTCTCATTTATACAGATAAGCTATGGAGAAGTCTCGGAGACCTGAGTTATCAGTATCAGAAAAGCACAGGGTAAATTCAGTAAAAATGGCAGAACTTAGACTAAAGAGGCTGCATGCAAGAAAAACATCTATTTCCAGGTGTTTTGGATGCTGTGATTTTTATTCAATTAAATAGCAAGTGGGAATAAAACTTCCTTGCACACCTGATCATTAGCAAAACACAAGTGGGGGTACCTTGCCCAGAGGGATCAAACTTGCTAATTTAAGTTTAACAGACATTTTAAGTGGCTTTTGCTTGACAATATCTGTCCCTTGGACACATAAAACCGTGGAGGCTGATGCTGCCAAAAGTAGGCACAGGGAATGGTGGTATGTCCTATCTCCCCAGGTATTAACAAATTGCCATTGATTTTAGTTTACTGCAATGACCACACTGTGGATGGCATTAGCTCAGGGCTCTTCCTGATGGACTCTGCTGAATTTAGTTGTGATGGCTCCAAAGGTAATAACTTCCCAGGCCCCTTGCCGTGCTCCAAACACACCCACAGGGACGGGTTAAATATACCAGAGACACAATGACTCAGGAGCCAAAAGACAAAATATTTAACAAGTGGTAAGTCTGAAACTCAACTGAGCTGGGAAGAAACCCACTTTATCATAGCAGTATTGCTATGTTTTTCTTATTTCCTATATGACTGTAATATATTGGATTTTCCCAACTTTCCACTGACTTTCACTGTCTTTCTGTAAGTTCTCTTTCTAATGATTAAAAAACCTCAATCACCATAGCTTGTAAGGGTTCTCTTTAGCATACTAAATACTAACAAAAACCAGCTCTACCAGAACAATTCTCCACCATCTTATAGTCCTATGTTTCCTTTGCTATTTATTTTGGCTGAGATTCATTACTGATTGTATCTCATGTTCAGAAAATAACATATACTTTTTTGACAGTATATTATCCTCAGTTGGAGACTCTTAAGTTGATGTAAAAAAGGGCATCTCAGAGTGTCCCACAAGACGTTTGGGATAGAGCACAGACCCAGCTGAGGCCTCTAATGCCCTGAGTTAATCAGAAGATCAACTTTTCCTTCTGGGGAGAGGTACCTCTTGAAAGCACCACAGGTGGGATAAGTTAACCTTCTGTTTAGTGACACCACTTCTGCCACCTTCTTATGTAAAGTGCTTTTCTTCTACAAGTTGTCCTGCTAATACCAGGGAGAGCAGATATACTGACGCTCTACCTAAGGGCAGTAAAGTTAGTGGACTTTGGCCTTTAATGAGCAGAAGGTGCAGTTCATTAGTAGATATCATTAGCTTATATCTCCAGGGGTCATTGGCAGATATCATTAGTAGGGGGTCATTAGTAGGCTTAGTTGATACAAGGAGAGCTAGAGCCCCTTCTGCAGTGTGGAGAAGGTGAGACCAGATGATGCTTTATTAGTGGCTAATTCAGATAAGGCTGGGTCTCTGCCAGAGGCTGTCAGAACTGAGTTGTGATGATCCAGGAGGGAGCCCTGGTATCTCTGGTGATGAAAGATCTGGGTAAATTAAAGGAGGCCTCCTTACTTTTGGCACTTCACTTGCATAACTTTTAAAAATAATTATGTTACAATCTTAAGAATACTAAGGCAGTGATCGGTTTGGATGGACAGGACTAACACCACACTGGCCTGCATATGGAGTGAAGATTTCATTGTGAAGCGTCGTCTGGCATAAGGTACTAGACTGGTATTTATGATTTGTGGCCTTTCCTCTCCCATTGTCTATGACTGCTGGCACTGTGGTGCCCCCTGGATTCAATGAACTTTGAAGGGATTCGTAGCCCTATTTGCACAGCTCTTGTCAGGGAGGGGATGATGCAGGAGATGCAGAGGTGATCCTCTAAGCTTTTGGGAGGTGACTTGTCAAGTTGGTGGGATGTGTGTAGGTGCCATGGGGTACAGGGAATTCTTTCAGAATGATTTGCATTGTATCTCTCTTGAAGAGAAAATGCTCCCTTGGGCTTGGGTCAGCATGATATCTATTGGGTGGCTTTAATGTGGAAAAAACACCAGCTTTTTCTAATTAACCTTCATTTGCTAATGAACTGCTAAATAGCCAGTGTATCTGGGTAGTCTCCTGGCAACCTTGAAGTTATTCACCTGATTTCTTTTTCTTTCAAAAGCTGGAATCGTCTATTCCCAGCTTCCCCTGGGGCTAGAGTGTGTATGGGAGGGATGCATCCTGTTCTCATCATGTCTCATTGTGCTCTACTCCTGTCCTGTAAATCCTTAGCAATTGCATTAGGTCATTGACAATTTTCCTTAGGAAATTAGTAACTTGTGTCCATGGCAATGATGAACAGTTAGGTCAGTTCTGAAAAGCATTGGTGTTTCTTGCAGGCTGTTTTCCCATTGGAAGCTGCTAATTTGCTGAAGGTTAGATTCATCTGTGGCTTCAGAATCTAAATTTAAAAAGAAATGCTGAAAGTGATCGTTTCACTATGGGTAAATGTTTTGCAATAGAAATGCTCCGCTTCTCTGTATTAAAATTACCATTTTCACTTTGGTATTTGATCACTAGTAAGAACAAAAGCTATAAAAGAAAACTGCTTAACCTAAAAGAGCTATGTTCATATGATGTAACTTACTTTTGAAACTTCACATTTATTCTGGCTGTCTTTGTTTTGTTTATTCTCCCACCTCAAAGCAGAAGAAATATCAAATTAACATCCTTAAAATGAAAAATGTAGTAAGTCATCTTCCTTTGTGTAACAACTTGTAAAAGAATGTAAACAGTCAGTAGTGGTGGTGTTAAACACTCTGATGCCATAAGTTGTACATCTGACTGCAAATGTTGGATAGATTTGCCTCTACTTAAGTACAGCTAAGCTCTGTTAACACTTGTCATGGAGACTTACAGAAGTGCAATAAGCAGTTCACATGTTCAGTAATATCTCCTGAACTTTTTGAAGGAAGATTGGTGATCTTATAGTTATTATGGCTCAACTAAGATGTAAGAGTCACCCAGGGCATATCAGGAAGATGGTGTAAATTAACACATCGTATCTAAATAAATACCACTTACAGGATATTAATCCATATACAGGTCTGGGATATTTCTAGTTAAGCACAGGAATGCTTCCCACTTCTACAGTATGTGGGTGTTTCACCTGTATTTCAGAGGAAGATGAATGACTTGCAGTGTGCTCCCCATTCCCCAGCAAAATAGGCTACTTTATTCAATAAAACACTGATGTAATAATGAAATTTTGTTTATAAAAATTTTTCCAACGGAAAGCTTTGAAAATGAAAGCAAATGTTCTTTTAGCATTTATGTTCATAACTTGGAAATGAATAAACCTAAAGAGCATTTTTAAAACAGAGGATCCTGAAGTCTTACCTTCACTTGCTAGGAAAGTACAACATACCTCCTTCTCTCCAAATGCAGAGATTCTTTACAAATCTTAGTCTTCAGCCAGCTCACATTTAACATATCAAAATTATGGGTAGTTAATAGGTAGTATTTGATGGGTAGAGTTATTAGTTTCCTTTCCAGAGAATTTGCCCAAGTTTATACACAGTCCCTGCACCACTGAACTCTCCCAAATTAGTAATGAACTTTTTTTTTTTTTCCAAGGAAGACAGAAAACTTGAGACTTGTCTCACCTAGCTGGCTGACAAAAGTATGACCATCCTGAGTCAGATTTTTTTTTAGCTCAGCTCCCACAGGCAACACAGAAGTTGTGATCAATTGTCTTTCAACACCATTTAATGTTACCTACAAAAGGTATTTAGATGACATGTCCAAATTTTAGGTTATTTATAGGTAGATGAGATGAATAATTAATTATAATAGAGGTGATCTCAGACTGAGCCTGCCAATTGATTTCTAAAGCAAAGAAAACCATATGTGAAGGTTACTGAAGTCTCCTAGACTCTGGGCCATTAGTTGTTTCCAACAATTTCCTCAATCAATGCTTTACTCAAAAACAAAACCTTTAAAAACTCTAATTATGTATCTTTTCTATTTGATAGCTGCTTGAAGCAATGCAGTTTGAATGATTTCCTTTTACTTTGATTTTTTTGTTGGTTTTAATGTCGAACAAATAATTGTATGCAGTTAGATCATACACAAAGTTCACTGGTCTCTACTTTCATTTAGAGATCTCCATCAAGGTGCAGAGAGAAATGAACATTGTAGACCTTTTCAAATGATTTCTAAATTAGATAAATTCCTTTGTAATATGACTCATGAGACCTGAAGATCAAAGCCTTACAAGAGATTTATCAAAACCAAATAATTTTTACATAGAATATATGGTAACATCAGGTAATGTCATGTTGTTGTTCCACTTATCATATGAAAGTGATGAAGAGTGGGTCTGCTTTATTTTCTGGATCCTTCACTAGTTTAAGAGGAAAAGATGGCATCAGGAATCAATTTGTTCTTTTTTTTGAAGTTTGCTTTACACTTTCAGTGCTCTTTCTCCTAAGAGCCCCATATGGCTGGCTATTCCCCGCTTATGAGCGCACATGCACTTCTGTTCTGACTACTGAAATCCAAGTCTTCTGCAGTATAAATCTGGAAAAGCTCAGTGAAGTGTGAATCTGATCACTCTGATTAGTGCTGATTAGTTGCAAGCTGGAGTGTGAATGAGCAGTCTGACATGTACAGCATTTTGTTATATGTGGCTAAAGAAATTGCATTTGCATGGTGAAGTATTTATGGTCATATCTGTGACTTGCTTTATTCACATCTGGTCAATGGTTGCCCTCTGGGAACGGCAGGAGAAAGAACAGGAGGGAAGTGCGAAATGGTTCAGCAGAAACCAAAGAACAAAGACAAGATATTTCCTTCCCCTGCAATCCCTAATCTGGATAAGAGAGTTTGTGGCCATAGGGGACACAAGACCATAGTGGCAAAAATATATCTACTGCAAGAGAGTTTATGTTTCAGTTTGTTCTTTTCTGTGCCTCTTCTGTCATAAAGCCATCACTGCAATAGTCAGGTTTTCCATATCTCAAGGAGATGATGAGTGGTTGGGAAGATGAAATATTTTAAATCTTTTTTTTTAATTTAATGTTTTTGTGTCTTGCTACTCTGACTCTGCTGCTGCTTCTCTTTTCCCTTGAATCCTGTTGGACCGAAGAAACTACATAGGAAGAAGTATATGAAAAATAAATTGGATGGAAAGTTATAGACATAATTATTACTTCTGTGTTAAAATATTGCCTAATGATGCTGGTGCACTATTAATTTCATAGAGAAATCTTCTGCTCGGGTATATATCTTCAATCAATCCTAAATATTTTTTAAAGCCCACATAACAGTCTAATCTTTGACCAATATCAATTAGTAGGTATGAAAATACTGCAAGAACCGACTGTGGCCCAATACAGACATTTACTACATGTAGTCTGCCTGGAAGAGTGTCATACATGTTTACATAAATATAAATACTGTCTTCCTTTTAGTCTGCTTTTGTATTTCAGTGTCGCCTCTACTCAGGATAGAGATGTTCTGAGGTAAAAATCAGCTCTCCTGAAGACCACCTCCAGATATCTACAAAGTAAGCAGATGTTTGGGCTAGCAGTCAACTAGAGGAGTCATGGGGAGAGAAAGCAATGAAATGGGTCTTCCTACTGCCTCTCTTGGGAGCCCTGGGGGCTGCCAGGATGGAGAGAGCTGGGGAGGAGGAGAGGGATGCAGCAAGGGGCTACTGTTTTGTTGTAGGATCCCTCACCCCTGCTTTCTTGGAGCTCTGACTCCAAGGGCTGACAGGAGTTGATGGCTGATTCTTCTTCCCTCCGTAACCCACCCTAAGCCATCTCTACTCTTTTTTCCTGATGCAGGACCAGCCTAGTTCTGCCATGACCTCAGCTGTGACTTTACCATGTCCTTTATAGTATAGCAAGATGTTGAGAAGACAGCATGGTCATTAGTCATTTTTTAAGAAAGGAACCATAGATATGGTCTGCACAAATAAAGATTGTCTTATGTTGGAGGTGGATTTAGTTTCTTCACTTGTTTGTATAGAGTCAACCTCATGTTGAAACTTGTAATTTAGACTGAGTCACAAAGCAATATCTGTGTTGAAAGGAAGAGGTGAGAGTAAAGGAACAGTAAATTCATTTTAGTATATGCATATCTCAGACAGTTTACAGTGTTTGAAGGCTTAATCAGGTTCAACTATCCCCAAACTCAACTTGTCCTAGTTGTCTAGGGGTTTTTAAAAAATCAGTTATTTTGACAAAATTTAGTTATCTTCCATATCCTGTTTTTATTATAAACAACCCTCACATGCTTGGTCTCCCTTGTGATATGAAATTTAGTAGTTCAAATTTCTAGTCAAGACTGTCATCAAATTAAACATGATGCTGAGATATTCATGCTATGGAGTTCACTGATGTAGATCAGTGCAGGCAACACACAGGTTGTAGGAGCTATTGGAGAATACAGAATTGGCCCCTGTTATTGGGGTGGAAAAATTACATAGTAGAGCAAATTTGAGTGGTACCTGTATTGTGACCATTTGTGGGCAAGGAGGGTTTGCAAGATCAGCAAGGGTGATCTGTATCCCACATGGTGACTACCTAGTGCTCCAGCTACTGGATCAGGTGGCTTTAGATCCTACTAAACAATTTGTTTCTTCACTGAAAGTATCTTAACTAGCTATAAAGTTGATTGTATACAATTCCTAACTTCTTGGTATGGACAATAAGACCAATGATGAGGGGAGATGATGAGGCTCAGTTGTTGGTTATAAGGGACCTAGTATCTTGTCATTTGACTTCAGTTAATTGTGGTTTTTATTTTATTTTGATGGACAACCTCATTGTACAACAGAACTAATAGCCATGTAACTTATAAGTAGATAATGGACAAATCTAACTCATATCAATATTATTGCTATTATTTCTTTGTTCTACAGAAGGACAACAGGCACAAAGCATGCTTGTGCTTTCTTATAAAATAGTTCAATTACATTCTGAAAGGCTGTAACCTAAATGGTGGTCATGAAAAAGAAGGGGAAAAGGACGAGATGTAAGCATAAAAAATGATCATGTGATGAAATCAACTCTGAAAGTATTCTTGTGTTATTTAATTCTGTGTTTGGGACTGACAGGTATGCAAGATGAGTCATAAAAGTTCAGAAATGTTTAATTTTCTAGGACAAACTGTTATCTTGTATCCAAGTCTGAGTTGATCAAGACCTGAAGCTAAGCATTAGCATTTACCAATCATTTATTAACAGTCCTGGTTAACCAGCAAGTTCCCAGTTGACTGGATGTTAGCAGATGTGCTGTCCATCTACAAGAAGAGCCGGAAGGAGGATCTGGGGAACTACAGACATGTCAGTCTGACCTCAGTGCCAAGAAAAGTTATGGAGCAGATCATCTTGAGTGCCATCATGTGGTACATACAGGACAACCAGATGATCAGGCCTAGTCAGCATGGATTTATGAAAGGCAGATCCTGCTTGACTAACCTGATCTCCTTCTATGACAAAGTGACCTGCTTAGTGAATGAGGAAAAAGCTGCTGATGTTGTCTACCTAGACGTTAGTAAAGTCTTTGACACTGTTTCCCACAGCATTCTCCTGGAAGAACTGGCTGCTCATGGCCTGGACAGGTGTACTCTTTGCTGGATAAAAACTGGGTGGATGGCCAGGTCCAAAGAGTGGTAGTGAATGAAATTAAGTCCATTTGGTGGTCAGTCACAAGTGGTGTTCACCATGGCTCAGTACTGGGGCCAGTTCTGTTGAATATCTTTATCAATGATCCAGATGAGGGCATCGAGTGCACCCTCAGTGAGTTTGCAGATGATACCAAGTTCAGAATAAGTGTTTATCTGCTTGAGGATAGGAAGGCTCTACAGAAGGAACTGGACTGGCTGGATTGATGGGTTGAGGCCAATTGTATGAGGTTCAACAGGGTTAAGCTCCAGGCACTTGGGTCACAACAGCCCCATGCAATGCTACAGGGTGGCTGGAAAGCTGTCTGGTGGAAAAAGACCTGTGGGTATTGCTTGGCAACTGAATCAATATGAGCTGGCAGTGTGCCCAGGTGGCCAAGGCGGCCAATAACATCCTGACTTGTATCAGAAATAGTGTGACCAGCAGGACTAGGGAAGTGATTGTCCATTTGTATTTGGCATTGGTGAGGCAGCACCTCGAATACTGTGTTCAGTTTTGGGCTCCTCACTAAAAGAAAGAGCGTGTCCAAAGAAGGGCAATGAAGCTGGTGAAAGGTCTAGAGCACAGGTCTTATAAAAAGCAGCTGAGGGAACTGGGGGTGTTTAGCCTGGAGAAAAGGAGGCTCGGGGGAGACCTTATCACTCTCTACAGCTACCTGAAAGGAGGTTGTAGCGAGGCGGGTGTCAGGCTCTTCTTCCAAGTAACAAGTGATAAGGCAAGAGGAAATTACTTCAAGTTGCACCAGGGGAGGTTTAGGTTGGATATTAGGAAAAATTTCTTTACCGAAAGTGTTGTCGAGGATTGGAACAGTCCGCCCAGGGAAGCGGTTGAGTTGCCATCCCTGGAGGTATTTAAAAGACATGTAGATGTGGCACTTCAAGACATGGTTTAGTGGTGGACTTGGCAGTGCTGGGTTAACAATTGGACTCAGCGATCTCAAATGTTCTTTCCAACCCAAACAATTCTATGATTTACTCACTCCTTCTGGTAATGTTTTTGTATTAAATGATTGTTGGGTAAGAGGCAGGCGAGAGGTTTCATTTTCTTTTGCTGGGAAATGCCAGTGTGTTAGAACTGAACTTTTCTGAAGAAAACTTTTAAGGTCACAAAAGGAATTTCTTGCTCAAAAGGTATTTATTTGCCCCTCACTCCCACTACAAAATAAATGGTGGCCAATTGGTTAACATGAGACATAGCTATGCCTGCCTCAGATATCTGTTCTGAATAGGGCAAAGCCTGGACTCAAACTCTGAGTTATGCAAGTGTCCAAAGCCTATTTGGGCTAACTGAATTATGTATAAAAACCCCACATCTCCTACCAGATAAATCTTCACATATTCTAAACTGTTCTAGCTGGCTTTAGGAAACCTCACCACTTTCAGCAAAATGGACTTCTGAGTTTCCAGAAACTTGTTGTTTCTGTTCTGTGTCTGCACAAAGTGCAGATGTGTACTTCAGAAATTTATTGCTTCTGGAAAAGATTTCCCTTAGGGTTTCAGCTCAGATTCAGTAGTACAGTCAAGCTCTTAAGAGCTCCTTCCTTGAAAGTTACTTCTAGCTATTCATTGTAGGTGTCATCATTAGAGACTATTTGTAATATTAATTTTCTTCTTCTTTCTTATAGTGATATCTTAACCTTGCAAAATCCAGCCTCTAGATCACATGACATGATCAGATTACACAACCCATTAAACAATGTCTTATCTTTCAGTGCCTCTTTTCCCATTGTTCTTAGTACGTGTCTTAATTCATACGTGATGTATTCTTTATGTGGCTTGAAACGTTTCCATTAGTTGAAGAAGTCAGCTGAAACATGCTTGTATCTGCCCATTTTCTGACAATAAGGTCAATATTTGTTTCTTTTCCTGGTGCAAATTGGTCCATCTTCAGAAAAGCAACAAAACATTTTGCTTTTTTTAAAAAGAGTATATGAATAATAATATTATTCTCATATTGTTGCTACACAAAATACTTTCCATTTTCAGCTTTGTCCCATCTCACAGCATGAGCAAAACTGCCTCTTAGTATTACTCATACATATTGTGTCTTACCAGTATCTGTGGATGAGATTCTTAGAGGGAAACCTTTAAATTACTTTTTCCAATAATTGCACTTTGCTGTTTGAATAGCTTCTAAATGAGGGCTAGCACCCCTGTTACTGTGTGCAGACTATTTCTGCTCTTTGTATAGTATGAGGTTCTTTGTGTGAAAGGTTAACACAAAATGTCTTTAAAATGTGCTCTATTCTCAGAATTTACTTTGCAAATTTTCTTCATATAGGCAGTTTGTCTTTATTTCCTCTCTGATGGACCTGGTTTAAAAGAAAAATATTTCTACTTCAATGATCTTTACTCTCATTTCAAATTGTAATGAAAGTATAAACAGTGAAATGTTTATATAGTTGAAAGCAAGATATTATTTTTGAAATTTTATCTATATATCTATCTCAAATAGAAATTGTATCTGGAATTATTTCCAGATATTTCCAGAGGAGATACTCCTGCATGCACCATTATGTAGACTTGGAACTGGGGGTCAGTGCAACCTTATGCAGCCCAGGAAACAATTTCTAAGGACATGTTGGTGAGCTCTTACTGCAGACCTGCTTCTTGCCCCTGAGGTAGCTTAATGAATAGCCACCAGGAGTTCTCATAGTGTAGCACAGACATGGCTGCAGTGCCATATTAGTGTCTGCCTGTGAGCTTTGAAAGAGCATCTGAAGCCACATCCATACAGAGGAAAAAAAAATTGTAATGTGGTTCTCCTCAAAAATATCTTTTTTGTATGAAAAGTTAATTGAATCAGTATGTTCATAATTTATATTTGTCCTGTATCTGTTTTTTCAACCTGCTTTAATAACTAAAGCATAAACCATGGTGTGGTCAAAAAAACCCTTTATTGAACAAATGATTCATTATAACATTAAAATGCAAATGCTCATGTGAAGCCAATAAACATATAACTGATTAATTAAGCTAAGAAAAATCAGTAAAAAAAATGTAAAGTACTTACATGAAAACCATACCAATGTTGTGCTTCTCCAGGAAGACATTGTCTGGGAAAAAAAGTTTGCTTTATCATCATTCCAGCGTATATGAAAGTGTCCACTAAAGATAAAGGAATTATTTAGGTGAGTCTTTGAAAGACAATGTCTTAAAAGGCTGTATAGGTTAATTTCTCCAAAGCTTGTAAAAAACAGCAAATTATTGATACCTTGTTAGTATCTGAAGTAATGGAAGACAGCAAAACATCCGCATGCAACCTGTACACCAAAGAGCAAAATAATTAAACTGAGCAATCTGTGTTACTGCAGATGCCAAACCGAGCAACCAGTTATAACTTGAGTGCAATTTCTGGTTAAGCAGCACACACATCGAGACTTGTGGTTTCTTAGTCTGAAAACTTCCAGGTATTTTCCACGTTTTCTCTACTGCGGGTCCTGAAACAGCTCATGGCACAGTAGCTAATCAATGGGGTCCCATCAGCGCTTGGATACAGTGGCACTAGCAGGGGCACTTGAAAGCAGAAAATATATTAACAGAAGTGGGAATAGGAAGTTACAGAACCCTGCAAGAGAGGAGAGATTGTCTAAAGATAAGTATGCTTCTGTTCTGTAATACATCTCTTGAGCAAGTAGGCTTGCTCTCTGGAAATCACTTGCCTCAGCAAAAGATGGGCCTAAAACTTGTCGTCTTTGCCTGATATAGAAAATGAAATATAGATTAGGGTTCTGAACCCACTTTTGTGCATTGGGACTGTATCCAGGGCCGGCAAATGCATGCAATAGCTGACCTTTCTTCTGTTTTTATGAAAATTGTTGCTGGTGAACTCCTGCCACAAGAAAATAGAGAAGTGGGTTGTAAAAGAGCTTGCTTAGACTTGACAAGTTTGCTGAACGTTTCTTCCCCAAATTAGAATGAAAGAAGTTAAAGGTAGACTTCAGTTTTCTCAGCTGACACATCTTTGGCTTCAGAATTGAAAATGTTTCAACATCTCTGTGAATTTCAGCAGATATTTGGGTTCACTTTTAATGTGCCTGATGTCAGCACGGTGTAGCTGAAAGCCAAAACTCCCTGCCAAGAAAGAAATGTGTCCAATATCAATCATCATGTACTTAGCAGCCTGAGTCCTGTCTGGACCAATGACTTTACTAACTTCATTCCCATATCTAGGTTACTTCTTTTTGATCCCATAAATAGAATGATTGCAAGACATAGCCTAAAATATCTAAAGTGATCAAAAATAGAACTACATGGAAACTATCCTTTTAGATGGGTGTATTTTTCCTTGGCTTTACAAGAATGTGCATATTTCTCCATAGTAAGATTCCAACCTGGAACAAATTATGAAGGGACAACTCTCAATGGGCATAAATCAGCATAGCAATGTCAATTTACAAGGATTTGAACTCTTGGGGGTTTTTTTTGCTCCACCTGAAAATTTTACCACTTTCACAGAAAAATATCCTTCTTACTAGGAACTGTTTTCATACATGCTGTGATCAAGAGGTTGGAGGTTTGGGTTGGTTTTCTTCCCCTCTCCTTTCATTGTTGCCACAAAAAAAAGCTGATCTTGTAAATAGGTTTATGGACCTCTAACGAAGAATGACCTGATCTCTGTGAGGATACACGTGAGGCTTTGTTGTTCCATAGTTTCCACTGAGCGTGACATGTCTGGAATGCTTTATGATGACTGCATCATTAAAGTACTAGGGGGGTAAAAAAAAAAATTGGAGAAGTCTGAGCCTGCGTATTGACTTGCTTTACCATTTTATTGGGTTAGTCATCATTATAAATCAAATTCTAACTCTTACAGTTTGATGATGTTGTTAAATTACCTAGGTGCCACCTCTGAGTACTGCCAGTGTTTCATGTCTTGGGTGCTTTGTAATAAAGTGAGGGGGATGTTTTACTTCTAAGGCAAAGCTGGCCCTGGAACAAGACAAGGATTTCCTGAGGTTTTGCAGCCATCTCAAAATTCAGCCTTTTGCTCTCAGACTAACTCCATGCCGCTGCCTCCTCCAAGCCCTGTGCCTCTCCTTCCTCATCTCTGCATGTTGTGGCATCACATCTGGGGACTAAGGAAAAACAGCCTATCTGCCAATGATTAGTACAAAGCTGCTAGGGTACCTTTACAAAAACAAGGTTGTTTTCCTCTGAGTATTGTAAATGACAACCTTCTCTATTTTAAGGGAAGTAAAAATGCTGCAGAGGTGCTGATACTGGTGGTAAACTATTGGATGCAGCCAGAGCTGTTCGTTCATGTGTCACGAAGTCTGTGTTGCCTAAAGGAAAGTCTCCTTCAGTTTAAATTATAGATAAGCCATACTTCTGGAGCAGATACTTCTTAATACTCTCCAGATAATCACAGATGCATTACAGCACAGGAACCGTGCCTTTTTCAGAACAGGTGTATTTTTATATGTTCAACAACGTGTGTATATTACCATATAATTCTGCAGTTTGTCCATCTGTAAGTTTGTCCAAACTGAAGAAAACTCACCAGTGTTCCTTAAGTCTTTTAACCTGAATCAGATCTGGGGAAATAAATGAGCTCTTGGTATAGAATCTTTTATAACTCATTACCTGGCACTGAACTTAGTCATTTGCCATAACTCTTTGATATAGTGAAAGGTGCCAGACAGGTGAGGCTTGGCTAATGTTCAGAGCATATCTGTCTGTGTCAAGCAAGCTTCAGAGAATGTCCCCACTAAGAGATTTCCATGGCTGATGAAGGTTTTAACATAAGTGTTAGACGAAAGGCAACATCCTCCCTACCCCCAAGTGAGAGGTATCAGACAGGGAAGAAACTGCTGGCAGTGTCATGGCGGTTATGACCTGCATGCTGTGAAACAGGGCAACATCTTGATCGTGGAGATGAAGTTTGGCAAAGGGAAGCATATACTGGAGGTGTCAAACACTTGCTTTAAACCAGAAGCAGTCGCTGAAGTTTTTTGCTCAAAACGTCCTCTGCAGATGATGTCAAGACTTGTTACTGATGCAGAGTTCAGAAATGGGGAAAATAATTTTTTTCATTCAAGCAGACTTGGCTTTTATGTTGTCTGTGAAAAAAAAATAAGAAAAAGACCATCATTAATGTGGACTGTTAATGAATTTTTGAATTAAAATTTCCAGTAGTTGCTATTGTTCTCATAAATCTTACCTGTAAGAAACATTGCTTGGAGCCAACTTGTTTCAAAATTTCTAATTCACTCTTTTTATTAGGAGAAGCTTATGTTTTTGGTCAGGTCTCATGTCAGTGTGACTCAGTGTAGCTCTCAAGCTCAAGGAACTATATGAATTCATACATGCTGAAAAACAACCTACAGTTTAGAAGTCATGGAACAACTCTGTCAGCACATCTTCCTCCTCCATCTGTCCAAGACAGTGTGCAAGTGTGTGTGGGGAAAGAGAGGAAAATATAGAAATTTCTGTTGACTGGAGTAGTGCATCTTCTATTTTTAGACCTCCAAAGATGCATATTCTGTGAACAGAGATTTTATTTTTTTTTTTAGGTGTAATTAAATTAATTTGCAAGGAAGTTGCAAATTTCATTGAAAGCTAGAGATCCTCCCAATGCATGATTCATCATAACTCCACCTCAGCCCTGGCCTGCAGGGATAACTAACTCCTTTGGTGAGAAGATAATTTTATTTTAATTCTCATGCAGTCATTGGACAACTTCAAGACAAATGCCAGCTATCAATCTTTATGAGTGAATTATTGTTCTCACTATTAGGGTGTGGTGGAGTAAAGGATGTCATACTTTAGTACCTATAAAGCCTTTTTGGATATAATTTTGTGTGTAAGCCATAATAAACATAAAAATCATACTTTATGACCTATATGAAAAATACATTAAGACAACTAAAATTAAAGAGTTTAAATAGCATGGAGATTTTTTTTTTTGAGATAAAGAGCACAAAGATTTTTTTTTTTTTCCCCCCAGTGATTATATTCAAATTAGTAACAGAGGGTTTTTTCTGTAACTATTTTCCTGTATTAACAAATTATTATTTTTGGTCCCTCCACTCCTATATGCCTAGAAGCAATCACAAAAAAAAAAAAAAATTAGTTTTCAATTATTTTCATCTAGTGTATCAGAGAGAGATATCTGAGCTTCAGAGATACAGGAGAATTCAGGGGAGTGTTGACTGCAAAAGAAATCAAGGACCAGACTTTGATTTTGTAGCTTTTCAGACTAACTACATATTGCATTGCAAAGTCCACACATTACCATCAGCATACTTGGTGGATTTTGCTAGCATATAAAAAGTGCTAGACACTCCTAATAATGATAATTATAGTTCTAACCTTGCCAGTGATTTACCTAGGCAGACATGTACACCCATATGGAGCTCCATAAATTTTAATAGGGCTCCATGTGGGTTTGGAGGAAGGTGGGGGGTTGGCATAGGTAACTGCTGCGTGACCCTCATCCGGAGTGGAATTTGGGTGATCAAATGTGTACCCCTGAGAGCGCTGGGTGTGTGTATGCAGCCACGGTTCCAGAGTGCGTTACTCTGAACAGTGTTATTACACTAGGAAAAAGTATTTAGGGATAAATTAATTCTGTTGTAATACTGTTTGGTTGTGATTAAGTGTCTTCAAAAATAGAGGATGAGGGGCAGCACATTTTTCTCGGCTGATTATTATAACTGAGGTGCTGATCATTTGTATTTGCCTTACACTTATATTTAATTTTGCTTGGGGTTTTTTTGAAGTGTGACAAGAACATTCTTTTCTAGGAACTGCAGTTATGTCTTTTAACAAAGTATTTGGTATGGAAAATATATTCTCATCCCTTCAATTCTGGGTTCCCAGAACTGGCTCTTGCTCACGTAAATGGTAGTGCAGAACTTAGATGATATATTGGTATAAGGATTGCTTGAGTGAATAACCCTTACCTCTTCTAATTTTGCTGAGACTTTTGCTGCTTTCAGATTCCCAAAGTTCTACTGATTTTGTTTACGAACTGTAGACTGGTTTTGGACTATGACATTTCTGAATTTCAATGTAGAAATGTCTTTGGGTGTGATCTTTGGGGATCTTCTCTATTATTAATTGATGTAAACCAATAAAAGAGTATATTGGTTTCTTGAATCATGTTGATCCTTAGTTTATAAAAAATACTGGTGGGCTATTGATTGGATTGCAGAAATGGTACAGCAGATCATGTAAAATAACAATTTTGAAGTACATAGGAGATCTGATAGTAGAAAATTATATAAAAGTATTTTTTAATTGAAAATTTAGACTGATTTTCTTTTGAAATATATAAACCACAAACAATAAGCATGAACTGATGCTGAAATTCACTTTGTTATTAATCATATCTGGATTTCTGCTATCTGGGAAACATCGCGTTCCCTTCTTTTGCTGCATTACATTACTGACAAGCGCCATGATCCTCTTGTTACTAGTATTAGGGTAAGTTAAAAAAGAAATGAGGAAGTCACAGCTGAAGCTAAATTCCTTTGAATATATGTAAAGTTATTTTTCTCACAACTTGTTTTTGGATAATTTATAAACATAAGTAACTTTTTACATGCCTGGTTCTAGTATAGAGGTAGTACTGGTTGTTTTTTGATTCTCAGCTTGTTAAAGCATGGAGTAAGAATTACTTCCTTGTCTGCTGGGCTCTGATGTAATTCATTGCACAGCTTGACCAATTTATTTTTTTATTTCTTTTAACAAAGAGGAATCAGGTCAAAGGGATTCAAGCTGTTTGCCTCAAAGCTTACAGACTACAAACTAAATATTTCTTAAAATAGTGGCCTTATACTTCATTTCCCATTCATATTGTAAACGTGCTGAAGTAGGTAGGATCAGGCAGGAGGATGGTTTTGTGATTTAAACTCTGTAATTGGGAGGTATTATTGCCTTGCGGTTTGCCTAAGAATCCAGGCCATGAGAGTTGTGGCTTTGTCCCGTTTGTTTGTTAGTTAGCTCCTCCTTTTCTAACTCTTACAATAGCAGTGGTTTGAAGACCAGACTTCAGCACTTGGGAACACTAGATTTTATTATAAGCAATAGCAAAGCTTTTTAGGGATGTCAGGTAGCACATACATGCTAAATTCTAGTAATTCTGCTAAAAAAGCTGCCCTGAAATTATTTTGGTTCTTTCCACAATCTGTTTTATTCAGAAAAATTAATAATATTCTTTTTGTTTCCCACAATTACCTTTATTAAATACTTCATAGTATATAAATGGTTTTCTTCAAATGCAGCTTTGAAACAGAATTTTTGAAACCATCCATTATCCCTCACCTAGAAAACTAACAGACACCTAGAAACAACTAACGCTTCTTGATGGCTGTAATTAGTGTGTTTTAGACATCATTTTGTTTCATGGCCCTGTACTGTGTACTGCTACTACTGTATGTGTGTTGATAGGCCAGAAAGTTGTAGTATCTCAGCAAACAAAATGGACAGGTTTATGAGCTGCAGAACTAATGAATCCTGCTTTCCTATGAATTTATGGTTGTCAGCTCTGTTTTGAATTTTTCCTCATAATTCAGGCATTTCAGAGGTTTCTCCCCACTGTGAACTCTCAAAAGCACTTGATTCACCTTTTCCATGAGCTGGGTACCTTACGCATCTCTGCCCTCTATGGATTGATTTATTCTAATGAAATTTGTAGGAACCTGATTAGGAAGTTTGGGATTATTGTGCACTTGTCACATACATTCAAAAGTGGTCATTGAGTTGAAAGTTACAAAAAGAGGTAAAGGCAAATAGATAATTTGGTCACACAAACCTCACTTCTTTAGGAAATCAAGCTTAAAAAAATCAAGGGAGATAGAAGAAATGCTATATGAGCTTTTTGATCGTTTTCATTAAAAATATCTTACTTTACATTTGATCCCTCTGGTTATGGAAGCTCTGTGCTGGTGTTCTGAGCATGCATATCTGTTGGAAAGTAGCCCCAAAGAACCCAGACATTCATTTGGGTTTAAAAAAAGGTTATTTTATTGCTTTCATTTTTGGTTAATTAAGAAAATGTTTTGATAAAATGGTACCACAAAGGTAGGGATGAATATTGTGAAAAATTTGAGGCAGATCTCAAATGTGTGCAACTAAGCGCTCTTCATAATTCATGTTAAACACTCTGCAATTTTTTAAAAAGAAAAGTAATATTTCAGAAGTACTAAGCATTATGCTTAAACCACAGATTCTGTAAAAAATGAACTGCATAAGCTATTAGCAACTGTATGCGTCATAAACACCTTAGGCAAGAAAATCAGATCCTAATGCCAAATGCAGCTCAGCTCCATCAGTCTACATGGAGCTACACTTCTGCAATTTTATAAGATAAATGTCTGTACTGTTTTATATGATGAAACTACAGCTTGGGTGAATCCTCTTATTTTTCACCAGTGATTTAATAAAGGCAAGCTCAATATAAATATTGAAAGGCTGCTAGTATTGAAAATACTCTTTTCCCTAGTAACTGAAATATGTGAGAGCTTTGTCTTTTCATATTGATCGTTCCAAAAAAAAAGTTAAGATTTGTCTATACAAGAAGTGGGTATATTTACTAACTAGTGGGCTCTAAACATTTTCTATAACATACTATACTTTATATTGCATTTGCAGAGTAAAGCTTTGTTGAGATGTTTTATCCTGGCTACTGGGACCCATTTTAAAACCCATTTTAATCTTAGCTGAAACAGCCAGTGAATGCTTCCTCCTACCACTTGGTAGAGATTACAGAGTAAAAGAGGAGAAATGTTGCAAACTATATTTCCTTGCACCTATTTCTTTGACACACATCACTGTGGTAACAGAATAAAAGAGCTGCATTTAATTATTTTTCCAGAACTCATAAGTTTAAAAGAGATAGGGTATTTATGAGCCCCATTTGTGCTCTCTAATCCACAAGATACCAAAAGATATGGAACATAAAAAAGTGTCTATTGGAAGTGACCTACTGTGCCTCCAAAAATATTTGTCGTCTTCTGCATCTCTCTCCGAGTAAAATATCGAGCATCAGTTTAATCATTAAAGGAATCATGAAAATAAGGAATGATTAAAATGTAATCAAGACAGATGATTAATAGTCACAGAAGTGTCATTTTTAAAAACAGTTTAAAATATCTCCTGTGCTGTTCTGCTGTGTTCATGGAATAAACCTACTTTAATTATTTCCTGTTCAGGCTTTCCTCTGTTTCCTTGGTTTTAGGAGGAGTTTACCTAGCAAAAACCAATGCTGCTCATTTCCTCAGTGGATTAACTGGGCAATGATGAAACAGAAGCTTCTGTCTGCTTCATTCTTTACACAACCTGGTGTTAAAGAGTGACCTTTCACCCTCAGAGATTTTAAGGATTAAGGATGCTTTTAAGTCTCGGTCTGGTTACTAATCCACCACTTTCACTTGATGTTAAATAAGCACTTCCTGATTTACCCTTTAAATCCTGTAAACATAATAAAACAGAGTTTAACCTTTACCTTAGGATTTTACCACTATCTTATGCTCTGTCAAATAAACCTTTATAAGAAGCAGGGAAGAGAAAACTAATAAGCCATAGCCTGATTTTTATTTTTTTTTTTTACCTTGGGATATGTAACAAAACATTACAATATTTTTAATATATTCAGGTCAAACAGTTGTTAGGGTGCATTGGGGTCCTTACACTGTGCAAATAATGGAATTTTTAAAAAGCATTTATAAGCTATTTGAGATAATGAAATAGATGTTTCTTCTGCATTCAGACTGCTGTGAGCGAACGATACTGGAAGGAGTTGAAATGGAAATATATTGAGAGAGATTTCATAATCCAAGGCTTTGCAACTTTCAAGAATATCATTTAGCCTCCAGCCATTGCTTTGTAAACTCAGGCTCCTGTCTGGTGTAAATTGCATGTAAACTCCATTAGCAGTTCATGGACTATTTTGGCTTACACCAGTCATGGATTTGACCCCACAGAACTTTTTTTTTCCCCCTTGTGTTTTTCTCTTTAGGAAAATGGCATCTGTGCTGAGGAAATATTAATTCATAGCTATTTCCAGTGGCTATATTTAATAGTACAAAGTTATCACTACTCTCCACCAGAATATTTCTGTCCATGTCACAGCTGCAAAGGGTGTCTCCTTAACATTTATTTATAGAAATGTCTTCTTACCTATATAAGTAACTTCAACACAATCCTCTCAGTCTGGGACCAAGGAGGTAGTGGGACCAGCTGGGAACCCCTGCCTGCACAACAGCTCCAAGGGCTGAGAACAGGAAAATGGTACCTAGAAAAAGTGTTGGAAATGCCTTCCTTAAATCATTACAGCCACCACCCATTGAGTATTTTTAACAAGGTTTGTTTTCTGCAAACATCCAAAATACCTCATTTCGAAAGTTCTGAATTCTGCCACCTTAGAGACTTTCTGTTTTCATATCTCATAGTTGATAACAGTAAGTAAAGAAAAATTATCCTATGATAAGAAGTTAATTCCCTCTTCTGAGGCCCTAAATCATGGACCTTATTAGCAAAGGAATACAGTTATCTATCTGAGTGGGGACCTTGCTTGGCTTTTGATATCTTTTTGGGAATATTTATTTTAATTAAATTGAATATCTGCCTTGTATCTTCAAATATCTGATTGTCTCTGCATCAGCTATTGCCTAAGAGGAAATATAGACAAAGTAATCATTTATATATGCATGACTTTGTTACTATGATCAACGATCCCTTTGTCTTCTGCCTAAAAATGCAAAATATCCCATTTCCTTCATGTTTGCTAATGTTGATCACAGTGCTGTGAATGATTCAAGTGCAACTGCTCCTTGACAAGTTTGAGGGACTTTTCACCTGAGCTGGAGAGGAGCTCTGGTCAAAACAAATTCTGGTATTTTAAAGGCTCTGAATAATGTTAGGACATAATGCTGGGGCAGCCAACTTTCCTGGTGTCTGCTAGGGATAAGTAGATGATGGTTGGGGTCCACAAATGTTTTGAATTCATGGAGCAAAGATTATTTGCAAGCTCCTTGGAAAATTATTGAGTTTATTGGGTAGGATTGCTTTTGAGAGTTCTATGGTTCCCAGAATGGCCTGCTTTCTTAAGAGACATTTACAACATTGGACCTTTTTCTACAGTCTATTTGGAGAGAGAATGCCTGTTAAAGGCAATAAGAACTGTGGCAGTGTATGCAAACAAGAAATAGGACAGAGGAGAAAATTTTAAACAAAGGAAATTTGATTTCTGTTTTTTCACTGAGATTTGGGAAAACAGGTGGAGAAAATGCTTTTTTTTTTTTTAACTGATTTTCCATCCACCACAGACATGGGCAATGCCTTGTTAATGTGTCTTGTGCCAAAGTGATCCTGTGAAGCACTGTCAGTGGGAATAAAACCAGTATGAAAATTAGGCTGAGAACATCTTAAAAACAGAACAGCCTCCTCTGAAATAGGTCTTTAGCATCTGTAGGAGTCTGAGTAGTTCACAGCAATGTGAATAACATTCCTTCCCATGAAGCAGAATTTGACCAAAATGAGCGAGAGATTCATGGGTGCTGAACCAGTGAAGAATTTGGTCTATTTGGTAAATGCAGGTGGTTCTCTTTCCATGTGACAGAGGTAAGTGTAAGAGATCACCCATATTTTTCACACATAAGATCCAGCCCTTAATGAGGGATCTACATGCAGAGGTCAAATGGAACTGAATAAGAAAGCTGAAACAGGCTCTACTGGAGTCAGCGACAATAAGCTTAACCTCAACTAGATTGAGAGCTCCTAGCATCAGGCACGACACCTCTGGTGTAGCATACAGTACAGAGTGGCGTTGCACTTTGTGATGCACATGCGTAAGCTGAACTGACTGAAGTACTGGCAGGGCATTTGTGGGATCTTCTTTCTACATGTCAAGGCAACTCTTTGCTCAGACCCTTCTTGTCAGAGTCAGCACTGCCTCATGATTATGGTCACTGTGGGCATGTTGGTGAAAGTAGGCTATCTTGCTTTTTGATAGTTAACTGGCTCTTCTAGACCAACAATGCAGATATTTTTCAGTTTGTTTTCAAATCCAAACTCCTTCCCAGGAGAAGAGCCTTGGCAATCCTGACAAGATAATATTGCTCCATCTAGCATGAAAGGAAGCTACTATGTCTTTGTTGAAAATCTGAACTCTTCCTCACTCCTAAAATCACCTAAAGCCTTTCTTTTACTTAAATTCCTGACAACATATAATTTAGCTGTGGTCTGCATTCTACCAGGAAAAGAACCACCTTCACATCAAACTAATTATTGATGGTAGTTTTCAGTGTGAATGATAATTTGGGCTTCTGGTCCTGTATGAAAAGAAATATGAATTATTTCTGCTCTTTTACAGAGAGCTGAGACTTCCCTTCCAAGTCCTTCATCTGATTTCAGAAAGGCTTCATTCGCGACATCCATAATCTTTGTGTGACACAGGCTATTGCTGTGCACTCTGGAATGTCTCCAAGTGAAGGAAACTATAATAGCTAAAAAAGGGGGAATGGTTTTAGGGTGTTGAACTGAAGAGGTGGCTTGGTTAGGTTTTTTCTTCCTCATTCTGTTACTACATTTTTTTCTTGTGCTGTTGTTTTTGTACTTCTTAATGGTTTATATGCGATTCACAGAGTAATTTATGACACTTTGGTATGTTTCATTATTATCACTGCTTTTTCAACTCTCTTGAATGAAAATATTCAAAAATAGTTTTTTTCAGGATTCTGGAAGAATATAGGAGACTTCACCCTTGTATCTGTAGAGCACTGTTTGCTAAAGCTTTTTATGGTTTTCTGCTATGAAAAATAATATCTAGAGCATTTCACTATAACTTTTAGTGACTTTTACAAGGATCTGATGCAATTGCTGTTTTTGTGCTGGGAATCTGGACCACTGCAGGGTGATGTGATTTGTCTAAAGTCAGCCAGTAGACAAGTGGTGGATAGGGGTGCAACACTGACCCCTTTGTCTAGTTCTTTGTCTATGAAGACACATTGCCTCAATTAACTGATGATAATCAAGCCTGATTCCTCTGTTCAGCTGATGAACTGGTGCTATAGCACCTACAATTCCTGTTTTGTTGCTGAGGTTGCCTGCAGGAGAAGGCAACCAAAGAAGGGTGTGGGGAACAAGGTCTGAAGGACTGTCCAAAGGTGACACTGAAGGCAAGACTAAGGAAACTAGGGGAGAATGGGGAAGCGTAGTCACAACAGCTGATTTGGCCAGCTGGCTGTGGCTACCTCATGAACTTGATCTGAGTCGCTAATGGGGAAGTGATCCAGGATGGAGGGATAGGGTCTTGCTTCTGGGTTCAAGAAGATAGCACACACTAACCTGAGGCCGGGTAGGCTGTGCTCATCTGGGAGAGAACAGGTTCTACAGAAGTGCAGAGTGCCCAAGCTATGATCTGTATGTACTACCAACATCAACCATTTTCAGCACGTTTAGTGAGTTTATAAATGGAAAAAAAAAAAGTGATGTCTGAAAAAGCACATTTTGCATTTCTCTGCAACTCTGCAGTAGAATAACATGGAGCCAAACACATTTCCAGTGTATGTATGCAAAGTATGTGATTGTGCCAGATATATGCCAGAAAAGATCTTAATCAAAGGAGTTATACAGATTTTACATAGTTACCATTCTCATGGTATTTCAATAGGTCACTCTATTGTCATTAAAATCAGCAAGAGGCCCAATGGTCCTCTAACACCACCATTTCATAGTTATTCTCAATTTACATCCAAATAAACAGTAGAGAAAGCTCAGAGTTTGAAGAAAATCAAGCAAAGGTTTTACTTTCAAATGGAATTGATCTCAGCCAACAACAACAGAGAAATAAGTGAATAAATATATATATATATTACATATAAATTTTGTAATATATTGGCCTACGCATGTAGTATTACATTGCATTACTTTGCATCTCTTAAACATAACAAAACCTTTTATTGAGCAGTTACCATTCCAACAGGTTATGGCATTTGTAAGTAATTAGCAACTGTAAAATATGACTAACCAAATAATTATTTTTAACTAAAAAAATAGGCGCCTACATTCTTATGTATAAAACATTTTTATAAGCTGTACATGACCAGAGAATATTTTACAACAGAGCTTAAGACAGAGAAAATACTAATCAGGATTTTAAATGTCTGTAGTTATAATCCTGTAAATGTTCTTGAAAATAAAATGAGTAGCTTCCAGAGAGGTGCATAACCAGAGAGGTGATGCAATGGTGCCAGTAGGAAGGAATGGGCTGATGAGACAGCTACTGGGAGGCCCCAGGTGCTGTGCAAGTCACCCAATGTGCAGGAGAGAGACTGGTACATTACTAAGGCCCTCTTTGGTTTGATATTGCTTTAGGTCAAGGACAATGGCTACAAGTGCTGCAAAAAGGAGGGGAAGTGACATTCAACTTTGTATTGATGTAAAATAAGTACAAATTAAATAAGACTGAGAGGTTTTTGATAGAATTAAAGGATTCCTCTCAATAAGAGTGCACTACTGATTTTGCTAGCACCTTACCAACATCAAGAGTGCAGGGGTTTCGGTATCTAGGAGAAAGTTTTTCCCAAGGATCACTCACTGCGCTTCTTAACGAAGCACTCTGGATTGCTCACCTGGCTTCCCTTTAAATTTACACATCTTAAAAATGACTTCAGCGCCAACCCACTGGAGTTGATCTAAGTTCCCTCAAGTCTCATGGAACTTAGCTCGTTCATCAAGAGCTTCTCTGAGATGCAAGTCAGTGAGGTGTGAAATGCTTGTGGTTTGATGATTCACAGAACTCTCACCGTGAGCCTTAATTAATCAATCTTTGCAAGGAATTTGAAATCCTTAGATGAAAGGCTCTGTAACTGCAAAACACTGTTATTACAATGGCCACCACTTCTATTCAAGGGGACCTCACTTTTACCATTCTTTTTTTGTGCCATTGCAAGAGCTTCCCTTTTATGTTGAAAGGGGAAGAGCTGTGTAAACATGTTCACCAGCAAACATTTCTCATGCTGGTGGTTTAAAAGATAATGTACCTGAAAAGCCACACAACTTTCCTTACAGCTGTATCTCCCCAGGCTGTGATCTTGTCAGGCTGCAGGCATTAAACAAGGCTGGGCTGGGTCAGCACTAGGACATGAAAACAGGCAACGATGCTAATGATTAAGAAAACAAAGCATCTGAATCCACATTTCTCCACCGTGGTGCCCCTCACAGAACACAGCCCATGAACCATCCTCATGTACCACTGCAGCATGAATTCAAGCAAAACACTCTGCTCACTGTCAGTAAACAATCTCTTAATTCTTTGCACAGTACAATTACTGATTTAGCATACCACCAAAGTGCGTGATACAGTTTCATTGAAGGCAAAGAAATCTACCCCCAAAGAGTGTACAATCTGCATCCTAAGCATGGGTGTGTCAGTGGATGTGGCTGAAGAACAGGAGGAGAAAGGGGAGGGGTATGAAGGATGATGTTATAGTTCTGTTGTGTTTGTGTCAGATGTGGTTTTCATTTTCCCACACATAAGGTACTTTCCTTGGCTTGCATGTTCACAGCTCTCAGTTTCACAGATAGATCAATTTCTCCCCATACTTGGACCAAAGCTGTTTTCAACCATCATGTGCATTCCTATTTGAGAAGGAATAACTTAGCAAAAATAACTTGCACGGGTGCTTAGAATGATGCGCTGGAATTTGAGTCTGAAGGTTTGTCTTTGATTTTTTCAGTATAGACACTTTGTATTAATGTTACAGATTAGATATTAAAGGAAAGAAATTGAGGGATAATTGACTCATTCAACAACTAGATCGTCATATCTAGTACATGAAGTAATTGAGGTGGAGAATTTTTTCTTACTCTGCAGAGCTGTGTATGACAATTACAGGTGAAATATGAAGTTGTTATTGTAGTGTTAGTGTACACAAATAACTGTGGGTTTTGCCCAGATAACAAGTGTGCAAAGACAATAACAGGACGAAGAATATAGGTTATGGTGAACTGCTGAATTCCCAAACCCGTTGAGATTTGAGGTTGGTTTTGGAGTTGATCCCAAGCCCAGGATATAAGGCTTATGCTTTACAATCCATGTTTAAAAGTAGCAGGTGAACATCATGAGAAATTGCAGCAGGTCTGGCTCCTGTAGGTGGCAAATGGAGACTACTGATCCTGTTAAAAGGCATACAAAAAGCAAACATTACATGTGAAAGGACAGAAGGGTGCTGCTTACTGCAGTTCTCTATGCACCAATTGAATTACTAGTTCAAGAACATGCTATTGCATTCCGTTCAAAACCAATATTCCAAAATCTGTTGCAAATTACCACAAAGAAAGGTCATTATATAAATCTCACAGTAGATGTGAACCTCTGCCTTCAGCCATATACCCATGTAAAGGACGTTTTGGCTATACAACACTCAAACATAATAATCATACATTTCCCACTGCTGTTATCTTCTGATCTTTCCAAGTTGGCTTTTTTCCCATCTAGGTTTATCACTCCTGATGATGATGTCTGGAAGGTTTTTGTAAACATAATTTTTGCATATTACACGTGATCTAAGATCTGCTTAGTTTAGTTGAAGTTATACTTCAGTGTTTAGGATACCTGTGTAACTGGTTGTGCAAAAACTGCTCATCTGATTTAGTAATATGTGTCTAAAACCTCAGATGCAATAAGAGTAGTGCTTCTTAGCTGATCCATCTGCTTGGGATAGAGCAGAAGGAGGACCACCCATGTAACTTCCATATTGAGGCAGTGAAAAGCTTGGAAAGTCCCAAGCCACACTTGCTCTAATTTCAATGTGCTTTACCCAAGCTTTAAATGATCAGGTCATGTCCTAGCTCCCTGACAGTTCACACTTGTATCCCACTAGCAGAGAAGAAAACTGGAGGAAAAATCAATTTGTACCATATGGAAATTATTGTCTGTTGTTTCTATGTCTCTAAATTCCTTTCACTAGCTTAAAGAACTGCAGTGCCTTAGGAAAAAAAAAAAAAAAAAAAAAAAGAATAAAGCTTTGTCTATAAGGCAGCTTCCATGATCAGGGTGGTTTGGGGAGGAACAAGCCTGAGCATGGAGCTATGGCAGCCTCACCCCTGCAAGGCTGGTGAATTCAACAGCCCCTAACATCACCAACCATACCTAGGCTTTCTTACATAAGCTTTTTCTGAAGAAAGTAGTAGAACTACATTTTTAAAATATGCATTTCTCACATCCACAGAGTTGCCTAGATTTTTATCATAGTGCAAGATAAAAGTTTAGATTGGCACTTCAGAACATAAAAGTATAGTTTTGAAATGAAGGAAAAATAGATTTGAAATATCCAGTATAAAAATTCATGAGGTCTAATGAAAACTTTTTGTTTCCCCTAAAAATACAAGATTGTGATCCCAGCCCTCAGGTCAATACCAATACCTTGCACAGATCCAAGACTTCCTTCATGTCATATTCATCAAATTATTTTAGTTGTTTGTGTGTTTCTTGTGCATTTAACCTCCATTCTGAATTGGCTGCATTTTTACTGATCAATTAATTTGAACTTGTAAAATTTATTTTGAGTATTTGCTTTCTAAACAGTAGTTTTACTTATTTATATATAGAATTGCAATGGCATTGCAATATCTGAAATTTAGTATGACTTCCTAGATGCAACAGAAGAGACATCATAACTTTTGCTTCCATCTAGTGCATTTGTGAATTATTACCTTAGTTTCTCAAAGTTCAGTAAAAAATTAAAATTGATGAATTTAATTAAACAACATTGTCCCAAGGCCAAGTAGCTCAAATGTTCGGGTTTTATTAAACAGTAGTTTCATTCACACTTTCAAATTACACTTTGTTCAAAGGTCTTATGAAAAGAATTTTTATTTTTTTTTTTCCCTGTCCTTCTAAAATAAATGTTGAGGGGATTCAGCCTTCAAAGAGCTCATAGAATTTGAGATAGAAATAATCCAAAAGGATTTCCATGGTGATAGGAATATGGCCCAGGCTACACTTTAAGGAAATGGCATAAAAGCAAATGTTAGAAAAGTTAGATTAATAAGTAATCACTTTCACTGACAATAAAATCAAGTGGAATAGGCTAGACACGAGTGGAATGCATAAGTCATTGCTTTAAAAATGGGCTGGAGCAAGCAACATTTGGTCAGGTGCGCACAGGATCCAGACTTGGGAGAGCCTCTTAAAAAAATCAAGTTAATTATTGTTTGGAAAGAGAAGAGAATGTATTACTCTGTTTGGAAATGGAGGCTCTACAGCAAAAGACACTGAGCAGATGCAAATGGTTAAGAGGTGGAAAGTAAGAGCCTGTGAGACCACAAAGCTTCTATGATGAAAGAAAAATAGTGGGGTTTGTTTACTGATACTGAGTTTTGTTTAGTTATATGAATTAAGTGACACACAAATATTTTTATGACTGCATTTATTCTTCATAACAATATGAATGAGCCACTGAATAATAACAAAGTCCCTTGTGACTGCAGAAGAAGGGTGATTAAATTATAATCACATTGGATTAATTAATCTATAATATTTGTTCTTTATATGAAAGAGGAAAATCAGCCTTCAACATAAAGGTTATGTACTCATGAGGTCTGTGTCTTAATAAAGAAAAGGCTTTGGGAAAAAGCTTGACAAGCCCCCCAGATATGATATGTTGTAAATGTAGACAGAAGGTTATTACTGATATAAAATACATTCAATGTAATTATCAGCCACAACAAATAATCAGAGAGATGATAATGAATAATTAACATTTTTATTTTTCTGTAGTAATGTGTCTAATAGATAAGTGCACAACATTAAATTAATTTATTATGATATACCATTTTAGTAATGAAAACTATATCATCAAAATATCTCTTCAGTGGTACTGCAAGATAGCAGCTTAAATAACTGATAAGGCTTATTCCTTTGTTTTCCCCACCATCGTACTGATGATGCCCTGAAAGGAAGCAACTAGCAAAAGGAACTATAATAATCTTGAAAGAAAACCATAATAAAAATATAAAACTTACGACCTGATCCTCTAGTCCCAGTAAATTAAAAAATGCAGGTTATTTACAAAAAGGACTCAACATATTATGTTAACTTTATAGACATCTTATTTTAATTTCTTTTTTGCCATTTTTTAAACAACAAATTGTCTTTAATCCTTTCCAAATAAAATGCCAGTTGCAACTTATAAGGAATAAATTAGTGTGTCAAAATCATTTCTGTTCTGAATAAGAGAGAAAATGTATGCCTGTAAGATAATGTACATGTACATTTTAATTACTTAAACCCAACCATTTATGTATTGGAAGGATATAGTTTTAAAGACTGACCATATACTCGATTTTATGCAGTGTTTTCATACATATTATTTTAAATAACAGTAAATACTGTTAATTTTTAAACTTTTTTTTTTTTTTTTTTTTTTTACCTGTGGGTATTATCTGATTGTGCGGAAGAATGTAATCTGCACAAGTGTAATTTCTGAAACCCTGGAGCTCTGAGCAGGCACAGCCTGTGCTTTTGAAGCCCAAAGTGTGATTATTAGTTTTTAACTTTCTAATAAAGCCTGACCTGTAATCAGACACCTAAAAGCCCTTGGACCTCATCTTAGTTCAGTCTTGTAGCCTGCAGTTTAGGCTTATCTCTGGCTAATACTGGTGGTTAATTATAGTGCATTTTACAGAGCATTGCTCATGCTGATAATATTGTATTAAGTAAAGCTTTGTCTGTGTTTCAAAACAAATTTTTTCTTCTGCAGTACTTGGGGACCACAGGCAGAGAGAGATAGTCTGTGCCCTGAGAGTGTGAAGTATAAATCACAAGTGAAACTTCAGGGGTTAAAAACAAGTGTTTAGGCTTCTACTGTTTAATCAGCCAGAAGCCACAAAACAGCACAAAATATGACAGGCACCAGCGCTTGAGGTCGTGGCTGAAAGTGAAACAGAAGCAAAAAAATATAAGCAGCGTTGTTCTGTCCTCCACCAGCCAGCTAAGATCCTGCGTATGGAAAGCAACTCCTGCACTGTGTTGGTATGCCGGTTCTGAAGAGTCTATCAACACCATCATGTGTCTTGTTTCCATGTGATTCCTCTTTAACCTGCTGCAGTGTACTCCCGAGGATGTTTGTGAAGATGAAAGGAGGCTGCATGAACAAATAAAGTAAGGGAGGTGCATATTTCTGGCAAAAACAGAGAGGAAGATGGGGACAGCATCTGGAAAGCCTTGTTTTGGTATGATTTGTAGGCCTGGAAATGCAACAGTCTGGTGAATCCTGCATGCTGTAAGTTACACTAACGGTCCTCACCAAGGACAGCACTTGTACTTTTTCAGAATATTATAGAGACAAAAATACATTGCAAATGCTGTGCTGCAGAGTTGGTGTCACCAACACACAGACCTGCTTCTGGGATTATAGAGGGCATGCTGGCTTACATGTGTCTGAAGAACACCACCTTAGCGGTCATGATCTTGCTCAAAAAAACCCATGCGCACTGGGGATAAGTGCAGAAAGTTTTTCTTTCCAAATATCTAAGCAAGAGTCTCCATCAGAGATGGGTTCCAGCTGTGGTGCTGACTTCCTTTGGTGTGACATCAGAAAGATCCTAGGGGATTCATGACCCAAGGATTTGCTTTAATCCACACCACTGGGTAAATTGTCAATGGTGAGGCCCACTTTGAGGAGACTGGTATAGGCTGAGGAGCCTGTGGGTTGCAAAAATACTTCCCTTAGCTGAGTACATTTAAAGACTGCTATTTGGGGAGATCATCAGCTGTTTCAGGAGTCTGCTCAGGTAGTATTCAGAAGGTCTATTGCCTTCAATCCATATCACTCCTCAGAGCTCCCAGACTGATATTTTCTTTATGAACAGCTCCATCAGTTTCTCTTTCTGAGCAATATTTTAGCATTTCTCTTTCTTATTTTTTTCTTGTTCTCCAATGTCTGCTTATTAAATTATTATGCAACTGTGATACTAAATCTTATCTTTTGACTATAATGCACAGAAGAGTCAGATAAGACTTGAGGGGAGGGACAAACCATTTGTCTATCAGTAGACTATGAGAAGCAAGAGAAAGTGAAGATTGGAAGATGATGCTTTTGATGAATATTTGTAGCTGAGCAAGACAGTGCACTAAATGGCTTTTCTATTTTTCAGTATGAGAGCGTACTTGTATTTCTAAAAGCAAAATACTTTTACAAGACTCTAAATCAAATCTGAAGTTAAAAACGAAAGAAAAAAAGATTTATAACTCTGCCTCCAGCAACTTACTATTCCCTGCTAGCCAAATTCATCTCCTGTTTATTAAGTAAGGTATAGACCTCAGTTAAGAAAATTTTTGGTCATCTTATTAGGCAATAATCAGCAATAGTTTAAGGTAGTTCACAGGAAGTGATTTTTGTGTCTGTCTTCCAGTCTGCCTGTATACCTGTTTCAGGGAGAGGGAGTTATAAAGCAGTGTGCCAGGCACAAAAAGGGTGAAAATAGACCCAGAGATTAAAAGAAACCCCAACTTTAAAAAGAGTAGTTAAATCAATAGGCTTCCGAGAGTACATTTAATACCATTTCAGCAATGACTAGTGTTTTCCTGATATGATGGCAGCGATTTGCTAATTGATTTGGTCATCAAAACCACTAATGACCCAGTCTACATTGGAAAGCAAAGCGATTCCTAATTCAGAAGGCCATGGGATGGAGTGGGTCCATGTGGGCAATTTCTGCCAGGCAAAGGGAGTTCCCATTTTCATCCATGTGGTCACAAAAATGCCCTGGACTGAGATGTCCTCACTGCAGAGCATGAGCTTTGTTATTGCTGGCAGTGCTCATAGCAGGTGCAAGTCCTCTCTGTGCTGAAGGGGACCCTCCTGGAGGCACAAAGTGAAATTTAATTTTTGTTCTTTTTGGCAATGTCATTTTTTCCTTTCTTTTTCTAATTCATGTTCAGGTAGAGCACGGATTTCAGAATAAGAGTTGACATTTAGTTCTTGTTAAAATGTGGTTGTTTAAGCCAGTTTGATGCTGAAGAATGACTCAATTCCCTGCTTAAAAAAGATCTTTAAAAAAAGTATGCAGATTTATGTTTTGGAAAATCTTGACTGACTATCTTTTCTCAAAGACAAATTTTAAAAAAACCTAAACTGCTCCTGCCATCAGGCTAATGGCATAGTGTTCCATACCCCCTCTAAATCTAGTTATTATTGATCAGCTAATGCAGTATTTAATTATACTCGCAGGGGAGAGGGACTTCTTCAGTGTGTGATTCATTATCCCTTATGAATGGAAACTTCTCAATCTTGGTAGATAACCAATAAGCAAATGTTATTGATTGTTCTCCAACATCAAATAAGGATAATAAATATCACAATTTGGGGCTTGAATGTCACATTCAAGAGAAGCTTCATAACCATGCGTTAATGAGTTTCTAATCTTTGACCCCCTTGCTAATGCCAGCTGTGGTCTCTTTTTGATCATTACAACTTCTCTGTCATCACAAAATGACTCTGCCTTGGATTATCTACATTAATATAGGCTGACTACTGGAAAATCTTAACAGTATTGAATGAACTGTACTAAAAGCTGCTTATCTAAAGAAGACAAATTTCCTTAAAGAAAATTTTAGTAGAACTTAAAGAAATGGCAAGAATAAAGAGTGTCAAAATGAAAAAGTGGTATAAGAAACATTTGTGTGAGAATACAAAAGAGAATTTGGTCCTACTACTGAACAAGCTTCCTGACGGCTCACTCTGAATAAAAGAGCTGACCTTCTCATGAGAGTGGGGCAAGTTACGCGCCAGAGTGCTCAAACATAAGGCATCAGTAACTGCACCAGCTCATCTGTGATAACTGACCATGTATGCACTTTCATCTCATGACAACCACGGACACTGAGGTAGCAGAGCTGCCTTCCTCATCTTCAGACAAGGCCAAACTCACTAGGTTGCATTTGCATTTACAGTGGGCTAAGAAGTCAGCTGTGTAAAACAGCTACCGATACTCCAAGGCTTGTTTTACTGCTCTGTCTGTGTCTGCATATGCCTGAGTCCTAAATCCAAATCTGTAATTCTGAATCATCCTGCTCAGCTACCACCTGACTCTACAAGTTCTGCATCTCATTCGCTTTTATTTAAGTTCTTAACAGCAGTTATAGATTCACTCCCCTAGTCTATTCACTACTGCATGCTCTGTCTATGGTTAAATTAATCCCAAGTTTGTTTTTGAAAAGTTTCTTACTTTCCTGACAATTTAAATTTAAATCTAGTGGCTGGGGCAGCAGTGTTGGTTTGAAACCTCTCAGGCAGAGGAATTTCCTCTTTCAAATCTCACTTTTTGGACAAAGACTTAACATCTTCTCCGGATGCTCTTTAAAGGCCTGCTCTCTTCTTTTACACACTTGATCATTTAAGGCCAATCCTTTGCAAAAGGAATTTACCTCTTTGATATGAAGTCCCATATGGATGGAGGCTGATGGAGGTAGATGCATTAAAGCAGACTTTCAGAAGATAATTTTCTTACACTAACATTTTTTATAATGTCTGGTGCTTTTCAGGAATGTAGCACCCAGCTATAGAAGAAATATGAAGTTCAGGTTCTCATCTTAAAACAAGAGAAAATAGAAAAGGAGTTAGATGTTGATCTGTAAATCCACATCTATGTGGAGTAGACATGTACTTGCAAGTCAAATGTTCACAGTCAAGATGCAGTCATCTTGACTTTTAGACTATCTCAATCTGTTCAGTTCGCTTTACAGCAAACAGGATGTATTGCAGCTATTAGGCCAAGGAAATCTGGGTTCAAAACAAAACCAGATGACCTCTCCAAAATGAAACTTGCTGCTAGTTGTCTAAATAACAGTATTCCTCCAATTCCCCCCAGACCAAAGCAGTCCAAAATCCTTTCCAAAACAGCTTTCACTAAACTGTCTTCTGCATGTTTTCATTCTGAGAATGAATAGATTTGTCTGCAGCATGCTTTCTTGGATGAATGATGGACTTCCTAGCTGAAATATTCAATCTAGTTGTCTTTAGTGAACTCAGTGTGTTGTACTTTCATTAAAATTAAGTCTGTGGCAAGTAGTTTGTGGAGATTTACACCCTCATCCTTTCATTGCTGGAAATCTAATTTTAAAAGCTGTCTTGGGGCTCTGCTGAAGTGTTTGTGGAGTTAGATCCTTGGTAGGCTTTTTGACCTGTCATAGAAAACCACTCCCCTATCTGGCACAAACATCAGAGGATGCCCAGCAGTGGCAGAGTAGGAAGAAATTACAGCAGGGCAAGGCTGGCAGGGCAGGGACTCCAGGCATCAGTTGATCACCATATGCCTGAGATAAGCCCATGCTACTTTATCTTCACTGAAAAGTACAAAAAATTAAGGGTCCCTTTCCACCTGTAATCCATCCTTAATTACATCCTGCTTTTATATCTGTACTGTTTCAATCTGGATTTCACCCTTTGCCCATCATTATCATATCTGAGCTCTCAGTCCCTTGTCATGTATCCAAGCGAGCCCAAGGCTCACCTGACCTGCTGTAATTTCTTTCATACAATTTCTTTCTCTTCTTTCAGTATCAGCTGCAACACATTAAAAGGAACCACTAATATAGTCTTTCCACATTAAAAGAGCAAGTAGAATGTGAAAAGTTATGAGAGAACAGAGAACAAAGCAAAAAACACATTCATACTTTTGTGTAGATCTGTGCTCCCATGTCTTGAATGCTGTATCTGAGAGACCATAAAGCAGAAAATGAAAAAGGTCAGAGAAGGAAGATGAGGAACACAGAAGATAAGGAATGTGTTGCACAGACCAGGGAACTTCTGGCTGGGATGCTGGAGAGGATATAAAATGAGGATAAATTTTTGCAGGCTGTACCTGAACTTTTCAATTAATTTCAGAGTGGAGTTATTTTGAAATGGATCCTCTGGTTGTCTCCATTTACCACCTGCTGAGTAGGTTGTCAAGTACTTGTACCAAAACTGCTTTAACACTTGTATACAAGCCAATATGTAAACCTCACAACAGCACATTTCCCTACTGTGCACCTAATAGAAAAATCACCCCAAGTATTTACTATGAGGAAATTAGATATTGATAAGGATTGAACAGAGGTGGCAGTTTCACTTCTTATCATTAGAAATGCCAATTCCACTCCTCCAAGTTATTTCATTTAGAGACAAGAGCAGCTCACAGCAGTGACAGTGATGCTCTGGGACTTATCCTGTGTTGATTCCAAAAGCTTGAGTGTGAGGAGAAGCCCTGTGACAGCTATTGCCCTGTGACCTCTGATCTCTTCTGTGTTAGTAACTATAAGGTACTAGATTATGTGGGTGTGCAGTCAGTGATAAACACAGAGAAAAGCCAGATCAATACACAGCTCTACCCTCTCTGCTAGCAGAGCACACCAAGATCAAAAATGAGGTACAGCACAGAGCCTGAACTGATAGTGTCTGCAGAGAAGGCAGGACCAAAGCGGGGCAGGGGAAGGAGCAGAAGGCAATAATGTGGGGCAGAAGAAGGTGACGGCAGTGATACACCTAAAATTAATGTTTGGTCCCCCTTCAGTGTGAACCAGACTGTATGTTGGGTGGTATAAAACTGGTGATTTCGTACCACAAAATGGTGAAGCCTAAAGCCTGGTCTGTGAGGCACTGAACAAAGCCTTACATAAACGTAGAATACACGGTGCATTGTTATAAAACATTTCTCTACAGAAGTTACATTAAGCAAACATTTCATTCATTCTCGTATCCTTTGCCATAAAGCACTGGCATTAAAAACTTGTGCTTTTCAGCGGTGAGATGATTCTGTTATTTAACTGTACCTGAGTACCTGAAGGACCCAGTGAGATCAGGGGCTCGTCACCTGGGTGCTATACAAACATTCATTTATTTATTTTACTTTTAAATATTAGTCACATTCACTCATCGGGCCAATGATTTAAAGTACCAAAATATATGTTCTTTTGTATCATGTGCTTTCTGACCTTTTCAAAATCTTAACAAATATTCTTATGGATTAATAATATCGCAATGTCTAAAGACCTTTTTGGCTTGAGGCTGCATGAGTGCAAATGTAAAAAGCAGACAGTAGACACTGTCCAAAGATCTTATGATACAGCTATGCAATGTGAGACAGCAAGTGAATACAGTCAAAAAGGCAGTAAGAAGAAGCAATGAAACACTTCTTGTATGAATGATCAAGCAGTCTGACCACTGTTAAATTTTTTTTGCAGCAAAAATTTTATGCAGATAATGAGATACTTCTGTGCCAATTTATTGTGGGCACCTTCCAATTATGCAGAAGCAAAAGGACAAAAAAGGCTTAATGAAGAGTTTATAAAGGGACTGAGAGGTAGGCTAATGTTTCCACAGTGAGGAAGACACAGTAAATTCACTGGCAGGAGTCTGTGAAGGGCTTGGAAAGGGAAGTGTGGTTCATATATGACTCAGGAAGGAAAAAGCATAGTCAAAGCAACAGGCTAGAAAAACATTATTTTTCATAACATTCTCACCAGATATGAGCAGAGTAGGTTTAGACTCTTCTGAGGCCTGAGAAAATGATATTGCATCAATTGAGAGGTGAGATGATGAGAACTTGAGCCACTTGGAAAGACCCCATATTTCTGAGATGCTAAACCATCCAGATTTAGGCAAACCAGGCATCCAAAGATCTAGGGATTGACATGAGTCAAAGTTAACAATAGGGTTATGGTTTGAATCAAGTAGGATGGTGATATTGCTAATAACAAAGGAAGTGAGAGATGAAGTTTGGAAGGAAGGATTAAGAATTAAGTTTTTGCCATTCTGAACTTCAGGTGGTAGTGAAACACCAGAGGATGTTAAAGAGGCAGACCAAGACCTTAATGTGGACACAGGCATAGGTCTAGAGAGACGTAGATCAGTGAATTATTAGCATAGAAATGGCAGTTGTTGGTAATTGAAAAAGTCATCTTTGAACAGGCTGTGTGGGGATGGATAAGATTGGTGTCAAATTTGTTGCAGAAGAAACAAATATAGGAGTGTTTCAACAAGGGTGAAACATTCAGACGGCTGGGGTTGTAACAGGCTTTAATTAAAGTCATGATGTAAGGCCCATTCATGTAAATTCAAGTTGGCTCTAATGAGTTTTGGATCGGGTCCCAAGACGAAAAAAAATTAATTTCACAAGAGGGACCAAAGGGCAGAATTCAAAGCAGGTTGAGAGCTGGTAAGAGTGCTATTGAAGCTCCACCTATATGTAGTTATCCTTTTGGGATTCATTTTACCCAGCAGACGCAGACATTTCGTGTGGTTTTGCTATTTTAAATGATGTCCACGCAGTACTAATTCTGGTATCTTTAAGAACTCTTACCAAAAAAAGTCAGATTAGACCCAAGATTGTGTCTGGGAATCCTTTCAGAATATATTTCTCAATCATTGGTGATAAGCAATCCTGGCACACAGACAAACAGGGTCATATTATTGCTCTTCTTTTTTTGCTGAACAATAGATAGTACATAAAGTCTGGCAGCTCCTCAGATGCTTTTCTGCTAAAATAAACTCAAACAGGTTGGGGTAAAAACATGACTCCACTGAAATCAATGGGAATTTTGTCACTAAATGTATCAAGGGTATCACTGTGGGGCTTGAATAAAGTCTTTGGCATGAATCATAGGATTTTCTTTCCCTAGAGCATGTGAGCATAAGACAACTTGTCTGTTTGTGGATGCTCAGAAAAAAATAAGGCAAATAAAGAAAACTTATTATGTCAATGTGTATAGGTTAAAGTCCTTAATCTGGGTATGAAGGCTTCATCTGATCTAAAGCTCCTTTAGCTGAGAGCGTTTACATGGGGATTTGATGTGCTTTAATTTATGTTGTATTGACTTCACACCATTAATGGATTTGCTTTATCTTTCCCAAGTGCCTCAACTAGACAAGCCATTGGTTATAACTGACAGAATGGCGTAGTTATACCCATGGAAAAAGGCAACCAAATACCATTTGTTGATCTGAACAATCCCTTGAATTTACAGATACCACTAGATTTATTTAAACATCTCTTACACTTGCAGTTTGATCAGTATATTAAGAAATTAGCTCTGTGACTTAAAATAACCCAGTTGTAAGTGTGGTTAGTTTTAATTTATAAATGGCAGCCTTGTTGAATCCACACAACTTTGATTCAATTTTATTTCTATCAGTGAGGTAGCATGTCAAGCTGTGATAATATTTTTCCCCTCCCACTCCCTGTTAGTTTGCTGAAAAGACATATTTACAACACACTGAAGGGCAGAATCCTTCTTACAGCTTCTTCCTGTAGAGTGATTAAATTAATCATGAGGAAAAATGATCTTAAACATTGGACCAAGTGTCAAGAAACATGATTTCTCTCCCAAACAGCAAGACAAAATTTCCTTTTGGGATATTGGATAAATAGCTAGGGTCAAGATTTTCATTCTCTTGTGCCTACCTCGGGAGCATGAGTGCATGTTTGACTGTGCAAATCAGTGTATTGATTGATTCAAGAGAGATGGTAGAAGAAGGTCTAGGACACTGCATAACATGGCAATTCTGGGACTTGACTACAGATAACCAACATACAGTTCCTAAAATCAATTCAGTTTGCAAGCATCTCACCTTAAAAGTAAAGAAAGAAGAAAAAAAAAAAAAAAGAAAAAAGTTAGTTTTCCAGCTTTCATCATTTTGGAGGAAAACTTTGCCAAGGAGAGCTGACCACATTCCAATATAATCTTGGGTGTGTTTTCCAAGTTGGACACACATGTCACACGAGTAGCAGTGGGGCCACAAGCATCACTGGATAATACCAATAGGCACTTGTGGGAAGATAGGATTGGGGAGGAAGTGCTGGGATTTTTGGATTGGGTACCAAGGTGGTACCCAGCCAGGCTCCACCTGCAGTGACGGAGGTCTCATCCATGAACTTCCCTCCAGACCTCCACCACTACCATTCCCTTCAGCCTGCCTAAGCACCTCGTGTGTCTTGTGATCCACACCACTTACATGTAGGGTTTGTTACACATGTCCCACAGTAAGGAAGCTGATTTACTGGAAAAGAGAAAAAGATAGAAAAAACATAAAGAGGACTTTTCCCTGTATCTGTACCAGTCTCAGCTCTGTGTGACCTGACTCATAAGTCTGCATTCTTTGAGGTTGGAACATTGGAAATTCTTTATTTTGGATTTGAACTGTTCTGGCAGGTCAAATCTGGAGTGTGGGTGATAATTTCTCATCCCCGCTAACTCTGTTGTGATCAGGTGGGAGGAAGTCATCATTATAAGAAAAGAAAGCTTAGTAACTCACCTTAAAAGACAAAAATACATATTATGAAGTTGAAATATATGGCCTAATGCTTTCTGTGGATCTTCCAGAGGATTTTGTAATACCTTGCTGTTCAGCAAGGGAAGATTTTTATAACTCATTACTGACTACTGCCATGTTTAGAAGTTATCCTGGCTTAAAATTCAGTGCCAAAATCCTTGTGTGATTTTTTTTTTTTTTTTTCTGGTAATATTTCATAACTTCTGGTTTTTGTTTCACCAAATGAGATAAATGACAAAATGTCTATCTATATATAATGCTCATTCTTGTTTATAGATCTAAAAGACTTGGCTGAAAATAGAAGATAAAACGCTGCATGATTAAGAGTAGCTGAAAAATTAATATTTAATAACTTGTGTGCATGAACTTTGTCTTCATTAGTGTTAAGTGGTTAAAAAATAGACACATGAAAGTTCAAGGATAATTCATAAGAGCTAGAATTGACACCCTTGAAAAAGTTAGTATCAAGAAATAATTTCACCAGTTATACTCATCCTAGTAAAAGTTCTTTGATAGGGAGGATCCTTCATGATCTACCAACTGGAATTAAAAAAGTAATATTCAGAGGAAGTAATGACCCCACAATGTGTTCTGCCAAAACACTGTTATATGAATAGAATCTGTGGTTTACCTAAGTAGGGGAGGTGCTTATTGGTCCTCTGAGGCTGGAGCATAATTTTACATAAGAACTCATGGATTCAGGCATAGCATTAAAGTGTTAGGATAATTTGTATGGGTAGGATTCTTTCCAGTATTTTTCCCTTTGCTTTAATTTTCTTGTCTGAGGGAGAAACGAATTGAGAAGCCTAGATTTATTTTGATTAAATGAATTAATATTTTTGAAAATTAAGGTCCTTCTTCCCTTCCTCTGGGGTAGTGACTGCATGTTAGAAGAGATGCCAGTTCACATCCATTCAAAAACAGAAAAAGAAGGAAGCAAAAAAGAAAAGGTACAGGAAGTTGATGACAGTGTCACATGAACAAGGAGATTTAGCAAGAGTTAAGAGAGGCAGAATATGCACCACATTGCCTTTTACTCTGTTGAAGATCTGAATCCCATCACTCACTGCAGTAAGATTGCACTGATTTGCACTGCTATGCTGATTTGCACTGGTGAACAGTCTGACCAAAAATTAAGGCACAAAATGTCACCTGCATCTTTCTAATCCCACTTCTGATTGGTTAGTTATCCAAACCAAAAGCCTCTAGGCAGTGTATAAATCTCCTCCCACTCAGTCATGGCCTCATTCAGCAACTTGATGAGCTGTGATGGTGTTGGAAAGAGGTGCATCTTTATTATCACTTCTTTATTACAGAAAGTAAAATCAGTCATAACTAGTGGTGCCTCTTTCCCACACCATCCTGAAAGCAGTTGACTAAGAAAGTCAAAGGGAAAGACAAGGGATGAGGCCAGAAGTCCCATTTCCTTTGGAAAAAAGTGGTGGGTTTTAATTACTGTGTCCACACACCTTGTACACCACCGGTCTGGGTTTACTAAAAGGATAAACCCAAAGAATAGCTGGCTTGGGTGCACCACCAAATAGCACTTGTCCTTAGTGGTGCCAAGGTCTCTTCAGAAAGGATGAATAAAGCACGCAAGCCCTGGCTCATACCATCTCAGATGTTAATAAAACTGTAATTATTGTCTCCTTTTCAGATGTATCAGAATAATACCTTCACAGTCACAGTTAAATGTCAGCATTTGTTAGGAGATGCTACTATTAACGGAGTATTTCTTATTTAAAATCTATATAAAACTGTTGGTGTTTCAGAAACTCTTACTCAGGTTTGATGGTAATAACTATAGAGCAAGTATGAATGTCTTTCAGCAAAAATATTAGCAACATTTTCCTATCTTACTTTAAAACGCTGGGCTTTGAGATATTAATATTGATTACTTTATAATACTATACCTAGAAGAGACAGAGCAAGAGCAGGATATATGTAATTGTAATGCACTTTTCAGTGTGATATTAATAGTACCAAATTATTTCCATTTTCCTCTGTTTTATGAAGTATATAGAGTTCATTGAAACTAAAGCAACAGACTAAAAATTATTTTTCTTTTACAAAGGTCCTCCTAAACTAATTCATAAACCTTCACAATTAATAAAAGTAACACACTGGGACACACCTTTAGTCACTGAAATACTGATACTCAGAAGTTTACACACATTAAAAATGTGTGGGTTTGTTTCCACTTTGCAAAGCAAACTGAAGTTTCTGAGTAAGTTCTGTTGATTTGACTTTCACTTTCTGTTCCACCCATTTTCCTCCCCCATCCTGCCTTTCATTTGCCAGAAAGCCCTGTCTAGCTTATTTACATGTGAAAAAACTTGGAGCATCATGTGGTGAGGTTCCAGGGCAACACTGAATCCCATTCAATTCTCATTTCCTCCCTGACAGTCACCATTGAATCAATCATGTTTTCCATGCCCTCTTCATGACCACCTAGGAGATCCCAAATCACTTTTCATCTGCTGTGTCAATCACACTCAGACCATGTCCACTTTTCATTACTAACACACTGTCATGTGACCAGCTAATCTGTCACTTTCTGACAGCGGTTAGTGTGCCAATTGATTTAATTAGCAATCAATTAGCTTGTTACTATTGGAAGTAATTACCTTTTATAGAGAAAAGAGTGCAGCTGGCCATAGCAATAAAACCGCACTAATAAAACTGCATTTACCTCCCCTTCTCTACATTCAAAGTCACTAGCACTCAAGGGTTAGCAGAATTATTGGTGACATACACACGCTTGAAGAGTCCTAGGGGATTTCTTTGCTCTCCTGATTATGCTGGCAGACTCTTTCATTAGTATAGTATTTATATGTTAGGAAATAGGTCTGATTAAGGTTAATGTTAACATTTACATTGTTTACTTCAGCCAAGGTTTCAGTATCAAATGGTTGCTAATGAAAGCATTTTTTTAAGATGGCTACATATTAAAGCTCCTGCATTTGCAATAGAAAACTTCTTTAAAAAAAAAAAAAAAAACAAAAAAAAACCACCAAACACAACAACAAACACTGTGCCCCTTTAAAAAGCATGTGTGTCATGCTTAACTATGCTGGTAATGTTACTTGCTATTTTTGTCCACTCTATAAAACATACACAGAAATTTAACTTGTTAGGGAATTACGTGCTCTCATAAACCTTGGAAATTCTGCAGTAAAAACAACAGAAGTACTTTCAAGCTGTTTTCTGTTTAGAAAATTGATGTGAAGTTAGTTTACCTATCAAACAGAAAATATCCAACATGCATATATTTCTAATCTATAAGTGTGCCGTTTCAAACACCAGGACTGAAGTACATATTACACACTTATGCCATTAAATTCAACCTACAAAATACTCCCAAGGCAGACAATGACTCGCTACATTAGCTCTGTGGTGAACAGAAGAGTCAGTAATGAAATGAGTAAGTAGACTTGTACTCCATTCATCATCCTGTTTGCTTCAATATAAGTGTTCTTTTATCAGCAGTATTGGTACTGATGTCATCACACTAGGCATAAATCACAGCACAAGTGACAGTGTCCTATTAAGGGTCATGGTCTAAAATCATTATTGACAAATTAAAGACCACAGTTAGCCATTTTCCTGGTATACCCTCATTTGTGATATAGTTTGAACCTTTTTAGCTGGCTGCAGGATAAATAGTCATTTGTAGTTCTGAATAGCTGTGTATATTAACTCACCAACCACAGTACATTCCAAAAAAAATGGCAAGAAGCCCAGCAAAGACAAGGATGTTAAATCTTAGGCTGATCCTTGTCATCAGCTCGCATTTTATGGGACCTTGTTGTGACAATTAGAGGGAAGACACCATCGCACACCAATCTGTAATAAACACTCCTTAGTAATGTCTACAGTGGATAGGACAAAATCATTATGGTTGTAATTAGGTAGAGCTGCTGCTACAGTCAATGAAAAGCAATACAGGGCAACACCAAGAACAAACCTGGGCTGCTCCTTCCAGTGACTTTATTCCTCACATAAGTCAGGATGGGGGATACTCAGCCCCTCTGTGTTCAACCCATTTAAAAGTATCTCTCCTGTCATGTGTTGCTTTTCAGAGAAAGCAACCCTTCTTTTGTATATTGTCCAGTGTAGCCCCATACAGAAATGCTGAACGGAAGGGCGTTGACCCAGAAGAGGTATTTTACTGTTCTTTTTCAGGAAAGGGTAGAGGGAAACTCAGATTCCCCAAAGCCCTGTTGCTTCAGCCCTTAGGTAAGATGATAGCTGTAGCTCCTTCTGTCTGAGGAAAGTATTTATGATACCTGCTGCAGTCATTAGTTCCACTGGTGTTTATGGCTTGTTTGTTTCTTGCATTGCTCTTGTGCCATTGCTATTTTGTGGTAAAGACATCTTCCCCCCTCATCATTTTACGGAGGTCACTGGAACAGTCAATGAATGAGAAAAATTCACCAAACATCTGACTGTATGTACACTGGTGGAAAAAGGCATTGGGAAATTGTATTGCATTAGACATTCACTTCCAGCTGTTGTTGGCACCGTTACAGGGGAACAGTTTTTGTGTCTTCTTGCTGCAACACCTACCGGAAGCACTAATTTTCATAATGCAAAGCCGTAATAACCTTGGATGGTTTCTAGTGATTGAACCTGGAACTCCTGACAAAGTTGCACAGATTAAAGTAAAATTCTATCTGACTCCTGAATCTTCAAAGTGATAAATCCCATCTTGCTTCTCTCATTTTGTCTGTATACTGAGGGTAAGAAATATAGAAAATATTCTTTAATGTCAAAGGACCTAAAAAAACCCCAGTATTTGAGCATTTTCAGGAATGAAAATGAGAATCCCTTCCAGTGTCATTTCTTTCAAGAAGGGGTCTCTTAGGTGTGGGATGTGATTCTACTCTCTCTGATATATTGAAATATCAAGGACAGCATCTTCTCTTGGTTTAAATGAGGTCAAAGCAGTATTTTAACCGGAGTTATGTTCATTTCTGCCAGGCATGGATCCTGCCTCTTTTCTTGCAGTTGTGAGGACGGAGGCTTGTGAGGACAGAGCAGGCACTGCCCAGTTGCGGGCTGTCCGGCGTGATGCAGCGCCCGCCCTACTGGGTGCGGCAGGAAAGGGAGGTGAGGGTTAATGACAGGCTCTGCATTATTTGCTCTATTAGGCCAGTCTTGGCTTCCAAATCCATTCAACTCTATAATCTCACTCATTATACACTATGACTCTTTATAATGCTTAAAATGTTACCAAGTACAGTGTTATAGCAGAGACTGAACGAACACTGTTATTAACATACACAAATTTAAACAAAGCTTACTCATATGGCTCCTATTACCGTAGTATCTGAGCACCTCATTATCTTTAATGTATTTATCCTCACGACATCCCTCTAAGCTAGTGTAGTGCTATTATCTCCATTTTACAGATGGGGAGACCAATAATAAGGGTAAGTCTAGGAGCACAGTCAGAGATTTCAGCAGGGCAGGCTCATGTAAGAAAAAACACGCCTTCAGTGCAATGTCGTGGCCGGAGCAGGGTGATCTGTACTGCAGTGGTGTGCTGACCTGTCCGAAATTAATTTGAGCTATGCTGTAAGCCTGCAGCTGAAGAGTGGGCTTCTGCTCCTGGTCTGAGGGTGGGTCTAAGTCTGAATTGTCTCTATCCAGCATTCCTGGTCTGGTTTGGTTTTCTGCTTTAAAAATGCCTGTTCTACCTATGTAGCCTGTAAGCCTATATGAAGACTGGCTGCTTTTTTCAAGTGATAATGAAGCAGTTAAACAAAAGAGACTGGATTATCAGACCAGCTGATATGTTGTTGGGTTTTTTTTTTACAGATGTTTAACTTTGCTAAAAGTCTACAAAGTTTTTTAGGGGTGTTTAACCATCACTGGAGAATACACACAGGTTATATTTTACACATACAGGAAATAAACACATCCTAAGTGTATCAAAAGCCACATCATCTGTTATTTGGTGCTAAAGGAACACTAGAGTGAGTTGTAAACACGTTTTTGAATCCAAGGTCCAAAGAGTCTTGTTCTTATATCTCATCCTCAAATACTGTAATACTTGGAAGACCAGCTAATTTCAGGAGACTCTCATCAGTCTGGAACCGATGGGTGGGTTCTCCTCGTGGGATACCTCACTGCATCAGCAAAGCAATCACGGATTTTTGCTCCAGAGTTCAGCCCTGAACATTAGCAACATTGAGACCTGGGAACCTTGGCTCTAGATCCTCACAAAAATAAACCTGACATGTTTCAGGACAAAGTTCCAATTTTATCTCATTTCCAAAATATGTATCAGATTTTTGGTGTTCTGAATTTGAATTCTTTAACTTAAAGATCATTGTGGATGTCAAGCATAAATTCCCTTCTCCAATGCAATGGTTAGCCTCAAATGACCTCAGTCTCTGGTTTTCTTTAAGGATGTGACATTTCTAATACAGAAATATTTTAGATAAGAAGCTTCTGATTTAAAGTGAATCCTAAAAAATGTAAATTCATATTCCAGGCAATTTTAGTACATCTATTTATGTTAAGAACTGATAGGTTGGGGTTTTTTTACTACCGATTTTATGGGGGTTGGCTGAAAAACAACATTTTATTGTAATTACAACTTATGTGGGATTGTAGAAGTTTAAATAACATTTTTATAAGGTGCATCACATCCAAGAAAGCATCTCAGGTCAAAACTGATAGCACATATTATCCAAGAACAGCTTGTGACTTCAGACATTTAAAAGTGTTTAAACCCAGGTTTGAGCACCTGACCTGTCTGGTTTATGTCCTAGATGAGTTTCTTAACTATAAAAATGTTGAATTTCTAGTTCCAAGTATATCTTCAAAGAGAGACTAACAAGAAAATTCAATAGCTAAATTTCATAACTGACTTGTGGAAAACTTGGGCCGATGGTAGAATTTTGCCCTGACATGAAACAGAGACCTTTTCTAAAACAGTGATCATTTTCACAGGTTGGAGAAATTCTTTGCTGCTCACTCTACTTATTATTTTACATCTATACTTATTTCACATTTCTATTGCACTCTGTTAGAATTTATTCAAATGTGGGGTGTTTTGAACTTTGGGCAATTTGTAAGGCACTCTGATATAATAAATATAATAATTTTGTATTGAAGGTGTTTTAAAAGGAAGTCTTTCATTTGTTTAATACTTTCTACAGATTATTTTTAAATTTTTTAAAGGAATACATATTACTGTAATCAAGAGTTCGACACTAAAAGTAATTGATAGAGAATGCAGAAAAAGAAGTATACAGGGTTACTAATATACACCAGGGCTTAAGCTGACATGAATTTTTATCTTAATTATCGGACAAATTTGTACTCCCACTATTTAATTCAATTTGCATGCATCGGTAGACACTTATTAAAGGTAATATTACATCTGTCATTTTAAGACTGGTGAGAATTTTATCATAGGAGCTGCACGAAACAGCCACTCTATTATGTAAAGAACTCTTTTGTAAAGCTTAAAATAACCAGTACTGCATCCCAATTAACTATTTGGAGGAAAAAGTCTTCTTTATGGTACAATTATACATAATATGTAATAATATGTAGGTCTTTTCCTATATTAGGCTGTATATGGACATAATGAGTTCTTTCAAACACCTCCTGTTCTTAATATCAGATCAAGAAAAAAAAAAAAAAAAAAAAAAAAAAAAAAAAAAAAAAAAAAAAAAAAAGAAGCAATTGTAAGCTGATCTTAAATCAAGTTATTGAAGAAGGATGCGTGTGCTATGGCAGGTTTTGCAGACCTTTTCTATATGAACTGCATTGACTTACTGTATTGACAAAACATAACTGTCAAATCTGCATGAGCTAACAGCTCCTAATTCATTGTTTTTCCTTGGGATAGAGCCTTGGTGTACTGTAGAAAACAGGGAAGTAGGTACCTATTCTCACTACTGAAAGTCAGCTGCTCAATTTAAAAACCAACACAGAGTTACCATGGCACCAGCCCTATTATGCTGTGTATCATTGCAGAGGCTTAAATACTTAACACAAACACATTTTTTTAAAATATAAAAGCCTTTTAAGGAAGTCTATTTATAGTTGTAATAAATATATTGTCAGGCAATTTTGATAGGCAGTTTGTTAGGAATGTGATGTGTGGAATTTCACTGGGAAAAATTTCACTTAAAAAGGAGCTGTGGAAACAGAATTTTAAAATTATCCTGGTAGGAAAAGAAATATTAGGAACAGGAACAGCTGAACTATGTACCACTTCTCACCTGCACCTCTGCTTTTTGGCTGTCTTTTGATAAAAATAACATTCTCTTTCTAACTCGATTACTTTGGTTGTGACTTGCAGCCATTGACCTTCTGATCAGTCGTCATTAAAAAGTCTGCTTTCCCATCCAATGTTTACTGTGGGATGCCCTAACAAGATAATATAAGCAATGGCTTTTAATGGAAAGTGTAATTTCTCAGCTGTGAAGAATGAGGGTTTCCCAACATATTCACAAATCAAGACATATTGTCAGATATAAACTAGTATAATTGCCTTGGATTTTTAAAGACTGCAGAACCAGCTTAATGGAAGTTGAGATATTTTTAGTATTAGATTATTTTCTATTGCAGAATTAATCAGAGCATTACTTATCACTCTGGGAACAGATTAAAAAGATGATCTCAGCCTCAAAAAGGTACTTTAGAGCACAGCTGAGCCCTGTACTTTCAGAAGTGCACCGCCACTGTGTGTGACACTGGGAAGATGAAGATCATCAGCTGGTATGTTTGGTCTCTGCCTTGTATCCTCAACCTCACTACGTTTTCACTAACAGGGCTCGCAGGACACGGCCATGACAAGATATGGCTATTGATGCATATCCTAGTGTTGATTTTGTTTAACTGGATTAAGCATTTTGATATTAAGAACTATTGTTACCTTCTTTGCCTTTTTGATGGTAATTTTATGAAATGTTACTTCATAATTTGTACCGATTATTTTCTAAAAGGCAGGTATTTGGCATCAGGTGTTGGTTTGCAAGCAGTTGGGTACGCATACTGCTCTAGCTGAAGTTGTCTTTACTTTTGCTGAAGAAAGAGAGGAATAAAACAAATAATTTTTCTCCACTAACACAAAGTTCTCCGCGACTTTCTGTTGTTGCTATTGTTGAACCTGCCTGAACAGTGAGAAATAATCTGGGAATTGAAATTGTCGCTGGATGCTGTGTCAAAGAACAGCCCATCAATCTTGGAAGAAATTTTAAGGGAACAGGTTTTTCATGCCTGTGCGCTGGTAGGAAGCCAAGTGCATGTTGCCATTTGATGGTAAAATCAGCGTACACCTGTTCCAACCAGCTGGTGACATAACCTATGTCAGAGGGATATGTCACTGCCTCACCAGCCCAAACTGCTGGCGGTGACTGTGTGACAGTCAGGGAAGACAGAAAAAGGAACTTGGGGACCAAAAGAGGAGGAGTTTCCAGTGCCATTTCAGGGACACAGATGTGTGAAGAGTGTGATAAAAGAAGGAAACATCAGAGGGAATAAGCTCAAACAAAAAAGCAAATGTCATTTGCATGATGTAATTATGGACAACCATTGACTGCTTCGTAATAACACTCAGTAGGGCAATGTTAAACCTACTGTGAGTGCTAAAAAGGCCTCAGCTTGAAAAAAGGTCAGTGTGAATTAGTATATATTTGCAGATTAATTCTGAATGTTATATCATAAATTTTATAACCTAGTGGTTACTGGTGTATAGTGAAGATGACACTAATGCAATTCAGACAGGATTAATTCGGAAAGGACTAACATCTAGCTTGTCACTTTAATTTGTGGGGAATGAAGAGAATGGAGATATGTTAATATATGTGTGTATTGTGTGTATGTAACATGTGCATGTGTGTTAGACATAATTGTTATATTTCCTGCTGTGTTGCATCAAATTCACAACCAAAATCACAAGCTGCTATAAAAGCCAAAACACTATTAAATCTATTTTTAAACTAACCAGATTATGAGTTCAGCTGCAGTTTCTTTCTCAGAAAAAAAATCAAATCCTGCTAACACTTCACTGGTGTAAATGGTTATGCCAATGGACACCAGCTGAGGATGGTGTTGCTTAATTTATTGAACAGATGTTTAATAGTCCTTCTGATCCCCTCGTACCCTTATATATTTTTTAAAGCTAATGGATTGTGGATGTCCTATCTTACATTTCAAGACCCAGAGCTAAATTGTGATGTTTCAGCATGTCCCCCATAAGAGAAGAATGAGGCAGTACAAGATTGTGAGTGCAGAGCTGAGGTGCTTGCATTTAGTTGCAAACTGTGCTATGGACTCTGAGTGCCTGTAAGGTTATCACCGAGGATTGCTTTGATTTGCTTTGCAAGGGTTGACAGGGAATCTGCTGTAGATCCTTAATGTGGCATTTAGGTGTAATCTGGAGGATATATACAGTTGTAAACCCAAAAACCCCTTCCCAATCGCCACCCAGCTCCGTAGGCATCCAGTTGCCATCAGTACTTTATTCCAAGCCAGGCTGCAGCCACAGACATGCTGTAGAGTAGGGTTCATGACACTGGTCCGTTTCAATACAACATGACTTGAAAGTGGACAAAACCAAGCCCAAGCCTCTCTTTTCTTGAGGAAGAAGTCCAGCCAACACCCTAAAGGATAGGCAGGCGAGGGGCTTCAGCCATCTGGGGATTTTAATCCCCTCACAAATTCTGGCACAGTGAGCACACATGTCTATGTTAAGAAGAAATCCCAGCTTGAGGCCAAGGGGACAAAGCTCCTTCCAGTGGGCTGGAGTGAATTTCTGCATTTAAGACAGCCACTCAGTGGCTATATGTTCCTTGGCTCTCCAAAGGCCAACAACTCAACACACAGGGTCATTCACCTCTACTTTAAAGAGCTATACTTTTCTCCAAGTATTTCACAGGGAGTCAAGCTGCTTTTTCCTGAATCTGAATTTTTAACACCTAGCTTCATCCTTTATTAAATAGAGACTTAGTCTAATCCCCAATTCCCATTTGGTAAAATGGACAAATTATATAAAATTTTATAAATATATACACGTAAAATACAATTATATAAAAATGTAATTTCTTCTTTCTTACTCGCTGGATCCAGGAATTCCTTACTATAAAAACTTATAGCATCTAGCCTGTTATACTTTTAATGATATAGGAGTAAGTTATTCTTAATTTCCTGTGCATCTTTTCCCTTTATAATTTTGTTAGAGAGACACAATTTCTGAACTAGAGATTCCTAAAGTAATTAGAGAGATTGCTTTAAGGATTTCTCTATCAATTAATATATGCTGCCTTCTGTCTTTAACAGGCTGGGGAAGGTCTGAGACATCAACTACACAGCAAAGATGCCTAGTGAAGATTGCTATAGGGGGCAAACAAAAAATGTCAATATGCTTGGGACTAGTGACAGAGTTATGTTCTTGATTCAAATGGCTTTTATCATAACTGTGTTTTTTATTCTTATTATTATTTTCCTGAGATTGAATGAGAAATTTCACTTTCATGAAAATAGAAATTTGCATTCATCCATATTTCTTTTATTTTTGTCAAAAAAAAAAAAAAAAGGTGAAATTAAAATTCAGTCTCTTACAAATAAAAATTACCACAATTCAGCCTAAAAACAAAGCAGCAAACCAAAACAATGAGGAGGAGTTCTTTTCTAACCTCTTCTCGATACCCCATAGTTCCAAGTCAAGGCTTTCTGGATAGAGCTGGCATACCTTTATGCCAAGGCTGTCATAAAAGGAAAGATCAGCAAGTCAGGGTGTTGGGCTGTGAAAAACAAGAGCTTCAGCCCATATGATATTTTCTGCAAGACCAAGGTGCCTACCCAGTTTATAAGATAACTTTAAAAACCACCCTTGGTCAGCAAGATCCTTCCAATATTAGGGACCTTCAGGGTAGCCCTTGACTTAATTTTTGATTGTTCAGCAGTTATCCTAGGAAGAGGACCACATAATCATCCATCAGCCAGCAGACTGAAAAATGTTCTTAGTGTCAGACAATAGTCTGGACTGGGTTGAAAGACTCTGTTGCCAATATTCTGTAGTTTAGTCTTTAAGAGGAAAATATAACGTGAGGTAACTCAGTCACTTGGTGGTTCACCAATAGCTTCAGAAGAAACCCCAACTACTGTAAACATGAGCTGCATCTCTTCCTTGCAGTGCATCAGCACAGGGGGAAGTAACGTCGGTTTCGAGTGATAACATTCGTTTGTGCCTTGAGCTGGGAGAGAGGAGAAGAAATTCATTGAAGGCATATATAAGCTGCAGTCAGTGTTGGCTTACAGGAAAGCATAGGTGTCTGCCTCATGCAGGGGAAACCTGTTTGAGGTTGTAGACTCTGGAGATACAATAATACATCTTACAAACCAAAGATTTATGAAGGATTTGTAGTGTTCTCTGAGAAGATTAGGCCGACTCTCAGACTGGTGAAAGGAGACCTCTGCTTGCACAGAGGACCTCACTGCTCCAGGCACAAGCAGCGTGAGCCATGACTCCTACTTCCAACATTAGCTGGATTCTAACTGAAGGTGTTGGATTTTTATTTTTTTTTTCTATATCACCACAATGCTTTGTAATCTGGCAATCCCTGAGCTGCTTATATAAATTAATGCAAGATGTTAGCTGATACAACTCTGCTCTTAATGTGTGTGAAAGGGTTTGAGTCTAATGTCTGAGAGTCATGTGTCTGCACATTGCCAAATGAGAGCATTCATATTTTCTTAGACTTGTAATATGTTTATGCATTCCTAGACCTATATCAGCTGCTACCTTGTGCTGTTCTGTGTGTCCTGTTCTGGAAAAGGGTGTTTTTTGTATTTCCTTTTGCTGCAATTGTATGAAAAGAACATTTTTGTCACTTTCAAAAGAAGTATTTTTGACATACAAGGGAGAAGACACCCTGATTTCCTTGTTCCAGGACAGACAATAATTCCCTGATGCCAGTTAGCTGCCTGCCTTATGTTATTTCCCCCCCTGAATGCTCTAGCCACCAAACTCTAACTTCCTCTTTTCATTCAGTACTTAAAGGTACAAGTGACCTGGTTTGGCCTAAATTTTGCACTATTTATCCTACAGACAGAAGAATTTTCTAAGAAATCATTGAAAACTCCAAAAACATGAATAGAAAATAAAACCACTACTTCAAACAACAGGTTAAAAGCAAAAACCAGAGCTTCTGCAAAGTTGCTCAGATAGCATAATGGTGTTTGATATTAGCCAGAACCAGTGAGGAAACTGGAGCACTCTGAACGTGAAATATTTAAAAATAGTTTCATGACTACATAAATACCTTTGGAATTTAATTGAAACTTAAATTCTTTGAGAGTTATTAGTCATTAAAAAGAATGACCCTCTATTTAATTTTTAGATTTTAATCTCGTATTCTTTTCTCTCCCATTAGCTCAGAAACCAGCTTGTTATTGCCCCTTAAGGCTTTCTATATAATTAAATATTCCTGAAACTCCAAATGCCAGTTATACTGGAAGAACCTGAATCAGAGTAATGCAAGGTTATTTACAAAATTTTTCTGTTGAGGGTTTAGCACTTGAGTCTACTTTTACTCACGTCAGGTATGGGTCATAATTTTCTTGCATAGAAATGGGAATTTTTGTCACCAACCTTAGTGTGATCATCGTAGTGTGATCATGAGTAGGTACATGTGTCCTTGAAGACATACAGCTCTTTTTGCTTAGAATGATGATGAAGATATTTCTAGAAGGGACTGCTAACAGCCAAGAAGTAAAACCCTCCAGGTCTGGGAACAAGGGACCAGAGCTTACACTCGGTAAAATGTGTGGCCGTGTGCATGTGTATTGTTTTATGGGCAATGTAAGATTTATGAAGTCCTTAACTATAAAAGTCCTTACTTTTAAGTGCTGGATATTTTTTTGTAAATGGAGTGTTAGATAAGTAGACCATGTGGTGGATATAGAGTAAGTATTTAATAATCTGGGAATATGGGGGTATAATTTAGCCAACGGTGCATGTGATTGACGGTGAAGAATTGTTCCAGCATATCGATATCCATTTTACTTTTTTATATGTCTAGTTATTGGAGAAACCAGCAGGAGAGCATTGCAATGACTATATAAATAAATGCAAGACCGAGGTCCACTTTCAGGGCCCAGGGCAAGACTATACAGGGTTTTTTTGGCAGAACTGAGTGCGTTAAAGGTCTGTGAGAAATTAGACATTGAAAGGAGTCTCTGGAGAGAAAAGAAATCTGTGAGAAAGCAATTCAGTCATCCAGGCTGTCTGAAGAAACCTTCCTGGCTTCTAGGGAAAGGTAAATCCAGGAGATGGCCAGCCAAACTTGACCTTTGCTGCAGGACAGGATTTTGTCTGGATAGCTGGGGTTGCTCCAGCAGGGCAGACCCAGCTTGGGCATCATATACTGCTCCAGATGGAGAGGAACAGGAGCTGATCACACTTCTGTACGTGCAGCCTAAAATGGCCTTTGGGAGCAACTGGTCTGTGCCGTGCCCTGCTGCAGCATGGGGTCCCTATGCACGTGTGTCCCTTCCTTGCTGCAATACCATATGGAGGTGGTCAGTGGGACTGCAAGGCTTGGATGCTCCTCCTTGGATGCAAACCCTACAAGGAAAGAGTGTTTCTGGCCACCTTCAACTCTCATGCAAATTGCCTTTAAGGACAAGCAGGCTTGAAATTGTCCTCAGGGCTAATTAGGTCTTAGGTTTAGGTACAGAAATAAGCAAGGGAACAAAACTCAGATAAGGACAGATTCTAGATGAAAGATGAACATGAATGAGAAACTATTAGCAAAACTCTCCTTTTACTCTCCTTTTAAATGGAGCCTGAGACTGTTCTGAGTGACTCCTGCATAAAGTGTGCATAATGAAGGGATGAGGACTGGAGAGGGTGGTGGGAATAGAGGTCAGTTCATAGCTCTGCCAGAAGCTTCCTTGGCCAGTCTCTTGGTCTGTATAAAATTTAATTCAATGGGACCCTGGTCTTTGTTTGAAACCACCACATATTTTGTTGATGCAAGAAATAGCATTAACAATAGTACACCTGGGTTTTATGGTGTTGTGGGTTTGGATTTTTTTCAAATTCCATCATGTACCACTTTCCATGCCTCTGTTTTACTTTGGCACAAAAGGCAAGGAAAATTATGATTTAGGAAAATGTATATGGCAATAACCACCAACCTTATCCCAGATAGTTTTAATTTTACTGTTTGCATTTTCTGAAAAATCTAGGGATTTTGTTTGTTTGCTTTGGGGCTGTATTTCCTGACTGAAGAAACAGTCAAAGTAAAATATTATGAAAATATTTGATTGGTCAATATGAAGCCCATGATTTGTCTTGTAGCACTAAATTAAAAATAATTTTTAAAAATCTTCAGAGGTACATTCACTTGCTTCTACAATAGTTTAATAAAACATTTTGCTACCTACCAATATCCAGAGAAAAACCCAGACTAATGAATTTGTACTGTCGATTTGGATGAAGGGTATCTTTTGAAAGGTTTGAGCTACTGGGACGATATTACTACTGTATTGTGATTTTTGTATTAAAATGCATCTTCCCAGCTGCATATGTTTAGGATAAAACTGGGATCTGTATCAAGAGTAACTGTCTCAGATGGAACTGAGCACATCAGTGATGATATTGGCTGAAGAAAAGAACATTGGGACAAAAAGATAGCTTTTTCATGACAGTTCCTTGATAGTCAAGCTGGTGTTCAGTGTTGCTGGACTTCCAAAGACATCTGTGACCAAACTTGTTTGTCTATTTAAAACTTACTGGAATACTGTATCAATTTCTGTTAAACGAGCTCAGCAATACAATTTCTCTCACCTCTGTCTAACTGAAAGTCCCTACTTTGTCACTGTATGTCTGAGCTCTTTTACTAATTGCATCTTGTTTCTTTATTAATCATGAAATCTTAAATTTTATTTAATTCAATTATACAGAAAACTTCTTAGCCATGACAAGAACAAAGCAATATTCTGTTGTAATTTAAGAAAGACTATATTATGGTGGGAATACATTTGAATATTTATATAAGGAAAAAATGTTTACTGTGCAGAATGGTATACCCAGTGACCCAAAAGATTTCCTTTGAAACTTAAAATGTCCATATGTTAATTTCAGATGTGACTGCATACTTCTGCTGTCCTTTCTTTGATCCTCTTTCTTTCCCACATCAGTGGCATTTATCTGATTCTCATTATTATATCATCAGGGCTCTTCAAATTGCCTTATATTTGTTTTGGTAACATCCATGTGAAGTAGTTAAGTACTGGGGCTTTTACTTTACAGACTGGGAACCAAAGAGAAGGAATTAAGTGACATGCCCAGGGACACTTCCAGAAAGACTGTGGCCAGGTAGAGACTTGGAAATTAGCCTTCCAGCTCCCAGACAAGCACCAACATCAGGTAATAGGACTCCCCTGCCTCTGCTTGTAGTACTACATCACCTGACTCTTCTTAGCTCTTTTTTACAAACCTGAAGTCAGGGAACGAATATTAGAGCTCCTCTATCTCGGTACCAAGGAGATCTAAACATATATCTAAATGTAAGTAGTAACAAGTAGCTTCTAGGGGTGGGATTTTGTCATCTAATTCAAGAAGTCTGTGCTGCAGGTGACTACATCTGAGTTAATTGACTTGCTGCCTCTTCAGTCCAGAGAAAGATGTTTCGGGGTGCTTTTTGTCTAAGGTGGACAAGGTATAAATCATGCTTCTGAAATACCTCTTTCACCCCATGGATGGTATCTGGATGCCTAGTTCAGTGCAGAAGTTAGGAAGCTGGAGTCTCAGCTAAATTTGATTATTGTTTCCAAGTCATCACATGTGCTTGCTCTAACATTTCTTACCCATCTGTATGTCCTTTATCAGCACTCTCAGACTCTTTAAAAGGACAAAGATGCTGCTAGAAGGACATGAAAGCCATGAGTGAGCATGTAGCATGGAGCAGACTGCTTACACTCTAACCATTGCTCAATTCTCTAACCATTTACACAACAAAAGTTTTAGTACATGATAACTGGACATGAAAGCACACTGAGTAGATCACAGAGGGAGGTGGACCAGAATTTAACCAACAACACAGACTGCTGTTTCTATCAGGTCAATAGTGTTATGATTTGTAGCAGATCAACCAAGCAAGAATCAGCATAATCTAATTTTTATTCAACTTCTGTAATTCATTTTGCCACATCTTACAGCTAAAAAAAAAAAAAAGAAAAAAGAAAAAAGGTCCACATCCTAAATTGTGCTGCCACAGTGATTTTCATTTACAGACAAAAACAATTGAGCTAAACTTTGAATACGCTACTTTAATTCCTTCCATTTTGTTTCCTTCTTTGTAGCACATGTGAATTAATACTTTTGGGGGGAGTGGGAAAGAGTGTCTTAGACTTTCTTCTAATGCATCATGAGCTAAATAGTTCTGATCACTGATTAAGGAAGGCTAACCTAATGAATTAAACATCGGTTTGAGAGCATGGCTTTCAAAGAGGACTTTCTATGTAGGGTTGCCATGCTGCTGTCCATGATTTCCCAGGCAGAAATATGCATGCATGCATTATGGAGATGGATTCCCAGTGTGCAGTAAGCCAGGCATATCAGGTTTATTGTGCATGTGTCGACATTTTTTGGCACATTCGTGAACGCATCCTACTTATTTTGCCTGCGCCATGCAATTGATATGTAGAAGATGTTCCTCTGTCCAGTACTTGCCAATGTCCACAGACCAGAAAGAGGTACTGTAGCTATTGCCAAGCTGTCAGATATCCAGGAATGGCTACTGTCCTCAATGCCATAAAAACAAGATATCCAGGAGGAGAAAGAGGACATGTTTGAGTTTCCTGGACAAGTGGTTATCCTCATTCCATGATCTTAGATACATAATTTCATTTGATTGCTTACACATCCACATTTAAGGTGAAGCAATTACAACGCTAAATTACACTAAGTCATATTATGAGATGAAACAGTGTTGGTAAAGAGCTAATATTCTTCTAGATGTAATTTTTCGGGAGCTGTAATCCATAAAAATACATTTCAAATCATTGCAACCCTCTCTCAATTTCAATAAAAGTTGATGGTCTCTGAGACATCCCCAAAGGAGATCCACAAGACATACTTTTCACTCTTTATAGATAACCAGTTATTTCCATCTTGTATTGCACTTAAGACTAGTCAGGCTTTTGTCTCTTCCTTTTCAAAAATCTGAAGAGCATTCCCAATACAGTGATGCAAATAGGAGTAGGTCTAATTGGTAGAAAAGGGATTGAGGCAGCTGATTTAGAGGAATAAATGTTGACCACAGAGGCAGCAGCTGCTCTTCTCTTAGAGAGTTCTTCAAAGTAAGCGCAGTAGCTTGCTCTGATTCCTTGTCTGTTCATATACCTGTTTGTTTAAAGTCATCCTGGGCACACTGCTTTCTGTCTGGTTAGAGGGCACCTCTTCACCTTCCCAAGCTCCAGTTATTCTTTCCTGACAAAAACACTTGTGCATGAAGAGAAGAAAGTCTTTGCCCTTGAGAATGTTTGCTGCTAGGCTGCATTTGACTCTCCACTGCATCATGAAAAACTGACTGCATCTGAAGCTCCAGTTATATTTATAATTACATGAAGGGATGTGACACTAAAGGAAAATTGTGTGGGTTTTGTTTTATGTAATTTGTTTATAACTTAACATGGCACTTAATAAAAAAGCTGTATAAATCAACTGATACAAACAATCATTCCTTTATCAGGAAATTACATGTGCCATGTATTGGTTAGTGGAATGAGTCTTAATGATATTCAGTCAAAAGCTGCAGATCTGAGAATGAACAGGGGCCTCTTAATAGAAGAAGGTTCTATTTTTCCTGTAAGGTTCAGAGATTCAGACAATAAAATAGTGATTTAATAGACTTTAAGTCAATCAAGATGATACAATAGTGTTAATTAGCCTTTTGTGCCTAATTCACAACTAATTCTGTTGTCTACTTATTTATGTTCTAAAGTGGCCCTGATGAAATTTTTAATATTTCACCTAAGCTGAAGATTCATTTTTATGCTGGCTGGTAATTTTCTCATATATAGCTTGAAATTGTACTCCAGATAATTTTGCATAGTAGTATATCTACATGTCAGGACCATTGGCTGCTGTGTTGAATGGCTCTTCAGAGCTGACAACTGGATAATAGCTTTACTTTCAGCCAGCAGAGGAAGTCAAGAGCAAAAGTGTAGAGATAATGTGAATATAATTCATTATTCAAATATGCAAGTGATGAACTGAAAACAAAGAGGGAAGAGTAATAATGGTGTCATTATTTTTATTACTCTTGTTTTGCAAACGTAGCGTGAAACATTAAAGTAGATCTTTGAGAGATTCTCAACTGTACAGTGACAAATTTACTTTCTTGGCAATATTGATAAAATGAAAGTAAAGCAGACAGGTTTCTGCAGAAGGTATGCTGCGCCGTTAGTTGTACTATTAAATATTTTCTTGTTGCCTTTTGCTCTTTAAAATTCACATTATTAGTTACTCTTTAGAAACCTGATCAGTGAATGGAAGAAAGTGCATTGTTGTTCTTGTGGCTCTTTTTAGTTAAGACAATCTTCAAAGCTTTTAAATCTTTGTAGCATGACTAACAAAGGCCAAATAGGCAGGTTGTGTAAAGCTTTCCTTGAAAAATGAAGAATTTGCATGTGATATCAAAACATTCTCCATGAAAGCAGCACAGATACAGGTTTTAATGGAATAAAGACCTAAAGAGAATCCGTTTGGTAACTGTAGTGTTTTCTCCTTACTGTGCTGTTTAACACTCTACATTTCGTATCATCTATTTTACTTCTTCAATGCTTAGGTAAAGGTTTAGTAAGGAAAACCTTTTAATTTTTAAGTGTATGTACAGTGATATACAGAGACTTTCAGAAATAAAAATGAGAGATGCTTTCTGTTAAAATTACAGCAGGGGTAATGGAAATCCCCTGCAAAGGTTACATCCCTTTTGTGTGGGGCAGAGTGGCAAACACCCTTTTCTCCAGGCAGTTTATGCACTAGAGAAAGAGAAATGAAGCACGGAGGTGGCATGGGGGTCTCACCTCTGCATGCATCAGTAACAGAGAGCAAGGCAGCACATCTGGAAGGGCCCAGGTACAAGCTATAGCATTCCCTATCTCAGTTTAAAATCTCTTTGTAGATGCATAGGAAGGCTTTGTGGATTATTTTTATAGTACCTGCAATGTGCACATTAGTTGTTTATCATACTGCAAGAGACTGTACGGCACGCTTTTATGAAAACTGTCCAGAATTTACTGGCAGATTTGACATGCAGCTGTTGGGAGGTTACAGCTCTGCATAACCCTTTCTGGGAGAGCTTGAATACGTGCCACTCTGCAAGGAGTTAATCTGAGATAAGGAAGAAAGGGATTGAGGTAGTTAAAGCCAGCATTATCTTCACATTTCTAAAAGTAAGTTGAAGTAGGCAAGGCAGGCCAAGTCTGGGAAGAAGAGAGAAGTGTTTTCCTCAATACACAAATGGGAGACTGAGACACAAGGGAATTAAGAGTCTTGCCCAAGGTTGAAGAAGCTTGTGGGAGACCTCTCCCCACTTTCAGTTCATTGTTGTTCCCCCAAGACTGTCTTTTTCAGCTTCACAAATAATGTTTTGCCTCTGAAACCAATGATATATTGAGAAGTGGTAGAGATTAAATATTCAACTCCAAACATTTTATCATTTTCATGGTAAATTAATAAAGGTATGAAATGCTAAAATCAGTAGAAGTGCCACAGAAGTTTGCATGATATTGTAACTGGTGATGAACCTGATTCTCTTCTGGCTTACATTAAACACAGTTAGATCCCACTGTTTATTTACAGCAGCTTAAATGGTAGGAGACTTAATTCCATTTATTGCTATTTCTATTTTTCTCACCTTTACCTGATTTCACATCTACAACTTGTACCTAAGCTTGAAGTAACCTTTGTATCTAAGTAACTGACATGGAGATTTGGCTGCCAGCCTCCAGCTGGAGAGCCTAAGAGGATATCAGAGTTCTCCAGGGCTACGGTTTTGGAAACAGACTGTGTGAAGAAAGGACCACGACTGCAGTGTGAACTGGGAGTTTCAGGGACAGCTTGTTCCACTGCTTTTATGACCCTGGAAGAGTCACTTAGATCCTGAGTCAGAAAACTATTTAAGCACGTGCTCAACTTCACTGGGACAGAAGCCTGTGCTTGCAGAAGCATGTGTTTAAGCACTGTCTTGAAAAAAATATGGTTTCCTGTATCAGGGCTTTTAATCTCTCCATTCTTCAGTTCTCCATCTGTTAAAAAGAATTAACAGGTGGCAGAAAGGAAATGTTGTTATCTGTCTTCTGTTAGCTCTTTAAAGCCTCTGACTCTGAGTGTGTGGAGCCACTATCTCTGTGAGCCCTCAGCCTTTCTTGAAGCATCGCTGTCATAGCACAGTGAACAAGAATAATTTATGCAATTACTTAACAAGTATATTATGCAACACTGAGCTGCCCAGAAGCAAGACTCTGAGGAATGGGGAGGGACTCTTGACCTTCCTAGAAGAAGCTGTAACTGTGCCAAGGACCCCATGGATTGCACTTCAGCACCAGAAATGCAGTGGCTTCACTCTTCTCTGGGACACTGAACAGGTATTGGTGATGTCAGATCAGACAGAGGTCTTGGGCAGCCTCAAATAGGAGAGGAAAGGTCCTCTTCAAGGTAGCAGCTAATGATGCCTAATGCAACGTGTTCTTTACAGCAGATACCAGAGAATTAGCTACAGAGAATAGTTGCTTTGAGGTGATGACTTTAGGTCTGAGAACAGTGATCTAGAGCATAAGGAAGCTGGCCAGCCACAGGAGGAGTAGTAATAACCAAGTCTGCAAAATCTCGAGCTCTGTTCCTCTACCATTGATAAAGCTAAACCCAGAAACCAGTTATACTTGTATGCTACACCCATGCTGGGCTCCCTGGCTTGGAAAGACTCACAGTGCAAAAGAAAGTTCTTCATTAATTATTATTAGTAGTATTTATTTGCATTGTATTATGAATACCCCAAATGCAATACAGAGTAGAATATAATTCCTGTTGTAAATAGCTATAATCTAATTAGATGAGACAATTAAGAACAGGGAAAAGATATAAAAGGGTGAACAAAAGGATAATTAACCAACATTTCATTAACTCCAATATTTCTCCTTTTGTTTGGCTCTTTGAAGTTTCTTCCTTGCTGATTTTTTAAATAATTTCTTTTTAAATTAGCAAAATCATTTCAATTTTCACTTTGGCTCTGTGTAAACTTGAGAAACAGCTTCTCATTAGAAATGTATTAATTAACATGATAATAAGCATGATTCTGCCTCATGGATAAAGGCAGCCCTTTCCTATTAAAGGAGTGAGAAGGACATTACACACTGGCTGCTTCAGATGCTGCATAACAGTGTAAGTGATCAAAGCCAGCCCCAGCCCAGCACGGGGACACTCTGGGCAGTTGCCCACATTACCAAAACCAGAGGCGTAGTTGTTCTTTCAGTGCAATTTCTTACCGCTCAGTTATCCGCTGTGTGATTCTGGTGGATGTGACGGATAGATTTATTTTGCTGGGTAAGCGGGGCCGACCCGAGCACGGCAGCAGAGCTCAGTGCTGCCCGTTCGGGGGGAGCCTGCAACCTGTGCTGAGCTCTGGGCTGCAGCAGCTGCTTTGCTTCCAGTCTGCAAAGCAGGCAATTAGAGTCAGCCTGGGTATGTCTGCAAAAGCTGAGGTCAAAACTTTGACTGAAGGTTCACATGCTTAGCCTAGCCTGTGCTTAACACTGTGTTATTTATTCCCATAGCTTTCACGGTCAGCTTGGTTGTTTATCTGGTTGTTGCTCACTGTATTCCTGGGAAATTTCTGTTCCTCAGAAGGCTGGGGGGGATTTGACAAGGGCTGCAGCACAGGTGTGGTTTCAGTCCCTCTCCGGGCCTGTATAACCATGTGCTGTTGTGCTCAAGAGCATTTTCCCCATAAATGGAGAAACAACAAAGCACAGATGGAGAGGCAGAGGTGGCTTTTCCACCAGCCCCGAGAGCCTGATAGAGTTGCTGCCTCCTGGGTCCTTGTCCACCTCCGATGCTTTTGCACCAGCTCTACAGGCAGGATTAGTAAGAAGTGTAGAGACAGGGAGGGTGTGATATGTGAGTTATTTTCACAAGTTAGAGATGACCCCATAACTCATAAGTGGTAGAGCGGAGCCTGAAGAAAGGAATTTCTGCTCACCACTGATCGTGCTCACTTAATTTATTGCTTAGCATGTACCTCTCCTCATCAACAGTGAGAAAACTAGTTTTCTGTGCAAAGCTAATGCTTCTGCTTGTTTGATCCTTGAGCAAAGACTGTCTCCTTCCCCCTCATCCCTATGAGTGCAAGATATTTCATTGGGTAACACATTTTCAGGTGAATTCTGAGCGTGTTGTGTTGTCAGCTCTAAGCAACATCATAGACAAACTTTTTAGTGATAAAACAAATTGACAAGTATGTGTCTGACATGGCATCTGACTGTCAGATGTTAGAGGAATGCAAAAGACATACCATCACAAGGCATATAATTCAGTGTGTGTGTGTGTGTCTGTATATATAGAACTAACAATTTATATTCTAATCATCACAAAGCAATCATACTGTGAGTGCATTTTTGTTATTAATACTTACTCTTTGATGCATAAACAATCCCATTTGAAATTCCTGGTACCAGCTATGCTAATCTTTCACTGGAAAAAACTTATTTGCAGAGGAGGAAGAATGAAGGGTAGGTAAGCGAAATGTATTTCATCTGTTTGAAATAACTGCAAAACTATCAGCATTAACGGAAAAAATATTTAATGAGTATTGCACTAGCCAGCACCAAAAGTAGTGAGATACAGAATTGCATTTGTTCTGTCACAGACATGACTGACATTTAATTATTGTCTATTTTTGTGCTGATAATCTCATTCTTATCATTCATTGTTAAATCCTTTAGAACCCCAAGAAAAATGAGATCAAGTGACAAAAATAAGATAATGAAATCATATGAAGTAGAATAAAATTATATCTTGTTGGTAAGAGGTGATTCAGGAGACTAGGTTATTTTATAGGGTTGTATAAGCTCTATAAGTGATTGTGAATTAAATGTGTTGAGCTCACAAAAAAGCTTTGGAAAAGAATGGCTGGTTGCAAGCTAAGCTGACTGTTGCCATTGTGCAGCGCATGCCATATGCAATGATATAAGATCATTGTAAACCTCAAAAGATGGTGAATTTAAGTCTTGCTGGGGAAAAATATATATCTTTCCAGCTCACTTCCCTTTCGCCAGTTTGTTCCCTTTGTGCTGTTGTGAAGCTTTTGGAAGCTGGTTTGTCACAGTGACTGTAAAATCAGGATCTATTTTTATCATTCTTAGCTTTCAGCCAGAAAAAGGCTTCCCAGTCTTTTGCCAAAAACTGTATTGACTACACAATCCAATCCAAGATTTTGAGTCACTGTGTATGTCTGTTTGCAATATGTAACAGGAAAACACTTCTAGCTGAAGTTTTAAATGAGGTAGGAAATCTGTTGCAAAAATTAGATGAACAATGAGTTCTGCTTAGGGAAAGTCAAAGACAGCACTCACCATTTATTAGTCCTTTCCAAGATAACCTGTTAAATTAATTGAAAAATTACTTTGCAAGTTGTTCAGTGGTGAAAACACTGTGGGTTTCATTTTGTTCCTGGATAACCTCTGAATGATTTAGTGGAAATCTGCTCTATGCACGCAGAGAAAAAATGCTGACAAACAAAAGTATTTAACTCATGAATGTGCTCATTTACTGAACAGGAATATTACTTATCTGAATGCACTAGGTAGTGACCACTTCACTCTTTGTACTTCTGCCAACTTTGATGTAAGTGGGCTTTGTAACTATTTGATGACAAAAATTGCAGCCAGTGCAGAAACATGGGAATCTCTTTTTCTTCCCTTCACAGGGTTATCTGTAACCTTGTGAAACAGCCCTAAATTGGAAATGGTGCTTATTTCCAATTCTGATATTGACTGTGTACAACTACAGGCATAGGTCTTGAATAATCTGACCATTAATTTCTGCCTTGTTAAATAATATAAATCATGATGATAATGCATTTTGAAGTCCTTGGATGAACAGCACTATGTGAATTCAAAGAGCTCTTGCCATAAGAACTTGTTTGCAAAGTATTATTACATGTACCTCTATCCATACCAAAGGTGATTATTTAGGATGGACGAGGATGTGTGTCATCAATTTGCACCCAACTTCTTTTTCCAAAAGTAAAACTGTGCATTTTATGAAAATCCTATCTATAAATACCCTACTGCCTGAGCTTTTCTTCTTGGGGCAATAACAAGCTGCTTTTCAGATGTTGGATATGCAACATTTGAGATGTTCTCTCTACTTAGTGCTCTAGCTCAGATAACCTTCCTTGGGAATGTTGGGAATGGGAATTCCTGCAGTTAATGGTGGGATTCTGTTCCACACCATGGAACTCAAAAATGGAAACCAGCCAGGGTGCTTCCTGCAGGCGATCTGCTGAGCTGTGCAGTCACCAGGGAAATCATTCCTTCGCAGGATGATCTAGAGCTCCTAAATGAGATGCTTAAAGTAGGCACTATGACTATCATACCCACATGCTATTTTGAAGGTGCCTGACTTTCACATTTCTGTACTCAAGCTCAGGCCAAGCCCAGACTCTTAGATTTAGAATCCCACGTTGTGGCAGCCTGAAGACACAAGAAAGGGCTTTGGTTCACCCATTAGGAGAACAGCTTTTGCAACCATTCTTCTACCCACATAATGAACTGTGATCGCTCCCTTAGGTTCATGCCCTTCATTTCCATCTTACCAACTTGGCCTAAAATGCCCAGATAGAGCCTGTAATGAGTAGCTGTAATGAATGCAAAGGAACAATGGAATTTATGGGACTCTGTAGATTGCTCAATCTCTCAAGAGAAAGCAAGAGCCAGAAGCAGCACTGTGCTGAGGATAAAGCTTTTCCAGGCCCCAGTTCCATTCATACTATTGGTGAGAACAAATTATTTCTCAGCTTCTTTCAGTGTCAGAGAAGAAATATTCAGAAATCCATGACAGAACTTAACTAATATTTCAAAACTTTGCTGCTTTATCAAATAAATCTGTTAAAGAATTAAATTTATTAAGCTCATTTTGGAATCAACAGACATTTGTATTTAATAGAACCTGCTATTTTTTATTCTCATTGGTTCCTAAAACAAAAAAGTTTAAACTTAGTTTTAGTTTAAACTGTATAAAAGTTTAGCCAGACAGAGGCTAATGACTCAGCAGAACAGAGTACCCCACACCAGTGGCTGTGTAGCTGTACACATAATCCTCTCTTCAACCTTTCAGAGAGCTAGCAAACTAGTTTTTGCCTTAATTCTATGTTGAAATGGCTTTGCTTCAGAGAGCTCCATGGCAATGGCATTCAGTGTCTGGAATGCCCAAGGAACAAGGCAACAAAATGATCCCATTTTACCAGGCAATTGCTGGTGCTCCTTGTAGTCTTGCCCATTTGTCTCAGCCCAGCACTGAAGCTCTAGAGACCTCAGCACAGTTGCGCTTCCTGGATGTGGATGCAGAAATTACACTCTTCCACACGTTTCTCATTCCCTATACTCACAAGCACGACAGCAACAGCAGACACACCATGACAACTCCAGTAAAGCACGCGTAGAGGCTCAGTGCCTTGGAGTGGTCAGTCAGCTCTGCAGTCCCAGGTAAGGAGAGCAATATTTGAAGGAGGCTCTCAGACCCTGTGCTGTCTTTGTCCTATGTTGTAAAACTTCTGTCTGCAAAGCAAAATTGGCTTTGTAAAGTGTTTATTTTAGAAAAGCATGCACAGTGTCAAATACATATATATTGATTTACTTTGGACTAGTATAAGTCTATGCTACTATCATCCTACCCTCAGGCAAAATTTAGATATGTGATTTGGTAACCTGGTGACATTGGATGTCCATAGGTGCTAAGGACCTATGCAGCTAAGGCGGCATGTTTTGACAGAAGTTTCCTTTGTTCTCCCCATTTCATACATGAAGATCTACATCTCTTTAAAGGAATTCTATCTTTATTGGAAAATAACACAGAAATAGCATTTAAAGAGTGGCTTGTTCTTATGTATCTTTTGGTTGAATTTTGTTCTGGTCATTCCATAAGCCTCACTGTTGGTGATAGAATTAAACCTGCCATCTTGCTGCCTGGCAGATCTAAATAATAGTTACAGCTGGGCCTGTTTGTATCTTCTGCTGCACTAGTATTCATGCATTATACTGGCATATCACTTATGGTAAGAGAGAAGGGAAAGCAAGCCTATTAGCTTGTTTATACTGTTGGAAATATTCCTGAGTTTAGGAGGTTTAAAATAATTCATGTATTTCCAGGTATAGTGTTACTAACCTTCATTGTGGTTCTGGACTGAATTAATCATGTCCTTTTCAAAATGCAATGCAGAGACTGCAAAACTTTCTAACTGACTTGGGAACCTTTAAACATCTGGCTGCGCGGGCTCCACAGTCACTGTCAAGATTTTGAAGTTGTGATCGCTGCTTGGTGAAAAAAGACCTGTCCCTTTGTTATACAGTGGCAAATTAATAATGTACAAACTCTGTCAACCTAAATTCATATGCATAAAAATTTATGCTAATTTAGACCACGACTCAAATCGAGAATCTATTCACCTCATGTGACACCCATGAGAATCTTTCCCTTGATACCAGTGCACTTTGAAGCAATTATTTGACCAGTGTCAAAGAAAGTATTACTGTAATATTTACTGTTAATGACCAGTTGTGAATTTTAGTCCAAGTAAAGTCAGGTAATATATAAACCTATACTCTATCCTTAGTTACAGGATAATGGATGTACTTCATAGATGCAGTCAAAACAATTTGCCAAGGATGAAATGTTCATTTTGAAAAGCAAAGTCTATCACACACCATCTGCAGACAGTAAAGTGTCATGAAGACAGATTTAGTGGCTTGGTGGTTGTTCCCAGGAAGCTCCTTCTGCATTGGAATGGTAACACGAAAAAAAGTGCTAAGATAATTGTTGGAAGACTGAAAAATTATCGTTTGTATCAGGATCAGAGAGGTGGAAGAAACAGATGTTTCAGAGTGGCTGAGGCGATGACTATGCTGCGGAGAGCTTGGGCAGCGAAGAGGGCACGTTGCTCAGCAGTCATCAGAGCCCAGCGATGGGCTACAGCTTTATTTTCTGGGAACCTTTTACACAGACGGTTCCCTAAAACAAGTGTTTTCTGTTTGCTGTAACATAGAAGTGAGAAAATATTAATATAAGCAAGCAATATAAATAGTTCCCAAACTCTAGATAAAGGCTGCAGACAAAACTCTCTACTATGCCTTTATGCATCTTCAGTCACACAGATGGTGAGACAGAGTCTTGATAGATAATACCAAGGCTGTGGTTCAACTTCAGACACACTGAAATACACCCATTACCTGGGCCCAAAGCTGGTGGCCAGTTATGGTGATAAGTATCTCTGTACACATCCCACAGGCAACTCACTTCAACTGATGGGTTTCCTGTCTTCTTACTCCTTTCCCCCTCTGCAATTGGTAGCTCAGTGATACTGCTTTTCTCAGCTTGTCCTACTGAATATTCCTTGATTATTGTTCTTCCTTTATGACAGTCTGCTAAGCAATAACACATGGCTTGACCTGTAAACTAGTTAAGTCATGACTCAGGGAAGAGCCACAGGAAGTGGCAAATAAACAGAGAAAATGAGTGTATTACAAAATGTTACATGGCTGCCTATTTTAACAGAGTTCCCATCCTTTTACTATATTTTATTAACATACTTTGGTTTTGAGGTCAGCATAAAGAAAGAGTCTCCAGAGTTTGGCTAGATCCATAATTACACACACAAAGAAAGAAAAAAATCAGTACTTATTATTTGCTACTTAATTTTACACTAGCTATTACAAAACCAGAGTCTATATGGTTTTGCACTGCCAGGCAGCTTCGTTCAACTTCAGGGCGGGGGCAGCAACAACATTACAAGTGCGGGTGAAAATAGGTCTGTTTGGTAGAACTCTTATGTGCCTGCAAGATGTTTGTTCTGAGGAACACAGTATTTCTACATATGTTACGTATTAAGGAAAAGGTTTCCTCTAATGCTGGAGGCTCTGAAGCATTAATGTCTTAGATTGTAGCCCAAAGAGCATCTAATCTGACCTAAGAAATGTTGAGGGCAGCCTTCTGCAGTAGGAGTAGAATGACCCCTGAAAACAGGTGTGGTCAGGTATGGCTACAGGGAGATCAGCGCTGCCTTCACTGGAGTGATGATCCAAACTGAAATCAGAGCTTTTGGGTCAGCCCAGGAAGGAACCCCCATAATGATATTTTAGTGTGTGTTTGGGAAAGTAGAAGAGGGGGGTAAACACACAAGGAAGTTCAAAGTTTGAATGACTTTCCTATCTATTCCTATAAATATGGGACAGATTTTTCTCATTCAGTCAAGGTTTATGAGAATATCACCCACACTAGAAGAGACAGGCATATTATTTCACTCTCTATTGTTCCATATTCCACCAAATATGCAAAATGAAAAACAGGTGATTGCAGTGCATGTGTGTGGGTTTTTTTTTTTCCTTTTGGGGGGCAAAGAAACTTTTGATCTTCAGTCTGTACAGAAGCATCTCAACTTTAAAAAAGAGCACTGTCAGATTTATTATAGCACTGAAAAGTACAGATATTATGCTTACCATTACTCAGTGACCTCTTTAGGTTTGCCATCATGGTCCAAGATTTATTGCCTTCTGCTTTTAAAATGCAAAAGGATATGTCCTGTTAATATTTCTGGTTTTGCTGTGAAGCAATGACTTCCTGTTTGCTAGTACCACAGGTAAAGAAGACACAAACCACAAGTGCCAACACTATGTAATTTTTTTGGTCCCGAGTCCCTAATTTCTCAGTCATCCAATGTGTTCTGTCAAAATGCAGCCTGAAAGTCTAGACCAAGAGATATCTATGATAGAAAGTGTACATCAGTATTTCAAGCCCTCTAAATTTATTCTAGCCATTTGACAGTTGCTTGGAGATACAATCTCAATTTTTTTGCAGTAGCCCCTTCAAGTGGATATTTATGGCAGATACAACTGTAATTATTTACCTGTAACAAAGTCCAGGTCTGCCTGCTCCAGGTGATACAGACAACAGAAGGACACAGAGAAAATATTAATCTTCTTTCTGTCTAGATTTTGACCTTTTGCACCCAGCTTCTTAGCTCATTATGAAAATGGGGCTGTGTTTATTTTTTTGTTTACAATTTTTGTTTCTTTACTCCATGAGTCTATCAGTTATCCGTATCAATGACTAAATGGCAGTTGAGGGTCTGAGTGTGCTTCCCAGACTTACATTTAGTGTTCTTACTTGCATTAAAAATGCTGAAGTCAAATGGGACTATTCATGCGAGTTAAAGCAACTCCTGAGTGAGAAAGTTGCACATTTTGGGACACGGAGTTTTTATTAGCATGACTCCCATTTTACATAGAAATAGTTTATTTGAATAAAAAGAGGTGAAAGAAAAGAATGACAAATAAAATAACTGAGCCACAAAAAATGGGAAGCAGTATCTCATCCTGGTAAAGATACTAAACCCGTGCCTGCTTTTAAAAGGATAAATAATCCTGTTGATTCAGTTGGGACTATTTATGGTGTCAGTCGTGTGCTGAAGAAGCTGAATGATTCAGAGCCACAATGACTAATAGTATTTATATATATTTTAAATGCAACAGCAATAAAACAGAATACTTTGTCCACTGCATAGTATGGAGCAACAAGAGAGAATAATAGGAGCAACAAATTCTCATTTGCTTTTATTCCTTCAGCAGAAATAACGTGTTTGAATTGGCCGCCTTCCCATCGCGTTCATGTTGCTTGGTACACAGAAAAGCCTTAGTTGGGCTTTGTGCCATTTTGACATGACTCCATTTGGCTTGGCAGAACCAGTCTCTTAACACCACTCTCAAAAGTGCTCTCCCCATGTTTTCTAGGACTGCTTGTTGAATGCATGACTCAAAATTTCTTGAATAAATTATTTCAGAATATGGAAACTATAGAAAATGGGTTTTTACTTGCAAAAACAATACTAAGAAGAAGGTTTCATTATGTGCACTATTTTTCCTTAATGCATGTCAACTGAAAATCTATTTCTCTTTGCTGGTGGTTTGGTTTGATTTGGTTTTTTTATGTGAAATTATTTCATCTTTGTCTTGCATACTGTTAATTTAAGTTTTAATGTGTTTTTCCACATTACCTGTAATTTGATCAGTCTCCTTTATATAACTTCTAATAATTTGTATTCTCATATTTTTGTATAAAATTCAGAGATACTCAGAATTGGAGTAAATCATATGAGAGCAAATATCACCAGAACAGGCATATTATCACTAGCAGCACTTAGGTCAGTAATCCAAGCATCGTTGAATGCTTAAGTTACATTTGAAACATGAAAATATTCATGTGAGCAATGAATAATAATATTGTTCTAAATCTGTTCAGCCTCATCTTTTGTTTTTATCTCTGTGTAGCTCCTACATTTTGCTTTAGTTGTGTTTTTCAGTGTACTCCACCTTTACAGACCTTCTTGCATCTAGTTATTTCGTGAAGCAAAAGACCAAACCAAATTCTGTGTTATTCCAATGAAGGCAAGAGTTACATGATGAATGAATTGAGTCCACACACCACGTCCTTTCAAAGCAATCGCCACTAGTTTAGTTATAGCAGATTTTTTCAAAGTTGTTGAAAATCCACTCAGTTTATTATACATTTTCCATCTACTAGATAGTGTGCAAGATTTCTAAGAGCTAATTCCTCTAGTTCTCAGTTCACTGAAACTGTCCTTTAAACCAAAAAGCAGTTGTCTTAAAGACTTTTTCAACACACAATAGTCCCAACGATAGAGTTCCCAGAAAGAATACAGGCATTTCTATTTTCCAGTAAAAGGTCCTACTCCCTAAAGCTCCAGTAACCTGCCCATAACTGTAGAGGAGCAGGAATTTTGTGTGAGACTGGACATGGAATTTACAGGAATTACCAATACCATCTCTCAAACAAGTCAACAAACTGAGCTGGTTTGCAGAAGTCATCCTAGTCTGCAAAAAGATTTGGGAAACCCGACTACCTTTCCCATCATTCTCACAAGTCTGCAACCTTCCCAGTCTGCATCCTTCCCACACCCTTGGGTATGATACAGACTCTTTAGTGCGCCTCTAAGAATAAACATACTCATATTTATTTCGAGTGCCTCAGATAACAAACGGAATCGCTCTCCTGAGTGGAGAGGATATGGATCCACCGCAGGCAGTGTTTCCACGCTGTTACCACCCCGACGTTACCAGCTGCAAAGCAATAGGGAATTTCATTCCCTTTCTGGTATGTAGCTTCAAGTCCTGAAAGCTATGATGAGATGTTCATCTTTACTGAACTCATTTCAGCAATGTGTCCACTGCTTTGAACAATTTGACACACAGAGATGCTTTTTACAAGTTGATTTTTGTTGCTTTCTTCTTGTTGACATGATTCACTTGTCAGGCTATGTACTTGGGTTTTCATCGCCTCTTCCCAAGTGGAGATTGCATATCTTCATTTTGGCAGTTTCTGGATTCCATCTCAAAATGTAACTACTGTACTTTGTTGCCTTCAGTGCTGGAATCTCTAGAGATGATTTTTTATTGCTGTTTTGGAGTGGGAGGAGGTTAGTGATTTGGCAACAGCTTTGCAGCTGTGACCCAAAACTTCCTATTTTGCTCTTTATTTTTATATTAGTGTGTATTATTATAGTATTCAGAAGCCCTGTTTCCAGCCCTAAGACATGATGACAGCAGATACAATTAAAAGCAGCACTTTGAAAATTGCACATACTAAAACTTGACAGGATCAAGTTTGTTTGCAAACTTACATAAAGCTTGTTGAAATTGCCTGAAATAAAAATCTGAGTCTACAGGTTTTGGATGGCATTGGGAAACCAGGGGAAACTTGGTGATTCATTTTTAACTCAGATTTTTTAAATTAGTGAACAAGAATTATGTGAAAATAGCTCAAAGGCAGAGCAAAAGCAGAGTTTAACTGCATTTTCATGATCCTGATTTATATGAATATTCATAGAGTTATGGGCAGAAGTGCCATTAAATGATCTGGTTTATTCTCCTGAGTATCACATTCAACTGAAATTCATCCAGTTACTCTTCCATTGAGACCAATCACTTGAGCCTGATGATTTTTTTATTTTTTTTTTTTTGGCAAAGCATAATTTTCAGCATGGAATCTAGTCTTTGTAGGCATCAAGAACTGAAGAATTCCTCAGTTCTCATGGATCTCACTGCCAAGAAGTTTTGTCCATTTGGGATTTGTTTTTAATTATTATTAGTTTTGTCTTTCATACTCCTTTTTGTGGTGAGTTTCCCAAAAAGGTATTTTAGATATTTTGATCAAGTGATAAGGTAATCAAACTGAACATCAAGTCTATCACTTTCAGCATTTTCTCTAGGCTTTGAATAGATTTTTATACTTCTTCTATAATCAGCTTAGCATCCTTGGAAAAATATGGACACCAGAGCTATAGGCTCTAAAGGCATGAGGCAGTATTTTGTGGGTGATATAGCAATGCCTTTCTAGGAAAATGATTTTACAGCAGGTCTAATTTTAAGAGGTCCAATCACTGCAAAGAAGTGCACACCCTTCTCCTCACTGTGTGTTAGCTTGTTCACCCCAGGATTGCACCAGCCCTCTGCCACTGAATTGAGCTGGGAGCTCAGGTTCAGCTGCTCATGTGTTATTATTCAAGCAGCTCCTCAGAATTACCACTTTCTAGGATACTGGTCCTTATTTCTAAAAGCATGGGCTCTATTTCTGGTCACCAGATGTCTGCCTTTCCATTTGTATCTGCTGATATGAGATTTGTTTGGCTTTGCCTAGTTTACCTGATCCCTCTCAGTGACTATCTGTTTGTTAGTATTTAACATTCCACCAATTTTTGCATAATCTGTGCACTTTATCAGCAAATAATTTTTTAATTTATTTTCACAACTTCGATGAAAAGGGAATATAGTTATCGATAACATTGATTCCTGTGAAACTCTTATAAAATACCTTTGTTTGGTGGCTAGGTATTTTTTTTTTTATTTAGCTTGAATATGTTCCTTATTATGTCAGAGCAAACTCTCTATGCTCAGCCTCCAGTAATTCCAGTTGATGCCACGGAGATGTCCATCTCAGTAATTTAAGACAATCTATAATAAAAGCATACAACATACTCTTGTTGCCTACTAAATGTTTACTCTGTGATTGCAGAGCAACTCAGTAATCCCTTGTTGCAGTGAGTTCACTGGAACAACTATGCATCATGCCAGAAGGTATTTCCTTGTATGAGTCATACATTTCTTGTAGACCGAATGAGCACACTAAGCTCTGGTGTTCAGAGGATGAGCAAATTTTACAGTTGTAGAAAGAATTTGTTTTTTAAAACTCAGACTTGGTGTAATGAACGTGCTTAAATATATCCTGGTGGAATGTATCATATATAATCAGTTTATAGCAGCAGTTATGCTAAACAAAATATTTTCTATGTCAATCAACTGCTCCTGTGATTAAGGCAAATCCTGCAAGAGGTTATAATGGAGTGTTTTAATTAGAGAAGGTGTCTTTAGCAAATGAATCATAGCACGGAACCTCAGAGTGCATGTTCAGGTCTGGAGAGTGTCAGGCAGGATGCCAAGCTACAGATGCACATTCAGGACTTGCCCACCATCCTCCACAAATTCTGAGATGTTAAAGGCTCAGAGGTTTGTTGCAGACCTATCTCTAATGTTAATCTTACAGTGGGGGTCAATTACCTATATATCACAAGGGTTTTATATTATCTCTTATCAGTGCAATGTCTGCCCAACTTCTGTTTAAACTCCATAGCAACAAAAAGTCTCTGGTAGTCTTCATGAAATCTCATTAATTTAGAAATCTACTTACTGTAAGACTTTATTTGATTATGATTATTATTACCATGCTGATTTGGGAATTTATTTCTTTGGGGGTATTTACTGGCTCATTTCCTTCAACTCTTTTGTGGGCAGTTAGGTAGAGGAAGAAACTGAGGTCTTGAATTGTGGCCTATAGAAACCCAGCCTGCTGAAATAGTGAGACAGTTGTAAAACAGAAGATCATACTGATGGAGCTGAGAAGAGAATCTCAATGAAAAAGTTTTATCTCATATCCTGGAGTTATGATGAGAAAAGCTTGCTACACCTTTAGTTAGCAGGCATGGGTTGTTTTTTCTGTAAAATATTCCTATTTTATCCAAACAACTGATTTTTAGCTGGACATTAAACAGTATCACATGAAGCACTTATGCCAGATAGATATGCAAAGTGTGGGGAGTCACAGGCATAAAATATAAGTGGGTAGCAACAGGTAACATTTACATAAAGACTTGCTTCCTGGAAAGGGGTGCAATCCAGCCTGAATGCTTGTGCTTCTTTTCAGAGGCATGTGACATTTCCGTAGTAAAAATCAGCTGCTATCCACAGCCATGCTGTGATGTGCAGCTTCAAATTCAAAATCTGAATTAAGCCTGAAATTGCTCCTCAGAAAATAATAATAAAATAACTGAGTCAGGATTAAGCTGGTTTTAGTTAAGTTTTGTTCCCATGAAGATCTTTGTTATGTGAACAATGCGAAAGAGTCTGAGGCTGATCTTCTCTCTAATTACCTAGACTAGTGAGAAACAAAATCAGCTCCAGGCCCATACTTT
>NW_020799107.1:28043005-28145323 GCF_003259725.1 Athene cunicularia | reverse complement strand
AGAAAGAAAGAAAGAAAGAAAGAAAGAAAGAAAGAAAGAAAGAAAGAAAGAAAGAAAGAAAGAAAGAAAGAAAGAATGAATTCAGTGTAACTGCCCTAGAATTATAAACAAATTGGGCAAAAATTATATTAACAGTCCAGTGTCTGTTGTTACATATCAAATGGAGTAACAGAATTGCTCTTCCATTAACAACTAGGAAATGGGCTCTAGTGTGCTTCTGTGCCAAAAGGCCACTCTGTGAAGAATGTCATTGTAGGGTGCTCCTTTGACTCCAGATCAAATTTGCTCATTGTAATGGTGAAAAGATTATTTTTCTATCCAGCAATGCTGCCAGCTAATCCTGCACGTGAAAGTTGAGCTGCACTCTGTCTGATTCACACTTCATCACCTGTAGTAAGGATTGGGCAGCTGGAACGGGCTTTTGTTGATGATGGAAGAGAGTCTCGCTCCCTTTCCATTAGCTGGGCTGGACTGTGTTACTCTAAGTACAGTAGTAAAACCATATTTTTATCAGGAAATTTAGTAGATATGACACAATTTAAATGTGTCCCCACATTAGATGAATCTGTTAAGTCAGTATTTTACTAACTACAGCTGCATCTTCACACAAAGGCAAAGGGTAATGCCATCGGTGGATTTAACTCAGTGAACTTAAAGGGCCTAGGTGACCACTCTCTTCTAAGCTCTGACAGATGGACGGAAAAAGTCAGTAAAAACAGTGGGAACCATCCTGCATTCTCATTCATGAGTCAGAGATGTGGTAACATCCTGTCACCTCCTGAAATCAGTGAAGTCCATAGTTAATTTTCACTGGAAAGAGTCCCACTGAGCTCACTCAGCCTGGATCAGACCCTGAGTGGAAGCAATTCATCTTCCAACCACAGGTCAGCCTTACAGCTATGCAACACTTCACTTGCACTCTACCATGCGGGTTTTCTAGTGGTTACCTTGTGCAGAGCTGGCAGCGAAGGACTGGGTTTCATTCAGGCTCAAGCACATTTCTTTCATCACTTAGGCACAAGCCCCTTTCAGCACTTGGGCACAAATCATATAGTGATAGGATCCTGATTGTCTGGAGGCAGAATAAACTGCTCAGTGCCTGAATTGGTGATCCCAAAACTACACACACAAAACCCATGCAGATTTGGGTTAAAGAAAATAAAGCTGAAACTGATGAAAACAGCTCTGAAGACGGACCAAACTCTTCAAGTTGCAGCTGGTTAACAGAGGAAGTGAATGTGATCAAGGACTTCATGTGTAGGCATGGATAAGGATCACAAAATAGATGACAGATGGATAACCATTATTTAATATAAAGCGTAGATGGTTAAACTGGTCTCAGTTTAGAATTTGTTTCATAAATTCTAGTTTTTTAAGAGGCCCTATAGAGCAGGTATGAATTCCAACTTTGTTTTGATTTGTTCTCAAATATGTATTTAGTGTTGCCTCTTTCTAAATATGCCCAAAACAAAACAAAACACCAAACCGTGAAATGGGTGCTTTACATTTGCATTGAAAGGCAACTCAATTTTGTAACATTTTATAATAACACATGGACACTAGCTACAGGTTGAGACCCCTTGTGTTAGAAGCTCTACAAATTTCTTATGGGCTCTAGGTCTTACTGACTTTTTAAATTTCTGTGAGAATCCCATCAATTTTTAACAACTTCCACCACTTTGTTCACATTAATAGACTCATATACTGCTACAATGACACACTTTACATGTGTGAAGTTACAGAAAGATTTAAGAGTTTGCAGAATTAAATCTTCAGTTTCAAAAGAGGTAAAACAAATGTGAAAAGAAAGTGAGGTGGAAGAAGACTATGCACTTCATTACTGTTATGAGCTGGGATATGTGCTTGTGCAGTGTCTCTAGGAAATTTTCCCACTGAAGGAAGAGGCCCCAGCTTGGTGGGTCTACTTTAGCAACACATTTAATGCATGTTTCATTTAAGTATAAGAGTTCATCTCAATGGCCCTTCTTGCTGTTTAAGCATTTTCCTGTGCCAGTGTTTGGATGAACTAGTATTTCTATAGACTGGACACAGTATCACATTTTAGATAAACAAAGCAGAAGGTATCCTTGTTGAAAAGTAGACTTGATTCACAATACAGTTGTAGTTTATACTACCTAATATATTCTTAAAAGACCAGGTTGAGGTATTGTTCTTTTCAAAATGTTGTATATGATTTTTATCTCAGCTCTGTCCCTTATAATCAAAGCCCTTGATTAGAGGGTCTCTTCATGAAAGACCAGTAGCTGCTGCAATTAAATATATAATACTTCTGCTTCTGTTACAATTTAGGCTTTTTTTTTTTTTTTTTTCCCTTAGAAGACATCCTTATCTGATACGGAGTCTGAAAGACAGCAACTTATCTTTCTTCTTCCCTCCCCCACTTCCCTGACAAAATATTTCCTTGGTCTCACTGTCCATTCATTGAAGGAATTTTGATAATACTTTATACCAGTCACTGGCCAACTATTTAGAAAAAAAATGCCAAAACATGTTAGTGCTTGTTTTACAATTAAAGGCACAAAAAGATAATGATCAAGAGGAAATGTCAAAGAATTACTGTCTTTGAACTGCTATGTAAAAAATATGAGTAAAGATGGTCTGGAAGTAAAGTGAGCCCTTTTGGCATGGCTCAGTAGGCAGGTGACACTGTATGAATCAGCATTACCTGCACAAGGGTATCTCAGTACATATGGGATTAGTCCTTATAGATGAGATTGAATTTAGGCTGTATACAAAAGCTCTACAAATGTTAGCTCTGGTAAGTATTGTGCACTTAGAAACACCCCCAAGAGCACCTAATTGAGATATAACGTATGTAGAGCCTGTATGAGTTGGGATGGAAACTGAGCCTCTCTGCACTGATCCCTGCAGCAGCTTCCTAACAAGAAGGCCATATCTGCTTGGGAATCTGGCAGCAAACCCCAAAGCTTAGCTACAGTCATATTAGACATTCAGTTTAAGTTCATTCCTATTTGAAATGATGAGCAGACATTTATTTAACTTTGCTTATTTGAGTGAGATATGAAGGACAACACCTAATCCTAGGCTTTTTGAGTGAGTTAAATATACGTAATCCAACAGAATTTTTATTTTATTTGATGGTGAGAAGGGGGGAAGACAGTGAGAGATGCTGTCCTTTTCTGAAGTTAATTTTTCTGGCTGTAGGGCAGAAAATGGAAGTTCTAACATGGTGGCAGTAAAAGCTGGTCATTGTCCTGGCACCAGAGTGCACATCTTCACTGATGTCTGAGCTACTGACATAAAGGGGAGGTAGGGGCAAATCAGTCATTTGATTATTTTACTCATTTAAAAAAGCAACAATCACTGTAAAATGATTGGAAAAATATAGGATGTCTTTTTACTCCCTTGAAATATTCACATCTGTCTGCTGGAGTCTCACATTCTCAAAGTTACAGGTAACCCCAATTACAGCTCACATACAATTCCAGATGGAAAACTCTGTAGAGGCAGAATGTCCTTTAAAAGAGATGAAGAAGTGCCATTTGGATTCAGACCATAAGAAGGGAGAAAGTGCGAGGAAAAAATGAGAATTGAGGAGGAGAGGAGAGGAGAGGAGAGGAGAGGAGAGGGAGATGAGGAGGGAGATTTTGCATATAACTGACTTGATCTTCATTTTGTTATGAATGTTGATTGATACCGATACTGTTGTCCTATCAGGCTTTGCAGTCACAAATTCTTTGATTTCCCCTAAGACCAGGATTATGCCAGCATTCTACTTCTGAATCTTCAGTTGTCACTGCAACCATAGGCAGCTTTGTGTAGTAGATTATTATGTATATGGATGTGGGTGCATATGTGTGTGTATATATATGTGTGTGTGTGTGTACACACTGTATATATATGTCTGTAGATATATAAACACATTCCCCACTGGAAAATTGTTCATCAGGCTTAGTGTTACAGGTGCACAGAGGCATCTAGTGCAGCAAAGTCTGTACAGAAGTGGCCTTTGGGGAAACTTGGAGGTTTCAATATTAATCTGTGAAGTTTAGCTCTTGGGTGTCAGAGAATCCATTTCTGCCTTTACCCCACAGTGATCTGGGCTGGTTGAGGTACCTGGAGCTGATGGTGCCTCAGTTTATATGACTGACAAGTATTGAAAACATATTGTCAGCAAATCCCCTCAGTGCTGTGTTTTGCTTTTCCGTTTCTCTCAGCGAGGCTCACTGTGAGCATCTCACCATGCTGCAAAGCCTTTAACGCGTGAGGCATCGAAATGCAATGCTAATAGTAAAGTTTATAAAACTGCAAAGCAAAACAAAGCTGAATTATGTGGGTAGATGGACTTATGGAAGAGGTGACCCTGTGGATTCACTGAATTCAACAGCCACATTTTCATGGACTCAGTGGAGCCAGAATTACACTGCAATGCAAGGTTGGTCCTTTAATTATTTTGACAGTAAACCAGATTTTTACTTGCACACAGATCGCTGCAGCCACACAAAGATTGTCTACAGTGTTCACAGCAGGATCTGGCCCGAAATTTCTGTGCATATGCTTAAGACAAAGTAACCAGCCTGGGACCCACTGATCACACGTGGGCCATGAGATGCATCTGCCTGGCCCACTGCTTTGGGTTAGCACACTGCTATAGGCACTAGAGGAAGGGAAAGAGCAGTGCTCATGCCCAGGCAGGTGGAGCTGCCCTTGCTGCTACTATGTGGCCCAGAAATACAGGTTCAAAACTTGCATCAAACTCTAGGCATAATAATCGTTCCCATCACTCTGATTTAAAATATCAGGTGATAATTTCCACACAGAACAATGAGGGAATATGTCTATATTTATAAAATGGTAGTCAGTGTCCAAAACCTAGATTTCTCTGCAAGAGGAAATGACAAGCAGATACAAAAGAAAATCTGTTTTGATTATCACACTTGATAAACCTCATTGGTTCATCATGTCCAGCATCTGCACTGCTAACACCTAATGATCATGAATGAAACCTTTCTCCCTGACCCATAATAAATTGTACTTGAAAGGTGATGAATTACTTTCAGCATTTTGCATCTTGGAAAAAAGGATTGTATCACCTTTTTTAGCAGAAGTCCTACAAAGGAACTAGTCCATTTTGCATTTTTAAAAAAGGAAGGAAAAAAAAAAAGAAGAAAACCAAAAACTACATGATCTATCTCCTTCATGCTCTTTTGGGAAAAATCAGTCTGAAGAGATACAGTAAATTTCTGCCAGTTAAAGTGAGGGGGATTTTTTTAAGAACAGCCATTGCTAATCTCCATTTCATCAGTTGCCCTTTACATATTTTGCAAAATATGACCTCCAGTTTCCACATTGTTTGCCAGGGACTTGTCAATGGCCAGCCTGGCTACCTCTTCCTTACACCAGCAACTTGCTACTCACAAGAGTAGCTTTACTGAAGGCATATGACTACCTGCCTATCATGGCGATTTGGGACTCCTGATCAGCCCCAGGATGGCGAGTAGTCCTTCCAAGAACAAATGGGGGAATTTAGCAAGATGTATAAGTTCTTCCCATGCTACCTACTGAAACAAGCAGATCTATAGTCAATTTATTGAGCATAAATTACTGCCAACCTTCGCTAGAATAATTTATACTCCTGAGCCACTTCAGACAGGAAGGCAATAGGGAACTGTCAGGATACATGAGGTTTTATATAGAGATGAACGAATAGCTCATTATTCAAAGTCAAATGATATTCATATTTAGGGGTCAGAGAATTTGGGAAATGTTTAGACCCTCACCTGAGATTACAGTATGAATCCTCTTTCCCCATAAGGTCTTCTCAAAATAAGTGCTGGCTTTTCCAATCCTACTGCTTAACCAGAATAGTTAACCCAGGCAACAGTTGGGTGGGGAGAATTAATAACAGTAAAGGAGCAGGAAAATGAACAGAGGGACTCAGTGGTGTAGGATTAAGTAAATGAGTGAAAAGAAGACAGGGAAAAAGGAATGAAAAGATATGGAGATGAGATTGAGAAAGTGGTGGGAAGAAAGATGGATAAACACACTCAAAAAGAAAATTACAGCAAAGTGCTAGTTTTCAGAAAAACATTGTCCATTTTCTAGTTGTGCTTGATTGTTAGAAAATCTTTGAGCAATGCAGCACAAAAGGCAGAATATTTTCCTCTCCACTGCTTTGTGTATTAGCCTAGGAAGCTCAGGCTTTATGAAGTAGAATGACATCTTTGCCATCTCTTTTTCAATTTATCTTAAGATCATAAAGATTAGCATCTCAACCAGCTGCAAATCAGCTTCCTTTTAAACTAAAATCCAGCTTCACTTTAAATCAATTAAAACCCTGTTCTTTGGAGTGGAGAACTTGCAGAAGAAAAGGAACGTGTTCCTGTGTTTCAAGCTCTGGCTTTCCAAGCTGCTGCAGGTTTAGTTGAGCATTGTTTATCCTGTGCCAACCCTTCTCCAAGGCAGACTGAATTTCAATAGAGGAGGGAGAGCCTGACTCTTTTTTTGGCCCTTTCCCACCCCAGCCCAGCTGCATATGGGGCACTGTGCAGACACTCAGCCAGCACAACTCTCAGTTTACTCAAAACCAGGGGGAAGCAGGAGGAAAGGAGCTTTGCAAGTGATACCAAAAAAATGCCAAAATGCAACAGATAATTTTTAGTACAGTAACTCCATTAATTCTAAGGAAATACATTCAACAAACTCGGGTAGCATGGTCACAGAGAAAGTTCAGGGTATGTTTCACTCCAAATTTCCCCAGTGCTGCTAATTCCCCAATCAGCCATTATGTTAGTTTACTAAGTCATCTGTACTCACCTACAGATCCTTCACTTCATTACTCCCCAGCCAAAATCTCTTCCGAAGGTTCCTCTGACAGATTTATATTCTGAGCATCAGACAGGAATGTGGTTCTCTGTTTTTCCTTTACCTATACTACATAAACATGTCCGGGTTACTGCTTGTAGGGCTCGTCTGAAACAGCTAACACAGAGGATCTCCGGCTGAGCAATACAGCTACCTACAGGAATATGCCTGAGCTCCCAAGCTCCCTGTGACTATTGCAGCAGATCTAACTTCTCAAGGTTTTAGTTCAAGCTTCACCTCCATTTCTGGACCTGTTTCTTGACTGCAGGGGCTGTGATCTAGGGAAGCCACAACAAAGAAATATTTCATAGTGATGTTATGGTCAATATGACTTTAAATGTTTACAACAATGCAGCATTAATTCAACTAGGTGGAGTCTTTACAGCTATTCGGGTAATTTCATTTTGTTCTACAAATCAATGGGAATTCTATGGGCACACATTTTGCACACTAGTTTCTCATATCACACAGGAGTGAATGTAGAAAACCCAACCCTCCAACTATGTTCTGGCAATAGTGGCTTTTCACAACCTACCTCTTACCCCTTTTCCCCCAAGAAGATAAAGCATACAAAAGTATTGCTAAGGATAAGAGATTTTTCCTTTCATAGAACAGTCCTCCTGTCTCTTGAGAACTTCAGCCATGAGAATTTATATTAAATGAAACTAATTAGCTAAAGGTTGCATCAAAACTCTCACAAAGACCCACTGAGATCAGATTCCTTTCCTGCTAGTTATCTCCCCCGCAGATCCCCAAACAACAGAAGGCATTGTAGAGACAATTGTACAGATGCAGGTATGAGACCTGCTCTAGTGATGAGCGCTGTTTCAGTGGTACAAGTAGTAGAAGAAAAAGGAAGGAAAAAAACCCATTCTCCTCAGCCATTTTCTGAAAATACCTCCGCCATCCCTTTGCAAAACTCTATTAATAATGTATTGAGGCTTCACAGTCTTGCGAAGAGCTGGAAAAGGTACAATCATCACCTGAAACTTTGTGCAGCCACATAGCTCTAACCTTTAATACATCATTTCCCTGGAAGCATTATTTTGATCCAAATATGCCTTTAAAAAGATGTGAAATTCAGACAGAAAAGCAGCTTCACCTGGTGGTTTTGCTCTTCCAAATACTCCCAGAGGAAGGGCACAAGCACCAATTTACACACATACTGCCCTTGGTCCTCTGCACAGGGGGAAAAGGGTTACCCACAAATGTGTACTGCCAGGACGGGTGCCAGGCACATTGCCAAGCTGTAGTTTGGACAGTAAAGGCTGGCAAGGGCTCTACAAAAAGTTGCCTGTCTAGCATATTAAAGCCTGGCCAGAGTCTGTTCAAAGCAAAGAGCAAAGAGCAGGCTGTGCCTGACTCAAGGCCAGCTAAGAGACACTGGATATAACTACCTGGTTAATTGGTAGTGAATTGAGGTTATTGAATTTCATATAGGTCACTAAAAAGCCACTAGATGGAAACAACTCTTTCCATCCAGTTTCATTGTGTGTATAAATAAGTGCAATGCTATTGAAAGTGTCAGCTTGTGCCTGCTGAATTCGACTCATCTCAAACTACCTAGCCAGGCTGCGAGTCAGAGAACAAGGAATGAATGATATTGTGTTACCCCAGCCCGTCTCTATGATGGACGTAAATCACACTGGTAGGCTCCTGAAGTATTTAGTCAGGAAAATTAACCTGTAATACACACATACAGATCTGAAAAATTCTTGTCTCAGCTATTCCAATTTAATATTTTTCTTATTTCATTTACATTCTCTTGAGGAGTGAAGCACCTTAGAAATAGGTTCTTTATGCATAGATTGATGCCAAGAGCAATAATCTGAAGATCATAGTATGCTCTAGAGGAAAGATTTTGTTTCTGAGCCCAAAGATGGAGTATTTTGGGTTGCAATTCCTTAAAGAAAATTAGAGGGGGAAAAAAGGAACAGGGAAAGGGGAGGATTTTTGTGTATTAAGCATTACAACTGGGTTTGTTAGCTTGCTATTTTGAAGAAATATAGGTAAGCAAGGCAAGATAAATCACAGCAATTTGAGATGTCATTTTGCTCTCCTATAGCGTTTGAATTTCTTCCATATTACAATAGATCTTCTCTCCTTGTGCCAACTAAATTGAATTCCTCTTTTTGGACTGTTTCTTTGAAGGGCTTTGGATAAAATGTCTCATGCAGTTCAGTTTGGAAGCTTCCCAAATCAAAACCCCAAACCCTACATTTTCTTTCAGTTGTGGGGAATGGGAATTCAGATTGTTTTTTACCTGTTCATAAGACATCTGCTTTCACTATTTGGCATAGCGTGGGGCTGAGGTTAGTGGGGGAAGGAGGGCTGATTAGCCTCAGAGGATTTATTACTTTTGATACATTGAATGTCTGATTTTGCCTCCCTTGTTCTCATTCGTTCACAGCCTGTACATCGAGATACGCTGCAATTTTTTTAAAAAACATTTAGATCTAATTTTCATCTATTATTTAGCATTGAAATATCCAGAATAAGTCATTGGTATCTGTTGTTTTTGGAAGTTTTGCCTGGACTAAACTTCTGGACTCAGCAATGGAAGTCACAGAATGGGAGGTTGATTTACAAACTGCCTTTAAATCCACTGACATAGGCTAAAGTGCACTGAATATTCACAAGTTCTATATTAGCAGCCTCTACTATTTTGTGCTCCCCATGGCTCCGGTTCAGCTGAGGAACACCCAAAGTGATCCCAGATTTTAAAGTCCGGTTGATCCTGAACAGAGCAAATTTCAAATTAAAGCAGAATGTTTTCATATGCCTCCTATATGCAGTTAGCACTTGACTGCATATGCTAAAATTTGTACTATTTTCAGTATGATATGTTGTATACAAATTTGCATGAGAATTAAACCATTGGTAGAATATGACATTTTGTTGGAAATATTTCTAAGCAAAGTAATATTTGAAGATGATGCCGTATCTTTTTGTAGGGGCAAAGAAACTTAAAATTTGCTCTGAAAAATAGTCAAGGCTTGTGAGATTTGAAGCTTGGCTGTAAGAAAGGCTAGTCAGAAACCTTCTGATTACACAAAATTTCAGCAGAAATGGTGAAATTTAATGGCAACGGTGACGTTCATCGTACCTGTTAGGTCCAAAGAAATATTACCCAAATCAAGGCATAATTTGACTCAGAGGCCATGATCCAGTGACAAAAATAATCTTTTTTGCAGCTCCAGGACCCAGGAAACACTGAGAATTTCACCTGGAGTCAGATTTTCTCCCAGCTCTGCTGCAGAACAGGATTCAGATCCAGCCTTGAGCAGGACCTAGGTTCAGGGTACAGCGAGGTTGGAGCCTGATGCTGCTTTGTCCAGGTGACATTAGTGTCAGATTCGCTTTGTGTGAAGGATGCCTTGAGACTGGGCTCTTTGAAAACATGGGGATTTTGAGCTTCTGAAATGAAATATTAACAGCCTTTTTCCAAGTAGGGGATTTTTTTCTTTTGTCTAATTCAGCTTGAATCCAAACTGTGGAAGAAAATAATGAATCCTTGTCTGTATTCACAGTTCTGTCTTCCAGGTCCAGTTGTGCTTAATATGCTCACTGCAAAGGTTTTCCTGTAAACAAACACACATGTGCACTCCCAGACACATACACGCACCAAAATGTTATTCCCGAGTTGCATTTTAACATCAGCACATTGTGTGCTCTGTTACCCTTCTGGGTGGCCAATAAAATATTAAACAGCAATTCAGGAAGGCAACAGATAACTACCCATAAGCAAGTACACTGAGTTTTCTGAAAGCTGAGTCCAGGATAGGTAGGTAGATTTATACACTTCAGTTTGAGGCAAAAGTGAAAAAATAACAATCAATAACTGAGCAGGGTTTTTTCCTAGCGATAGTTGCACAGAATTTACCTGAGGTATGCAATAGCCACCTTGATTTTAAGATGAGGGCTTGGATTCTCACCTGGTGAATATCAGTCCAGCTCTACCACTGAGAGCAGAGATTACTAAATCATGAATATTATGCCTCAAGCAGAAGGTACTTGGCCAGCTCCTTCCCTGTGTTAATGATTTTTGTACATTGTGCAGATTTACATCAGCCAAAGATCTGGCTGAATGCCTCTTATTTTTGCTGAGATTGTAATAATAGCCCTGGTCTGTATATTCTTCAGGTATTATATTCACTACTGTATTCTTCAAAACTTTGTCTTGACTTTCCTTGTTCTCTTTCTCTCTGCTTTTAGTCTTATTCCCTTCCTTTATAGAACAGATAAAAATTTTATAATTGTCAATTCCTCTGTGGTTAAGTTGACATATTGGTGGTATATGCAAAAGATGAGCAGGCTACTAGGATGCCTCATCAATACATTTTCATTTCTGTGAAGACAATGGTGGAAGAATAATTAAGGGGTGCTGTTATCTGAAAGTAGGAGTGGTCTACCAGATTATGCATTTTACCATGCTTATAGACAAACATTATTACATTCAATAACACCTGAAATGAAGAACAGGGATAGAAAGGGAGATGAAGACGTGCCCTACCTAGAAAAAGAAATGCTGCCATGCGGTAAATTAAGAGGAAAAGCACAGCATGATAAAAAAGAGGAGGATACTGGGGCTTATAAAACTGTTGATAATGTTAGATTGACGGAAGGGGAGAGCCAAAGGGGGCTTGAATAAGCAGGGAAGGTTTGAGTTAATAAAATCTTTATTAAAGGCCTCAGACTTTAAAGATTCAAACTCGGGATTTAGTTGAATTTTTAAAATTAGCCAAGTCCTTGAAAACAAACAAACAAACAAACAAAAAGTTAATTTTATGTAGCCTAGTCCTTGTGAAAGGAAAAACAGCTATAGAAGATGTAAATTTAAATGCCAGTGAGGATAGTTTTCATGTAGATTTGCAGGTCAAGATAAATCCTAAATTCTCACATTGTCTTCGTCTGGACCTGCTAACAGTTGTGCTGAGGAAATGATTTAACTTTGTTAGGGGTTTTTTATACTAATGCTGGTAAGAAATACACCTTTTATTCTCTAAATAGAGAATTCATTTCTCATTAAAGCCAGAGGAATTAAAACTCTCTGAAAAAATAGTTTTGTGGTTTGCCAATGTCTTTGCAGAATCAAAAAAAGTGTTTCACGTTGAACAGATCCTTAAAAATTTAAGATGTTTTTTAAAGCAGCTTTACTTTTTAAGTGTATTAAAGGAAATTTCAAAACAAAAAGTCATTTAGATCTCAAGCATTCTGGGTTTAAAATGATGAAATAAAACATTACAGCATTTTCAACATTATGGTTTTGTTCCAGACAATTTGGCAAAGCTACAATGAATTTAGAAAGCACTTCAGTATTGCTAAATCTGCACTTTTTTCAAAGAAAACAAAAAAATGGTCAGCATTAATGTGAACCCTTTGTTATGAATTAAATGAATCTGTGTTATGTTTTGAGCAACCTCTCTTTTACCATATTAATCTGGGTAGAGATTTAGTTTCATTTCAAATCACCTAACACAATACAGTTTTGTAAGCAAAACTTGTTTGCATGTTCATTAACATTTTAGACTCTAGGGGTTTAAGCCAGTGTGAACTGAAACCTTCTTTCTCTCAACTCCAAAAAGAAAGAGTATAATAAATGACAAATTAATTGCAGAACAATATGGCAATAATTTCATATGCTTTCATGTACTTAACAGAGATGGGGTTTGCCTTTCCACTTCTTTAGGAGCTAATGGTTGATTTAATCCAATGTTGAAATTGTCAGACCTTCAGTCAGATTTTTTTTTAACAATGTGCCTCTGATAAATAAACTTCCAGACTGAATGTCCCAGTCTAACACAGACTGCTATTTGTGATGTGCTAAACAGTGGCAAAAATCTTTGGTTCAGGGAAATGGAACTATGTAATAACAAAGGACAAAATTCTGGCTCCTATCAAAGGATAAAAAAAGATGTCAGATTATGGTTTATGTTTAAATCTGAATAAAATCTTTATGTGGTACATTGTGGTTGCATACCATCTCCCTTTAGAGATACCTCAAAATGCTTTATAAATATTGAGCCAGTTTTTTAATCATTCTTGAAAGTTCCCAATTTTTTTCTGTGAGGACCTAGATTCTTATTCTGTGCATTTTCTTCTCTGGCTTCGGAGTTATCAATGTTGTCTTATTTTTTCCTATCCATTTGCATGGGGGTTTTTTCTTCACCTGAAACCAGGCTATTGTGCTAGCTGCTCTGCAGTCATCAAAAGGCAAGAAAGAGATTCCTATCCCAGAAAGATTTAAAATTTAAGTAATATTCTTTAACCAGCAGTCTCAGAATTGTGGGGACAAATATGAACACTGCTTTAGAAAAATATTCCCAGAAAAAAACAGAGATCCTTTTATTCAAAAAAATCATAAACCTAGCGCATTTTCAAACTAGCCCTTTCCTCAGATCCCAGTACAGAGGCTGTTGTCCTCATCCCTTTCTCCATGCCTACAAAAGCACATAGGGAAGAGCGCGGAATAATTCCTTCTCACTTAGGGAATGGCTCCATGAGACAGATAGCTAGGCAGGTGCTGCAAAGCTCAACGAAAGCTTAATCAAGCCAGCTTGTCGAATTTCCTGCTGTTTGCTCATCCTGTCATTTTTCCACATGTGCAACTCCAACTGCCGTCAGTGGGGGGGTTTGTATTAACTAAAACAAAACAAAAATAGAGCCTTAAGGAATCGTACAACACAGCTCACAGAAAAATGACATCTGCCTATGTCTTATCTGCAACTTTCTCCTCCCTGACAAGAAAAACTCAACTGCCATGTTTTGCTTTCTGCTGAACCTTGCTGTATATTCTAGCTGCTAAGGGGGAGTAGTAGCTTCATTTTTCCTCATTTCTGTGCTATATGTACAATATATTAAATACATCTTAGCAACACAGTTAAAACACCTGGAAATCTCCCATTCTAGAAAGACAAGGGAAAAGAGTAGCCCAGGTGGTCCAACTGCAAAAATGCAGAAATAATTCATTTGGATGATGATTTTGCAGGATAGAAATGAAACTGCTGATTAGACAATGGTTATAACGCTCAGTGTCCCACTTTTGCAACCAAATTTCTGGGGACAAACACTCGCACTTTAGCAGGAATGGGCACTGAGAGGTCCTCTCGAGTGCAAGAAGAGTATCAGACGTCCTTGGAAGCTGGTGTGGTCCCACTGGATACGGGAGAAGTAGCTGGGATGGGCATGTGTACCCTTGATTTTGGAGACCCTCCTGCAGAACCTTCCAGCCTTCACCTTGCAGAAACAGAGCGTTGGAGGATTTCCTCTTACCAATGCACTTTGAGACTGTTTGCTGCATATTCACATTTCATTCCCAGAGCAGTCAGAATGAGTTTGGCCACTGGCTTTTCAAAGTGAGTAGGGTTAAACACAAACCTGCCTTGGACTGCCAGGAAGGGGAAAAAAAATCCCACCATTGTGGTGCCTGTTCGTAACAGATATTCCCCTGTATTCCTCTCTGCTGCTGAGTGACAGCAGCTGGAATTTATGAAGCATGCTTGTACTTTGCAAGTTCCCTGTTTTTACATTCAGGAGAGAGAGAAAATGTCTCTGCTTTGTTCAGTTTGTCAGCCTGCTTCCTCCTTTGTGCCCAAATATGCACTGTGTCTTACAAAAAGTCTCTTCTTGTATTACATCCCAAAAGGTGAACTGGATATGTGCAAAAGTCATTTCTCCTTCAAACAGTATGCTACACCTGTATAGGATATGTGACCTTCTGATGGAGAAAAATGACCAAAGGTGCCTGTGAAATTCCCACCTGAGTTCCTGCACTCAGGAATTTAAGATGGCTGCTTACTGCACATGGATGGGCTGTGCCCTTCCACAGAAGGTTTCATTTTGATGGCTATTGCAGTGGGCAATACAACTGAAACTGGAAACAAAGTAAGTCAAAAATATAAATATTGTATTTTCATTACATAACTCTCTGAACCCATAGGAAATGTTTCTAATACTCTTTTTTCCCTCCTTGATGTCATTCCTCATTTCTAAGCACATGCGCGCATGCACACACATGCGCGCGCACACACACATATTTCTACAACTGCAAATGACTGAGAGCCATCAGGCTTTCATGATGGGAAGGAAGGAGGGAAGGGAATCCATAGCTCAGCAGTATTATTTCCCCTACTTCCTTTCAAAACCTCTCTCACTGGAGTTTCATAGGCTCTCTCCTCCAAATTATTTATGGGAGAGGGGCAACCCACCAGACGCTGTATGTGCCATTATCCCCAGCTATTATCCAACAAGTAGTTAATGTTGTTTGAAGCAAGCATGATTCCTTCTGAGCTCCTCTGTGGCAGCTACTGCATGCCTAGGGCCTGGTTGTACTCCCTTAAAGTCGATGCTAAAACTTCCCAGCCTCACAAGGTGGTTGTGAGGATAAGTTCATTAACGTTTGCAAGGCCCCCAGATATCATAGTGCTGGGAGTAATATAAGTATCTAGATAGCTAGTTCTCAAAGACAGCATCTCTGAGGGTCAGATTCTGCACTAGAAATTCCCTTATGCCCATCAATTAACATTTGCTCTTGAATATGTATGTAACATGATGTTTTCCTATTATACATATTTAATTATGACTTATTCTCCAATAGCTATATAGGCTATGGAAAGAAACATCACAGAAGCTAGAATTTTGCTGACTCCCTCAAGAAAAATAGGTTCTGAAAATTTGGAAGTCTTGAGTTTTTATTTTTGACTGAATATCTCCATCTGAGTTACCATTTCTCCAAAGCAAAGTGTGTCTTGTCCCTATTATGATTGTAAATGTTTAAATATCCCTTATTCCCTTATGGTTTCCATTATTATTTATTTCTGTTGCAAGCAGAAAGATGTCTGGGTCATCCTTTCAGCCAGGATGAAACATGCGAAACAGGACAAAGAAAATGAACAGTAGTATTCAAGAGAAGTTTGCTTAGGGGCATATGTTGGGCAATCTTTTGACTGAGCTGGAAAGTCTTGAGTCTTCTTGAATTCTTAAAAGCTTTCCTCACCTTTTTTCAATGCAGTGGGTCAAATTCATTGATGACGAAATTCCATTGGCTCTGTTGTCAGTACTAAAATCATAAAGTGTTATAATGCTTAAACATTTCCTTAATTTGAAACATAGAAATGGAAGTCAATAGAAGCAATTGTATGCATAAAATTGAATACACACTTAAATAATTTCATTGGATTGATGTTTTAATCTGGTTTTATGACTTTAGTAGCTAAACAGAATCATTTTGCTAAATTAAAATTAAATAGAATTGTTGAGAGTGTAAATTATTGCCAGATACAGTATCTGTAACTGGCATGAGGAACACACATACAATGCAGTTGACTGTAAAGACTCAAATTCTTAATTAATTTTCCCGAGGCTTAGCCTTTCATTTAAAATACAGCTGTTCCAGTTCCAGGGAAAAAAAAAAAATAAAACCACCCTTGGAGACATGGCCCAAATGTAACCAGCTCAGCAACGTTGGTTTGAGTTTGCAGAGAGCCTGAAACCACATCCATGACACATGATTTTCTCTATCAAGTTCTGTGTATCCTGAAGCCAATAAGAAACATGCTGTTTCAAACAGAGACATAGCTAACTAATTTGTCATTCATTACAGCATGTAAGAAATGCAATCATATTTTGAAGACCTCAGCGTTTTCAAAGACTAAATGAGGCATCTGCTGGAGGGCAGTGCAAGAGTAGAACTGAAGACGGAAGGTGAAGCTGGATACCTTAAGTTGAACATCTTGAGCAGCTCATTATTTCTTTCTAGCTAGCTGTAACTCCCTGCTTTGTCTTGTACTTGGGTTCTAAGTTCTTTCTGAGAAGGACTTTTTGTTCTGTGCTTGTACAACACATGGCAAAACATCCCTTACTGCATCTAGAAGACCCAAATCTAATACAAACAATAAATAAAAGTAGAGACGCTATTTTCCCAAGGGAATGAGCTTAGCTTTCAAAAGTTTAGAAACTGCCCCATTTCAGCAAATACATAAATCTCTATTGTAAAAACATTATACCCATTTATATTTTTTTTAATTAATTCATTCCATTTGATCACTTTCCTTTCAAATCGTTTGGCTGCTAATTGGATGCAGGCAGGACACGCAGACAGAGCACTCAAGGTTCCCTGTTGGCTCTGCATTTCCATGTGGATGTTTTGAGAGACAGACATTGTCTGTTAAAGGGGAGTTGTGAAACACAACTACGCTGGTCAGTTTTAAAACTTTTCAGTTGCCTTAGGTAACTAGATAATGTTCCCTTGGTTTTTTGCAATATTCCCTAGATATTTGCTGCACTGTATGCCAGGGAAGAAAGCCCTGGAGGGAATATTAAGGTCAAGAACCTTAATGGTTCTGAGATGGAACTAACAATATACAGAATATTTCTGCTGCACATAGCCATCAGTACAATGTTTGCCCTCAACTTTCCTGTGCCTTAGTTACCATTGCTTCAGAATTCCCTGGGTATCTCTTGTGTTATGAAAGTCCCTTCTCTACTGTGGGGAGGGGAAGAGCAGAATAGACAATAGAATAACAATGGGAGGAGAGAAACAAAAACTATAGTTATTTATGAAACTGTGTTCATAAATTGGGAAAACCCTGAGCCATGATGCACCATCTAGTGTGTATGCTTTAGTGATCATACAGCCTATACGGGCAGAGGATGCCCAGCACTCACCGAAACTGTAGCTTTGTGTAGTTGCAGGACTGACCTGGAGAGATTCATTTTAAAGTGGTTTTTTACTTTTTGCGTGACCAGCAGTGCAGTGTAAGCTGTCTCATCTTTCAAAGACCCTGCAGCCAGTGGCCTTCCTAGATGATCAGGTTGTTGTTAGGTGGACTTCTCTGGGCAGCTCATCCTTTAAATGTGCTCTTCATTTAATGCCTTGCGGCTTTCATAGGGTGTAAGTGTTTTTGCATCAGTTGAAGAAAACTGTGAATGCTATTGTCAGTTTGGTACAAAGGTTTGTGTTTGTTTGACTGTAGTAACTCTGCTTCTTATTTCAATAACCCAGCACAGTAGGGACAACATTCTGCTATTACACAATAAAAAGCTTTTCCAGGCAGGACTGACACACTCTGAAAAGCAGAACGGATAGTGCAGTCTCATCCTGATGAAATTAGCAGGGGAGAAATATGAAATTTCCGCCTTCCATTACACACATTCATGGACATTTGGAATCTGATCTGAGTACGAATCTGATTTTCTTTTCTTCTCTCATCTTAAAGCATGGATATTTACTGTATAAAGCACAGTATGTTCTAAGAGGAAACAAGTGTTGTATTAGGAAGCAAAGAATGCTATAAACATTTTACTCCCAGGTCAATAATTATATAACAAAAAAACTTGATGAAGTGCCCTTTGCTCCTTTTTTTTTTTTATGTCAACAGGAATAAAAACTGCTTTAGTTTTTACCTCAGCTTCACTACTTTAACCCAAGCTGATGGCAAGAAGCCTAGAGAATATTGCTAGCAGCCTGTTCTCTTATGACACCCACCCTTCATCTGGATGTAATATCTCAATATTGCTCCAGAAGATTGGATTTTATTTAGTCTTTTAGCATGATATGAAAAAGTGAACCGAATTCTTAGATGGCAGGGGCTTTGTCAATTAAAGGAGTCTAGTTTGCTGGGAGCCAGCTGAACAGTTGACTGTATCATATGCTGTAGATTAATGAATGCTACTGCTAGTCAAGAGAAACAAGAGGTCATCCAAAGACTACTTTGTTTGCTCTTTTGGTACTTTAAAAAAATGTTTCTTTAAATACTTGTAACACAGGCCTGCTCAGTTCTATAAGGAACACACCAGTTTATCTGTAATACACACCAGCATCAAGGATGTCTCCAAGTTTTCAGGTTTGCATCTAAAGCAGCTTTTATGACATCCTAGCTGGCCAGGGCTGTAATTTTTTTTGACACAACTGCTGTTAGGAGAATGGAGAAAGAGAGAAGTTTTCTGCTCCTTTCCATTGCCCTCCCATTACTAGACACCCAATGGTTCTGTGGTTCTGCCTTTATGCAAAAGGATCTTCAAATTAAGTCCTTAGAGCAAGGTTTTGAATGAGAATGTAGTAAAGTAGTGCGAAAACCATCTGTGTTTTTTCTTATACTGAAAATTTGTAACAGTCTAGGTTCATTCTCATGTAAGTGTAAACAAGAGCTGGAACTTCAAATATTTCAGCACGTTTGAAATGCATTTGTTTTTTCTGGTCACCCTTCAGCTTGAGAAATGATCATACCGTGCTTGCACAGTGCCCACTGCCCAGCAATCCCATGCTGCCAGCGGTACAGCAGGTCACTGGGATTTAGGAGCAAATGATGCCTCCCAGGAGAAGCTCTTTGGAAAGCTCCAAGTACCTTAATTCCCTATTCCCTCTTATGGGAATGATGTTGATTTTACAAACTCCTCTCTCTTGCTCAGTGGAGGGCAAATTCCTGCTCCTTCCAGGGCAAGACAGGCTTCTCCCAACTTCGTGGCTGAAATCCTCCCTCAAAGGCTCATGGGTTCACAGCAGAGCTATGGTGAAGGCATCATTGCAGCCATGAGGTAGCAGAGGAAAAAAACATAAAACCACAACTGGATGTATAAAACAGCGGTCCTGCAGCTCTGGCTGAGGCAATGCAGAAAGGATCACAAAGTAACTTATCTCTGAAAGTCACAGGGGTTCTTTCAGCTTTTTTTTTTTTTTTTTTTTTTTTTTTTTTATTTCCTTCCTGCTCAACAGAGCAGAATCCCACAGGCTTGAATCCCTCAGGTGTGCCCTTCTCTCCCATCCCATCTTCATATTAAAAGAATAAAAGGACTTAACTCCTTGTAGCTAAAATTAATTCAGAATCTCCTACCCTTCTCACAACCAGCAATAAATGCTTAGCTAAAAGACACTGACTATAAAGATGCAAGTGTTTCCTTTAATTGTCCAAATACAAGAACAAATCTTGGCTACAGTAGAACATTTATTTTCCCATCTGGATACACAAGAAGAGACAAGTTTCTTTGCACTTCCAAATGAGAATTTACCTCTTAGCTGGCCAAATACATATGGAAACAGCCTGTGAAGGGGCACGACAGTGGGCTCATTTTGCTACATTCCCACTATTACTAAAGGAATGGCTGAAAAATAAATCCATATATTATCATTATTTTTACCTCCCGGTGTACATCACTAAAAGGGTTTATATGCAGCCCTCTTAATTGGCACAGCCCCTGCTGGAAATAGAAACATGCCGATGAATTGCTCATTCAGATTAGGCTCCCAGGAATATATTGTGCTGAGAGACATTCACTTTTATTTCCTGAATTGCTTTAACGATGAGCACTGAGCAACACTTCCTCTGCTCCCTCCCTCCCAAGTACCCTGAGCTGCAAGGCAAGGCAGCAGCCAGAATCTAACAACAGCCCCCCCCCCCAGCAAGAAATATCTGCGTGTAAATACCAAAGCACACCTGTGAACAACTGTGAGTGGACCTTCAGATATCATGTTTGCCAGCTAAACACATAATTCTCAATTAAGTGAGCAATTACCCATTATTGTTTAGCCCTTGAAATGCATCATGCTTTATCTATTCCTTGGCAACAATCCCGGTGAAAAAGCAAGTCATCTCTTCAGGGTAGAGATTTATGTTCTCCAGTAGTAGGGTCACTAATAACACTTTGAAACAGGCTTCACAGGTAAACTTTGAAAACTTCAGAAGGCTTTGAGCCCCTTCAGCTCCCACTGTAGAGAATGTATTTTTCCAGAAATCATGGTTTTCCTTTTCTTCTCAAACCTACTTGTTCAAGCGTGTCTTCTGCAAAGTAAGAGAGCTAGTTTTTGCTATGGTGAAGAGTGGGAGATGACAGTATAAAAGTTAGCAAGTCTAGGCTCTAGAACAGAATAAGAAAATTCAGTGCCTATGAGAAACAACTTCCTGAATAGCTACAGAGAAAATGAGCATTATAGCCAAGGAAACTGGGACCAGTTCACCTTACAAGAGTGCTTGTTCAATAGACTTTAGTTGCAGGACAGATAAGGCCTTGTTTTCTTAAAAAACTATAGCCATGGTGATTTTGGCTGAAGATTACAGACCTTTAATTAATAACTCCAGACAAAGATTTTCTGGCTTTTAGAAAATGAAAATAATTTTTTTCAGCAGAAAACCTAAAGCTTGGTGTCAGACCTGGATAATGCAGCATAACTGGTAGAAGGATTTGAGGTGATTCTTTCCCATGCTTTGTGGACAGCTTCTAATACATTGATGAAAAAACATCCAGAAGAACTTGAGTTAATCCTAAACTCCAATTTGCTATCAAAAAACCTACTGACAGATTTTCAAGCAGTCTTAGCTGCAATGCAGACCTGTGAGAGTTTATATGCAGACCACAGTGGTTTAAAACCATGTACATGGGATAGATGAAAAGTTTACTCCAATCTAATGCTATTTTAACCTACAGCTTCTGGAAAACAGATTATTTGGGTTAGTAGGTTGCTGCTTCTCCTTTTATAACAAAGTGAATTTCTTAAATAGCTTTTTAGCCCCTCAGTCCTGCAGAACAGAGGATGAGGGCAGTCACCTGTGTGCAGGTGGACTGAGGATGGATGGCAAGGCTCGTTAGGCTTTGTAAACTGATTTAGATTGGGAAACAGTTACATTTCAAAACCTGGAAAGAGATGGGAAGTGTTTTAAGCTTTGCTCAAAGTTAACTTACACGTTGGGTTAGGTTTTATTCAGTTCTATCTTCAGCAGCACCCAGCTTGGGCAATACGAATCTGATGCCACTCGTGATGGATTGCACACAGGACCAATTGGAGCCCTACTAGCTTTAAAATTGATAGTACATAGACCAACGACAGTGGTGCAGTTTTTCATTAAATGAAATGGAAAAGTGATTTAATAATTCTTTCTGTCTTAAATTGCTTAAAAGAATTTTAGACAGTTAAAAATTGCATGGATTTTAAACCATATGTGTGAGAGTGGAAAAAAAATAAGGGTTTTGTTTTTCCTATTTTTAATATGAGCCAGATGAAACAAAAAGATTGTTTCCTTGCAAACTATAGGTCAAGTACCTATGTAGGCTTTGAGATGGCTCTGTAAGTTATCATGTTATCTTTCTTTCTTGACAGTATACCATTATGTGGTGTATCATTTCAGCATTTACTATCTTTCATGTCCTTTTATCTTCACACTAGGATTTCTTTCTAAATTCCAAGCTGTGCATTTGGTTTCATTATATAACACTGGCTTTTACAAAACATTGGCTCTTCATATTCTTTGGTTTCATTTTTGTCGGCATCAGGCTGAAATAGTAAACCTGCTACGTCTATTTTATCTTGTTAAAGATAAAAACAATATGGCAAATGAACTATTTGGGGATCACTACTTTCAAATTAAAGGAGAGGGAAAAGTATTAAGTGTCACCACTGAGTTGAACTATATTGAAGTCTTGAACTGAAGTGATTTTATAAAAATTTAAAAAAAAGGTGACCCAAAATGTTACAACTGTCATGCAGGACTGTGCTATCTTAAATTATTTATTTAACATCTGGTAAATATTATCCAAGCTATAGTACAGATAAATTGAATAAAAGAATACCAATGCCAGGGGAAAAGAAGAATTGCTTAATACTGTAAGTATATAGAACTGTTCCACAAAGCAGTTCATTCTCTCTCTGCAAGGGGAGATGAGAAGCATGGTATTGGGGTAAAATGCATCTGCTTCGTTTCACCCTAAGTATGAAGCTATCAAAGCAGTTTTAGGGATTTAATTTAATCTCAAACACAAATTCTATGAAAACAGTCTGACAGCGACATGAAATTTTGCATAACTTCTTTTACCCCTCCCCCTTTATAATGCAGCTTCCCAGCTGATTCATTTTATTTTATCCTATGCGTATTGGGGATCAGATTGAATTTTCTTTGAGAAATGAAAATAATTAAGCCATCTATAAAGGTTTGGCTGGGCATGAACATAGCAGCACAGGATAGAGTTACTTGGAGGGGGGAATGAGGTCAAAGAAAAGTACTGCAGGGAATAAAAAAAAGAAGCATCAAGTTCTGTTACTTGGGGAACAAAATAAAAAGAGGATGGAGTCTGAGAAGGGGGAAGGGACCTAGATTCCTTGTCAGCTTGTGGGTTACAAATGGAACAAAAGGCTTATCTTAAATATATGCAGGTTTAGAGATTTTTTCTGGAAGCTATTGAGAGCTAATTAAATTATGGTCGAGCACTGAGCATTTCTCCGGTGCTTCTATGGTCAGTTTCTGCTGAGCTCTTCTTGGTTACTTGATACTGCTTATGAAATAAAGAAGATTGATTCCTAAATATTTGTTCCTATTCCCTCTTTGTGGATTACATTATACCACTTTTCATTCTTACAGCCTTTGCTTAAGCAGCAGGATATAAGGGCCCTATTCAGACTGCCAACTATAGCATCCAAGATTAAGAGCCCGCTATCACACCTAAGTTCAAGAGGGTAATGAGCAATTCAGACCACCTAGCATCTACAACTGCCAGATCCTGGCTCCTGCACTCTCAACGGTGACTGTCAACCTGACTGTGCATGCACAACTTAAGCACTATGATTATTTCTCCCCACTCCACTGCTCTCTCACTCTATTGAGAAACAAAATTTGGCAGCCTAGGCATCAGGCCCTTGGGCATGTTTAGCACTGCCTTCCTCTGCAGACTACCATGAGAGCTGATATAGCTTAAGGGCCTCAGATCCTGCTCCAAAGAACACCAAAGTCAATGGGCAAACTGTGAGTAACCATACTGGTGTGAGGATCAGGCTATTATCATCTGAAAAAACTTCCAGTTTCATACTGGTTTTTAACCTCGTTTCTTACAGGACCAAACTTTACATAATAGCACCCACCATCTGCTAGCCAGTCCCCCCTACTTCTCCAGCTTCTGGCCCTGCTAGCCAGCCCCCACCTCCTCTGACATGGGCAGAGAGGGCTCAAAGCTGTTAGCTGCCCATGAGTTGAAGGAGAAGGGGTGGATAGACAGGAGAGGGAGACACAAAAGAGTGCCCCTCACAGAGGGTGATGTCTTGCAGTGTGGGCACAGCGGCGTTAACAGACACCAAAGAAGGCACACGAGAGGACCCACAGGAAACCAGGCTCCATAAACTCTGCTGCTCGCATGACTACTGTGAGTAATTGAAGCCATACTCTGGTTCTTGACTCCAGCCAGAGCATGTGTACTCAGCTTTCCAGACTGGAGTTTAGATGTGAGGGAGAGTCTTGCCACAGCCTCTTCCTGATGGTCTTTCTGCTTAACACATTGGTGAGGCTGCCTCATCGCGCCATGAGGGAACGCATGACACCTTCTATTCACCTGTGCTGTGGCCATATCCCCTCGTAAGTGAGCAACCATCACAGGTCTGGTTTGGACTGGATGGTGTCTTGGCCTTTTTATGTACAATGCAATGCAGCTTTCTGCTGCAGTTACATTTACCCAGGGGAAAGGGCAGGATTCAGGCATCTTAAAGAAAAAACAAACTCCATTCATGTGTAAACTGCAGATACAAGATCCCTAAGGACACTGCTAGCACCAGTTTCCATATCTCTTGACCTACCATTTTTTTATAGAGGCATGGGATATTGTGTCCCCTGCCCCACAGCCAGTGGTTGGAACAGTTGCTCAGGCACCTGGTCACCACTCAAGCTAGTACTTTTGTTTCAACGCCCTAGACTGTGGACACCAAATTGGTTTTCCAGACCTGCTCTCCTGGGCCCTGACAACACCAATGAGCAGGAAGCAACAACCACTCTGTATTGGGCTGCCCCTCAATCTGGGAAGAAATATCTGGACACGTGAGAAAAATCTGGTGCCTAATCATTACATGAAAGTACATAAAGGAAAACCGAAGGCCAATATAAAAACCATGGGAAATTCATCTGGTTAGTTCATGGGCAGTGTGGAAAGTTTAAACTCACTCATTGTGTATGCAAATGGATAATCATAAAAATTAAGTGAAATGCCACTGAAATCTGTAATTTACAGAGCCAAAAGCCTTTCTCTATAGTTGTTCCAAGGTAAAGCATTGCTTGTAAGAAATAATTTTCTACCATACCTGGATTTTTCTTGCAAACATGGTTAGTAGCAAATCTGAATCTGTCAGCACAGTAGTATAATTTAAATAGTACAATTCACAGCTGACAGGGGATTTCCACCGACTTCACTTGGAAAATACGTCATTTGCTAACTCTTGTTAACAAGTAGTAAGGAATCTGTTGCTTGCCTAGGGTCACTTGAAGCAGCAAGAGACATCACTGAGGAGAAAGAGAAGAGAGAGGGGTTGACAGCAGCATGCTGGATGCAGAAATAAAACTTATAAATTTGTATAAAACTCAGAGGAAGGGCATGTTAGTAAGTTCCTGACATGCCAGTTTATCTGAACTGGCTATTTCAAAGTCTGTACTGGAGGTTCTTATTCCAAACGCTGACCAAGCAAAAAAACAGATCTTGATATGACTCTTGGGCTCATCTGAATCACATTAGAAGTCTTCAAAAGGCTTCTAGTAAAACTGAACCCAGGCAAGCACAGTCAATGCCTCCTTGAATGAGAAAGGCAGCAGGATGGTTTGGCACTTATAATACGCCAACACTCTTATTGGTGCATTGTACCCACCAAAATCTTATGCCCTCTGGAATGGCACGTGCTGCCTCTACAGTTCTCAGACTAGATTTCCATGATTTGTCATCAGTGTAGCCAGATAATGGGATTCCTTGCTTCTTTATGGTCTCAGTCACAAAATGATGGCTTGTGAGAAAGTGGATGGCAAGCTCTCTGTAACATCTTTGTCCCAGTTGATTGCTACTAAAATGAGTAAACAGGGTTCTTCCCTTGCAAACAATGAAGCAAACCCACTCTTCTTTCATGCAGTCTCCTTTATTTACAGGGACAGTGTCAAATCCTGTCTTCTTAAATGCAAAAGAACCATCAGCAGAAGGTAAATTGTTTGACCAGAAACGTGTAAGCCTTTCTGATCAATTCGATGCCTCAGGAGCCCTGTCTCCCTGCTCTTTCCCCAGACAATCCTTGCACCTACTTCTCTTGATGACTGTTTCTCACTCTCTTTCCCCCACATGCTCGGATAATTGCAGTTAAAAAGAATGAATTCACCAGTCTCCTCATCCGTCTTTGAGAACTCTTTTTAGGGGATTAAGTATGTGTCTTTATCACGCAACCCAACACCGTAAATTTTGTTTGAACTATCGATATACAGAAGAGCACATAGCCGTTTCTTCAGCTGGATTTGAAAGAAAAGTGTTTCTCATGATTTTTCAGTAAACCTGTAATCGTTAACAGATCAGTCCCATTTGATATCAGAAGTCCCATTGATAACAGCTATAAATATCTTTCAGTATAACACTGTTAATATACTAGCATTTGGGTTTTTTTCCACTGGAATTAGAGCAATTTTTCCATAAATCCAAACAAAATTTTTCCCATTAGTCCGGGAGTTTGTCATGATAAACCTTTATCAACAATGCTTTTGAGAGGTGGTGCCTAATGTATTCAAACTCATGCAGCAACATTAGTGATGAACAAGAATCTTAACAACTTTCATAGAACTTCCCATAACCTAACAGATCTAGAAGTGAATTTTTTCACTGATTATCACCACTAGATGTACCCTATCTTTCTCCTTCATTTGTAAATGGGATAGGTCTATTCTTTATGGTAATTAATGGTGAGACTGAGAAGGTCCCTTTACTAGATGCTATATAGTGGGAATGTCTATATGCAATTTACTGGAAGGTGGGGATGCATCCAAAAAGTGAAATAGGTTTCAGAGAACTTATTTCAAAAGATTGGTTTTTTTCATTATGGAGAGGTTTTCTTTGTTGTTTGCAACTGCACTGTAAAAAAACCACACTGCGAGGTCTGGTTTGTAAGGTTAGAAATGCAATCTAGATTTAAGACTACTTCCCAATTTATCCTTCTCTAGATCCAAATTTAGTATCTTTCTTAAAAAAATATACAATTGAGGTATGAAGTCGAAAGAGGGAATAGAAGTCTTTATTTGATATATCTCTCAAAATCAGAGGACATTATTAGCAAAATTCCTTCTGGCCTTACAGTTTCTGGGACAAGATAAGGAGTGTTTGTGTTTTGGGGAAAGTAGGATTTTGTAAGTGGTCTAAGTGAATTAAGTTATACACAAAATATGTTTTTCTGGTTACATAGGCAAATTTTCAGTTGGTATCTCTTTTTTTTTTCAATTTTTATCTTTAATTAAAGCAACAAATATAAAAAAGTAACAGTGTAGTTGCAGCTGTGATACAAACCACTCGAAGATAATTTCTCCCCATATTTAGTCTTGAATAAGTAATATTAGGGACTTTTCAGTGTTGCTCATAACTCTTTAATGTAAAACTTGTAACGTAACTTGTTTCAACTTTACTTACGTGAATCACATTTTTCCTCCAAAATCCAGATTATCAAGAAATCTAAGGTCTCCACAGATGTTTGTGAAGTTTGTCAAACTTCTGTTACCTCACAGGCTGGTTGTGTCAAGTAAATTACATAGGTCAGTTTGCCAGAACAGATGTTTCAATTCATAAGACAAAAAAAAAAAAGTACACAAAATAGTAATAAAGGTTACTGACAGGTGATTATGAAACAAAAATGCAAACTTTACCAGAAGAAACATTCTTATTGGCATAGACTATATCTTATAAAAGTTGTTGGATAGTGTTGTCTAGTGCTTAATATTTTCACTACAGAGATTTCATTCCTCGAATCTACTCGCAAGTTTGTATCTTTATTTGCCTTCAGGTGGAGTATTTAATCTGCTTACCCATCTTATTAAAGGACATACTTGCTTTGGAGGAGGATGCCATAACATTTAAATCACAGATTATTTTATTAGGTAAGCTTAGAAGAAAGTTGGAGAAGTGCATCGAAATGACAGATCTTATAAATAAGTCTGTCAAACATATTTGAGTCTGAAAGCGGTTAGAATTCTTCTTGTTCTCCCCAGTAATTTACATCCTTAGATGAATTATCCTCATAACTCATTACAAAAAGCTTATCTTGGAACAATGTCTGGAAAGATTTCTCAAGTGCTTTATAAGAGAAAACACACAAATAGATGGTGAAACATCATGATGGTGCTTGAATTCTGAGTATTACCAAAGAAATATTTCACTTCTTATAAATTTATTCCTCATTTAGCACCTGTTAATTGACAAGAATTTTGCTCTTCTGGTAGTATCATGTTTCTTGTCTTCTCCTCTCTGGAGATCTGTGTTGTGGTGGTTCCCCCTTAATCTTACAGAAATGTCTTTTATACAAAGACATTCATAACTATGTCTCCAGATGCTGAAATGGAGTCCAAATTGATTTTTCAAACTTCCCAAGCAATACTTTATTGGCTCTACCCCAAAGAAGAATATATTTGCCTTACAGAGGTGACAGTTACACCCTAGAAAATCTTAGAGCACAAATTTAAGTCACGTGCATTAAGTACGGGAGGAGCATTCCTATAACTGCATGTTTGTTTATCTTGCTCAAAAATCCAGTAATCATTTCTGCATCTTTGAATTTGTACCAGCATATTCATAACAACATTTGTCAAATACTTGTGCTTTTAGCCCTGATGTCATAACAGGCTAGCAGATTCAGAGGTGAAAATACCTATTAGTATGGATATGTAGATTAGGAAATGCAGACAGGGATTTCAGCTTTGGCAAAGGCAGGTAAAACAATGACTTTGCTTAATGTTTTTTCCTGCTCAGCCATCCAAAATCCAAATTCCATGTCTTGTGAGAAGGAGAAAAGGACTTTAGCAAAAAATCATGTCCTGATTTGTCAGATCCCCAGAGGGAGAAGGCATGTACCAGGTTAGATCTGCACTAGGTGCCTGCCTAGTGATGCAGGAGCAAGTGTGCTGTTCCTGCCAGTATGGTTCCTTAGCTCCCCCGTGCTAATCCATGATCATCATGGAAAACACCGTGCAAATGTCTTAGTATAAGCAAACTATACAACAAAATAGCTTCTCACCTGCTGACAGATCTTTCCCCAAAAAGAAGGGGCTGGGGGCATTATAGACCGGCCAAACTAACAAGACTCTTGGAATAATGCTAGAACAAAGAGCCAAGCAAAACACTGTTTCAAGCTTATTTTCCAGGTAAGCACTTGGAATATTGCAGAGATGAATAGGATCCTGTGTAGCATATTTAGACTGGGTATTAGGAAGTATTTCTTTACAGAACGGGTTGTTGGGCTTTGGAATGGGCTGCCCGGGGAGGTGGTGGAGTCCCCATCCCTGGAGGGGTTTGGGAGTCTGGTTGACATAACGCTGAGGGATCTGGTGGAGTTGGGAACGGTCAGTGTTAGGTCAATGGTTGGACTGGATGATCTTCAAGGTCTTTTTCAACCTGGATGATTCTGTGATATAGCATGTGTCATATGACATATCACAAGTATGCCAAAGAAAGCCAACTTATTTCTGTGATGGGGCAACAGCCTGTCGATAGGGAAGGCACTATTACTGTCATATATTTTCCTTCCAGTGAGAGTTTATAACATGGCTCCTGTGATATTCTCATAAGAAAGCAAAATAGAAGTGGTATTTACTTAACTCCTAATGAGGCCCGAAAAAGCATTGCCTGGAAAGGGCTGAGATGGTTTAGCCTGAAGCAAGGACTGAACAAGTGAACAGGAGTACAGTCCTCAAGTTTCTGTTGTGAATAATCTGTTCTCCATGTCCATCATGCACAAGACAAGAACTAATGGCCTTACATTTTAGTTATATAGTTAGGTGCCAGCAAAAGCTTTGGAACACTAAGGATAATGAGGCACATGAAGACTGGATTTTCCTTTGTGGGAGGACTCTAAAACCAGGCTAGATAAACATCATCAAGGTGTTTCAACATCATCACATTGGGGTGGGGAAAGGTTCGGAAAACCTCTCAGTGTTCCTTCTGTCCTATGATAAAACAATGTTCTTCTTTCCCAGAGCAAAACCTAATTGCACACTGTGACCCACAGGGCAGGGTCTCCCTCCTCTTCTGGTTCTGACCTCTGACATTTGCTCACCAATTAATCAGTTATGGTCTGAAAAGTGAACATATTGCCAGGAAAGGACTTCTGGGGAAGTGACACTAACAGCGTATCTGAAATGCACACACACACACACATATATGCAGGTGGAACACAGATAATACGGACTGCACAGTCCATGTGTGAAACACGTGTGTTCTGCCCCAAAACTATGGGAGCTGCATAAATTACACGTGTGAAATATGTCAAGCACATGTAGTCAAGCCCTGAATCTTCATACATTTTTGGTATGAAATAACTCCAAGAATGTTTATTTCAACTATTTTTTATGAGGGACTGCAGGGGAATCTGTGTAATATTCAATTTGCAGAAAATAGAAGATATTGTTTATCACTGTGCTGTCCAAGTTGTAAAGTTGGATGCCAGTATTTCCTTCCCTTCTGTGAATTCTATTCCTGCACATTTATTACTGTGTAGAATTGGAAACTCTTGCTGCAAAATGTAAATTAAGACAACACAGTGGGAGCTTCTGGAGATAACGCAACCCTTTAGTCATCTGTATGTTGCTTTAGGCTGTATCTCTACTTATCAGCACTATTTACTATCAGACATTTAAAGCAAATGGGAAGTGAAGTGTCTTTAATCTTTCTTGCAACATATCAGTTCAGTTTCTTCAGTAGAGAAGAAAACAAATTAGAAGAGCTAAGGTTGAATTAGTACACTAAATCCAAGCCACAGTTCTGCAGGACTTAAAATCTGAAGCCCCTATTTATACTTGATGAAGTAGGACACTGAATACAAACTCTGAAAAGATGAGTTTCACATTTGATACTGGATTTGGAAGCCACTGTTTTTTAACTACCAGCTTTTTCTGTGTATTGACCTCATAACGGATGTTGGGATTGCTGGCTTCTTTTCAAGTTGGTGCTTCTTCTTGTTGGGTAATTACTCTATTGCAGGATATATATATTATTTTTTCCCCCAGGATAGAAGAAACAGGCTGAAAGAACATGTAAGGAAAAGAGACCACTGTATGTAAAAGAATGGTAACATTTGGAAAATTGCAAGTTTTATTTTCTTTCTTTTTTCCCTACATTACTAATATTTCCACCAGCTCCGACTAATAACATAACTTTAGCCAGAATGGACCAGGAAATTGAGATTTGGGTCTTTTTTAACTGAATTTTATTATAACCTTGGATATCTGGAATGTCCTTGCAGGGTAGAAGGAACTCAACTGAAACATGGAGCCAGAGTAATTCCCAAAAGCAAAGGGGCACTCCTGCACCATAAGTTCTTCAAATCTATAAAAAATTGCTGCTATTACAGAAAGAGTTACAAGCATAGCACTTTGTTTCTCTGAGACTTCTTATTATTCTTTGCTTCTTTCACTTAAAAGTTCTCCATTCTGTGTTGACCTTGTAATGCAGGACTTCCAGTGTCCCCTTGCAGAATTTGGACTAATACAAAGAACAGCTGGTACCACTAATACTAATGGATTTCCTGGTTTTAGTTCAAATACAGTAAACTTTTAGTTTCATTCACACTAAATCTGAAGATAGGTTTTTCATATTTGTTTTTCTCCAGTGAGAATCATAGGCTTTAAATGTACTTTTAGAAATAAAAATGAAAAAAGGGAGAAAGAAAGTACTTTTTAATATGTTGGCAAAAAATGTGTATCATTTTCTTTCCTCCCTGCATTTCAGTCCACTCCTGTGAAAGATCGTAATCAGGACCCCAGAAACGACCGGATGATTTGTGAGACCCTGGTGAAAACATGTACTACAACGAAGGAATTTAAAACTTAATTATATACATTCAAGAAAATATCTGTCAAAACTGCTTCAAACTTTTAATTAACTGTATATGGAGTGTGAAGGGGTCAAACCAGTATTAACACAGCACTGTATGAAGTTTCATTTTCCTGTAAAATGGGAGAATGCAGAGACCTAGGGCCAAATCCTGCCAGGGCTGAGTGACAACGTGACACCAGTGAGGACTGGGGGCCCTTGGTATGTCAGAGAGAGAACCAGCCCTTTGCAGGACACAGGGTGTCAGGAGAAGGCTTTGGAAGTTTTGTAGCATGTCAGAGGTTCAAGCAGGTAGGAAGCAGAGAGGTACTTTAAAATTCAGCTAAGACATTTAGGTTTTAACTTGCTTATAATTTCTTGTGTATACTATGCCTAATTTAAAGGTGGGAAGGGAAGGAAGACAAGGTGCCTCTTTCTACTTATAGAAAGCAATAATATTTATTTATTCCTTCCCTCCATTCAGAAAAACATAAGCTGAAGAGATTTTTGATTTAAAGAACAAGAAAGAGCAGCAAGAGCATGTTTGTGTAGGAAAACATGTCCATACTGGTAGGTAGTGAGAGTCCTGCGGTGGGCAGGGTACTCCGAGGATTCCAAATGCAGAAACCTGTGTAAGTCAAGTGCAAACTGCTTGTTTGGAATTAGCTATGTATTTCCCAATTAAACAATACTTTTTCTTTTGTTTTATTTTGTTTTAGCCCTCTATCCCAGAATCTTTTCCATCCATTTTGGATTCATTCAGAGACAGGCATTCAACTGTGCACAGGAATGAAGTTCTGAATTTGTCAGATTCAGCATGGAGAAGTCTAGTGTCTCCCCATGGTTCTCTCTGCTCAAAGCTTTGAAACCTTAGTGTGACTGAATAAGCATGGAAGAGGTTTTTGCAGCTTTATTCTATAGGTGTCTATCCTGCAGTGGTTATGCCCCAAACCTGCTCATGCTTCTGGTCATTGTACCAGGGCTCAGGAGTATATCACACCAAGCACAAAATTTTAATGAATACACAATGACTGGTCTAGCAAATCTAGGGCACTAATTCTATATGTTTATTTTTCATGTGCAAGGTTGTTCTGAAACTCATCAGTCTCTGCAAAACCATTTACACAGTTTTGTGATGGCACCATATACATCTATCTACAGTCTGTAGTCTCCCTCCCAACAGTAGGGTTCACCTCTGGCCAAAGGCAGAGATGCTGACATGATGAAGATCAATTTCCAGGCTAGAAGAGAAAACTACCAGAATGGAAAGTCAATAAAAACAAATATGTTCTCAGTGGAATTGAAACTGAGGGAAATTTTAGCACCTGGAAAGCAATTCTTTATGTAGTCAATAAAAGGAATATAAAAAAGATATAGTAGTCTCAAAGCATAAGGTTGGTCACAATAAGTGTGTTCAAGGCAAGTTCTACTAAGGGATCTGCAGGGAACACTTTTTAACAGGGCACTGCTAAAACTGAACCAAGCAATCGTTGTTCTGTATGAACATTGTTCTCCTGCCATAATGTTCTTGTGGATAACAGTCCCTCAACAGCGTTGAACAGGTTTACTTAATGCAAATTGTTCTTTTTGGAACAAATCTGATGATCGTTTCACAGGGTCCCTAGCTCAGAGTGGAAAGTGATTTGGGATGAGATATAAAAGGTTTTGCATTCCTCTGTGTAGTAGAAACCCGCACTAGTGGGTAGCAAAGCACTTGTTTAAGGTGGTTTTATCAGTCTTCCACACCTGGTCCGGTGGGTTCTTCTCAACAGCAAACTCCATTTCCACAGGATTTGAACCTTTGCCCCAATGTGAACAATCTGTCTTTTACCTGATCTCCCAGAGAAAACCCCTCTTGAAATTTTGCTCTGATTATTTCTTCTGGTTTTGCTTCTTGCTCTGCTGTTTAGCACCAATGAGAAAGGCAAAATGATAAACATCTGCCTAACATGAACTTGAACTGTAGCCAACTTTGATTCTTGTCAACATTGATTTTATCGCTGATTGTAACATCAGACCACTGCTTTCTTTTGATCTTCTTCCTATTTTTCTACCTTGATACACTGATGATGAGACAATGTCTTAAGCACCAGCAAACACTTAATTTGGGTTTCTGGCATCAGGCATCCTGCTGACATGCATTAAAGGTATCAAATGTCTCTGCTTCCCCATTGTCAGTTCATATTTTGGTGTTTATTTGCAGAAACTGGTAAATGTGTTTTTCAACTATCAATCACCCATATTTTGGTATCAAAACACTGTTTGGACTGGGTGTTTATTGCTTCCTGCTGTTCATTTACACAAAATAGGTATTTTAAAGGAAGTAAGTATGGAAGTAAGATTAAAACCTAGCAAATGCAGTTCTAAAAAAAAGATACATGGATATATGTGCTAGACCCAGCCATCTAATAGTGCCTGCATATGAAATATTTTTGTTCTGAAGCTAGATTAATAGACCTTTAATCTCTTTACTGCCAGTACACTCTCATATTTTACTACATCTTTTAATAAGCAGCTATTAAACTTATACCTGTGCACATGTTGACTATTTAGGTAGTTGATCCTTGAAAATGCCATAACTCTTGTTTATACACAGTCATATCACTTTTCCTCTTCTTTGTAGGCATGGAGACACTGTAAATATCAAATTTGTATGCATTATCTTTGATCTGTATTGTTGCTGTTTAATATTAGGCAGGAATTAGGAAACATTCCAACTTGTGTGAATACTGCAGTAAGATTGTACAATGAGAAACTTATTTATAGTTCACTCATTGCTAAAAAATAGCATCTACTAAGTTAAACCAGAGAAATGTGATGTTCCACTCTTTACCCCAATACACTTAGAACAGAAATGAGCTACGGTCACTGTGTAGTGTCTTTGGAAAATGCTGACTTTTCCAACAGCAGCAGCTGCATCTGTGTCATGTTAGTGTACACACACACAAAATGTTGTGGGTTTTTTAAAGTTTAATGATCTTTAAGATCTCTTTGAACAAAATGTTAGGAAACTTTCGGCATTTCAAAAATTCTGGGTCCGAGTTTTGCAACGCAGCAGCCTTTTAAATCCAGACTGCTCTGTCTTCACCAAATAATCTTCTAGAATTGAAGTAGCTGGAGGTCCTGCAGAGAGACAAGAACAGTTCACAACATGTATGTTCAGGACTGAGCTGCAATTTTTCATTTCTTTATCTCCATGGTTTTTTGTCCTCAAAACACCATCTGTAGGTCTGTTGATAAAGTTTCTCTTCACGGACCCACTTTTGCAGTTCGTTGCCAGTATTTAGGAGTCCCTAAGTGTCCAACTATTTGGGAGATGCAGTATCAGGAAGCAGAACTCTCAGGAATCGGGCTGGAAAGGAGTTGCTGAACTGCTCTCAAAAACTGGCTCTATCCCAGAGGAATGAAAACTGATGTGATGGTGCATTTATTTGAGTGTTTCGGGGAAAGATGAACACGTATTCTCCATACAGCTGGACAGAATCACTTGTAAGCTGCAGAGATTTACCCAGCAGTGCTTTAGGAGGTTAACCTTTAGGAGGTTAATGCACTGGGTTTTTATGGGCTTTCTGCACTGGAGCAGATTTCTCTCATGGAAGTATCCCCAGAAGAGAAAACACAATAATGCTAGCTCCTAGGCTTCCATAACTGCCTGCCATCAACAACAAGCAAGAGAAACTGCAGGATGCACTGATGATGGAGTAGTGAATTAGAAACATGTCAGACCTTGCATGGGAATTCTCTGCACTTCTCACTACCTGAGGTCTGGGCAGACTGGATATTTTAGAATAGTCTTCCTTGTATTTCCTACTGTCTCAGGATTTTTTTCTTTATTTTCCATGCATTTGAATGGTTCAACAGTGAAATAATCGTGGAAACAAACATATTTAGAGAAGATTTTAAACCCAAGGGGTAACTGTGCTTAAAAGACTAAAACTTATCTTAAGAACCTCATAAATCCAGATAGTAACTCAGAAAAACCTAGTTTATCTACAACTTCAGGGGGTTTTTTTCATTTCACTTTCTTCCTATGTATTTGCAGTTATTATAGGTGTGGAATTTTAAATATATTAAAAAACCTGACATATCTTATTTAAAATTTACCTTTTTTATTATTATTATTTTTAAGCATATTACTTTAAAATTTTTTCTAGGTGTACTATCATCTAGTATTGAGGCATCTGTGTATGTACCTCGTGCATGTTCTTAAAGCGTCTAAGTGCTCTGAATCTGGGCTTTTATCCTCTTGTTCACAAAATTAGCATGGCAAACCAACTGTTCAATGAAGCTGCATATATAATATTCCTTGAATGTACTTCTGAGAAGAAATGCATAATTTTTTTGTCTGTGGTGAGAAATGTGACTTCAAAAATAGTCTAAAGCCAAAGGGAATTTCAAACATGCATGCTTTAAAAAGTAATTATTTTCTTTTTAATTCATTTTTAAGGTTATCACACATGATTCAAATCTGAAAATGTAGTCCAACTTAGCTGAACAGAGAGTAATAAATGCCAGATTTATAAATGAAACATGCTTTAAAAACCATAAATGTAAAAAAAATAAATTGACAAAAATATACAGAGACCAAGTCTGCAGAATAGGTTCAGACTACCCAGAGTACTTATAAAATAGGGGATCATCACCAATATTTTTAAGTCATACAAGTAAAAAAAAAAAAAGAAAGAAAAAAAAAGAACTAGTCCTTTTTTGTCTTACCAAGTGACAACATAGGGAAAATAGTCAAATGACTATGTCGTATTACAAATTTAAGAGTTAATAGAGGACATTGTGTGCCAAATTGTATTGTCTCTCAGTGCAGAACATCATGAGCTGTTCAAAATTTCAAAGCAATTATTTTACTTAAGAGTACTGGGCCCTTTCAATGGTTATTTTTTAAATAACTGATGTGCAAGACTGCTCTTGGAGAGAGCACACAACATCCAGGAAGAGGTACACTTGCAATGATGATCTACCAGTGTGGCCCTGAAGAGAGTGGTACAAGCCAGCATTTCTTAAAATCAGTTTAAAAAAATGTTAAGTCTGTTGACCTCAGGTTTGCATGTGTATCTCTTTGGATTGTACCATTTTGAGCAAATGACTGAAAAGCCACATCCAGAATACTAGTTGAATAATCCTAGCAGTTTATCTCTAAATTTTGATCCTGTTCTGCAAGAAGAACTCGAAGAGAAGCCCTCCAAACTTGTAAGCTTTTTCATGTTTGGGGTTTTAATTAAGACCTTAAAGCCTTTACAATTTGGAGGCTTAATGAAATAATTTATATTTGATATATATTATTTCATCTGAGATATATTGTTTTAATTACATTAATTAGAGCAAATTGCATTAATATTTATTGTAATGAGTAATCACATATTTTAGTGCAGTACCTAAACATCTTCACAAGAGTAGGATTGTATTGTGCCAGGCTCTGTACAAACATGCAATAATAACCCACCACTCACAACCTAAACGGACAACGGAGTGAGAAGAGGAACACAGAATGACCGGTACAACAATCACCATAAACATCTTTTTCAAACAAAATACTTTCAGAGGCCTAGAAGGAAGAAAGTAGTTATATGGAGCTGGATTGCTGGCTAACATCCAAAGAAAGAAATAGAATATATGGGGAAGATGAAATGAAAATCAAATGTAGACAGAGTGCTTCATCTTTTCTTTTCTAGAAAAAATCAAAACTCTTTTCTCCCTAGCAACAGCTAAAATTACACAAATACATTCCTAATATGAGTGGCAAAGTACTTATAAGGAAAAGCTTGTCAAAGGGTAATATGTTTTGTTGCTTCTTTATTTTGTTCATTACAGTAGTGTCTAGAGAACCCAGCTAACAGTCTCCACAATATTTGGGCTGTTTATGAACAAACTGAACCAACTTATTCTGTGTAGGCAAGAGGGAAGAAATAAGTAAATTCAGAACAGAACTCAAAACTTACCGTAGGCACTTTTACTGTGTTAAGGTGTTTTTCCACTAAAATGAATTACTCAGTAAAGAAAATCCTCTGTACATAAGCCGTGGAGAAGAGCACCTGCATGGAACACAGAGATGAAAGTTCGTTTTTGGGTGGGTAGTGAAAGTGTAACAGAGAAATATTCTTGCCTATTGTGCCAATAAAGAGAAGGATGATAAACGCATAAAGAACTTACTATATTGAGTGCCTGGCTGATGTAAATTGGTGGATTACATTCATTGAAAGTAAGTGTAAAGTGATACATGATCAGAAAAAATAATCTTGGCAGTGTAAAATCACTGGTGGACTCTCACTGATCATTACCAATCAGGGGCCAAGGAATGAAAGACAGCTCTATGCAAACATCAACTCACCACTCAGAGGCCAAAAAGCAAATCAAATGCTAGGAATTCTTCAGAAAGGAAAAGACCATGAAGCATGCATCATCATTATGCCTCTGTGTATCCACTGTGTTCTCATAAAATATCTTAAATATTTGATGTAGCTCTGGCCCCTTATTCCCTCTTCCTTCATTTAAAGAAAGCTTATCCTAGAACTGGAGAAGGTTCAGAGGACATTAACAACCATCAGAATTACAGAATTACTAGAGAAAGAATTGTTAATCTGAAGGAAAGATTACTGAGATCGATAAACTCATGGAGACATGGGCAGGATAAAACAAAGAGAGCTGCACACAGTCTTTTCCAAGGCACCTTAGGAAGCCAGCAAGTAGCAGCTTCAAACCAAACAGAAGGAAGTGGTTCTTCATAAAATGCACAACGAAGCTGTGGGAACTCCTCACTTCAGTTAAAACCAGATGCTGAAAGTTTGATTACACAGTTTGACCCAGTGTGGTCATTCTCATTCATGTTTTTATATGTCAGCGCTATTTTACCATGGTTGTAGGTGCACACACGTTCTTTGTATGGCCAAGGATAAGAAAAGGAGTAAGGAACCAAGCCTTCATATATCCTGAGATAAATATTGAATTTACAATGAAAAATCAAGAGCCAAACTTTCTACTTAATTGAAAACCCAGTCTCTGCTGAGAGTAGAGTCTGTTCCAGCTATAGGTCTTGAAACTTCCTTTGCACGTTGTGGTCCATCACTATGCTGTATAACCCTTATATTCAACAGGCAGCAACTAGAGTGTAGACTGCCCTACAAGAGACAGAGACCAGGCTTTAATGCATTTCATCACAATCTCCCATGCCTATGTACCACTAAAGGTAGACCAAAGTCTTAGATACTAATTCAGCATACTCCTACTTGCTTGATTAATGTCTCCACTTTGTACTAGTGCATCAGCTGCTTCTTCACTATAGTTGAAATCAGAACATACATTTAATCTACATGAAGGCCTGAAGGCAGTAATATTTAAAACAAAGGCTTAAATGCTTAACTAATTGCATATTCTGTGCGAATACTCTCAACAGAGTAACAACAAGATCAAAACAATGCTATTAAAGACCTGTTAAGCGTTAAGGGAAGAAGGCAACAACACAACAAAAGCTGGAATGAGCACTCACTGGCACATCAAAAATCTTTTAGTCTTGCAAAGCTGTGTCACCCAGGAATCACAAAGTACTTAGTAGTAAAATGAGCAATAATCAGTCCTACATGAAAAAGCAGTTCCAAAATGTGTTAAAAATATCTCTAGACTATCATGAAAAATGCACCCACACCACCTCCCCCCAAAAATGTCTGGCGAAGATCTTACATATAGGATACTATTACTGAAATTAATAAAACTAACTTGCATGAGTAACCATGACTCAAATGAGTAATCATGACAGATACCTAGAATCCCCATAAATTAAAAAGATGGAAATAAATGCCTATCGTGGGTCTATCATAGCCCAGTGCCTTGCCTCTAAGATTATTTCAAAGCTGAGAAGGGAATTCTGTCTCCTCCACCCAGCCCTTGTCCCTCCCAAATGAGAGTCCTATCCGCTCAAACTCTGAGAGCTTTTACCTTGAGAACATGACATTTTAGAAATGGAAAAACTCCTCTGGGGCAATATGCCTTCCATGTCATCCTGGTCAAAATCTGAGCACTGTAATTAGATAAATAGGCAGACAGACTGCAAAAAGGCAAGAGACAATCTCAAAACAGAAAGGGGGAGGAGGAAAAGATTATAAAGCATAGAATTTGACATACTTGCTGTCTTTCAGTTTTTCTGGCATATACAAGTCACTTTTTAGAGTGACAAATGGATGTGCATTAAACTTAAGGACAGCTGAAGCAAGGTAAGAGTACTTTACTCAGCTTGGGTTTTCCAAGTGTTCTGCATATTGCCATGTAGCTCTCTCTGGAAAAAAAAAAAAAAAAAAAAGTTACATAGATCCCATATTTCAAAACTAACTTTCCATATTGAACTCATCTCAAGAGAGCACCTACCTATCACTCACAATGCTAGGTTAGCTGTAGACACAATATTGGGGCCAGAAGTTTGTTTCTTGAAAATTTGTGCAACAGTAAGCATTGTGGAAGAATACATTTGCTTTGGGTTATTTCCTTCTGTAGAAAAAATATACAGTATGAGAACTTCTCAGAAAGCACAGAGTATTTTTCATGTCATGGATTAAGTCAAATTTTCTGCAGACAGGTTCAGAGACAAATTCTAAATCTCATTCACTCTTACAGTTTTTAGGTAACAACTCAATTACTCCAGGCTGTCTATGTACTTAAAAATGTCCCTCAGGGACACTGGAAAACGTTTCTTTTTCTCCTCTTCTGTCCTACAACAATTTTATTCAAATTTCTGTGTGGAAACAAATCTAAATTGGATCTAACTTTTATCTGAAGATCTGGTTGGGGAATTCTAAAGTAAGAACTTTGGGGAGGAAAACGGGATTTTTTTAAACTGACTGCCAGCTTGTGGTGGTGAGTGTGATTCAAACTTTGTCATGAGCAGTTTCATAGGATCCAAAGTGGAATTTCTACTCCGACTCTTCCTAGGAGACTTGAAAACCAAACCTCTCTGCAGTACTTGATGAAATATCAGAGACAGGTTCAAGATTCCTCCTCAGTTAAAGGAGTACACATCAGAGATGAACAAGAAACACCTTAAAATCATTAAATAGAACTTTAATAGTTAAATAGTACTTAAAGATATAGTTTTAGATGTGAGAATGACAGAACAGGATCTCTGATCTGCCCCTCCCTCCTATAAATTGCCTGTGCACAATAGTATCCCCTCTTCTCAGATGGGCTGGGTGGGACAGTCACACGATCCAGTAGTCATGGGGAAAACTCTCATGCTTTTTGTCCCATGGTAGTCAGAAACTGGAATTGTATCCTCACATGGCTTTACAGAGTGGAAAAATCACATCTTGCTCAGATCTAGTGTTTTAACTTTGGAGTCTTGAAGTCCATGGGAAAAAAGTTCTGAAAATGGAAGCACTTCTTTTTGGAAGTTTTTAAAATACTAAGCAAAGTGATTCAGTTGAATTAAGTCAGGAATACATGTAGCTTCTTTATAAAAAATGAAGGTTCTGTGGACAGGATAGATACAAAAGATAAAAGAAATAATTCTTGTTTTAATTACTGGCTAGTATACTTCTCAGTTACACTCTTTTGAAAAATTTTGTAACAAATCTTTAAAAATAAACTTTTCATTATTCCTGAAGGAAATTTTGAAGTAGTTAAGTGGTAATGTTAGTGCAAAACACATTCTGTGAACTGTTTTTGCTGAAATCTGAACATTTTAAACCTTTTCCCATGCTGGGTAGTGAGAGAGATCTCTTTATATTAATTCAGACTTCATAGATGTCACATGATAGGAATACATTCCAAAAGCTAAGATACAAGATTACTCTTTAACCATAGAACAAACCAACAGGAATTTTAATCAAGACAATATCCAATAATGACTGAATGTTTTTGGAGGGGATCCAGAATACACATTTGGGAATTTTAATCTTGATCGCCTTTGAATTTTGTAAAAAATATTTTAAAGTTTGGGGAATATGCCACTCTGGCTGATTCCAGAAACGAGCCATCTAAGGTATTAAAGTGTTTCATCTGTTCAGACATTGAATATTGCAAATCCATTTCAGTAATTCATACCAGATAGGTTCACAATGAATGAGCCTAAGTGAAGAAACTTGTTTCCCTTAAAGCAGGACACCAAGTCAGAAATGGGAGAAAATAACTGAGCCAAACATTTTTTTAAATCTTCCTCATATTTCAGAAAATATTAAGGCAGCTGCTTTTAACTTCTCATCAGTTAATTTAAAATTATTGAAACTGTACTCTTTGCAGCACTCTGATGAACTGAAATTTCTTACACTCTGTATGTGTTTCCACGTGTGTATAGATGTGTCTATGTGTCTGCATATTTATTATGATTTACGTGTTCAGAAAATGTCAATCACTGTTCTACGGAAGGATCATGTTGTCTTCCAAATATATGTGTTAGTATATCATAACTTTAATGCTTCAGCCCACACATATGTTTTTTTCTTACTGGAAGTAGATCACAACAGGCTTTGCCGAGTTCTCTAAAATGTTATTGTATGATTGGAAATTTTGACAGTGTCAAACTACATATATTATAATAAAATTCTTGACTTATCTGTGCACCTACTTCCATTCAGAGTAATTTTATATGCAGCCAATTTAAAACAATTTAAGAAAATGAAACAATTGAAATTGGTCATTTTAAGCTAGCATGATGTCTCAGTTAAACTATTAGTATCAGTGAGAGATAATATTTCAGGCAGAAGGAGATTTAGGCTTTTTAGGATGAACAAGAATGGGTATTTTAGGGAGGTGCTAATCTTCCCTTTCTAGGACTAACCAGCTTCCAACTATTTGGGGATCTCGTTATGATGGTGACTAATATTTTAGTAGAAAAGTGGCAAGAGTCTGCAAAGTGGGAGATGTATTTATACTTTTGTTTCTTTTTTCTATTAATATAAATTCCTGTTCTTTTGTTTTTTTCTTGTAGCCAATCACACAACTTAATCTCCTTTGTGCAGTGAAAGTTTAAAAGCCTAATTCTGTAAGCTATAAAACAAATTAAGCACAGAAAGGAATTTACAGTATGTTAAAAGAATAGGAGAAGAGGCTAATAGAGTTGTATACATTTCAAGGATAGATATAATCAAGTGTGTACAATATAAAGCAGAAGGTTCATAATGATTGAAAAAGGAGAAGGAAAAAAGAAGCTATTTTGTAGTAGCTGCATGAACTCTGGCTGAACCTTGCTATTTGGCAGCCTCCAGTAAGGACAGCCTAAGATGAGGCATTAGGGTTTGAATCTGAGAAGCTGACATCAAGCAGACAGCAAGACATGATATCTTATTTTCCTGAGCTATGCTGACACAAATTGAACTCCACTTATTATTTTCTTATGCCAGTAAAGTTGCATTTGGCATTTAAACATTTTGCTTGCAGATGTTGGAGTGCTGGTTGTCTTAATTTAAATAATTTGCAGATTGTTTGGTAGTATTAAAAGATAGAAACTCATTCTTCATATGAGTCCAATTTTATAAGCTTTATTTTTTTTCTGACCTTGTGCAAGGTAAGAATTTGATATTAAATCTGAGTAGCCCAAGGGTACAAAGCCAGTTTTCTGTGTTATTCAAAACTAAGAGAGGGGAAAACTTGCCTTTGAGCTGTTTAACCAATTCAAATAAGAAGGAAAGATGAAAATTATTTGTGCTATGATTTAAGCTAAGGAAAATTAAAGTGTTATTCCTTTGTCAGGCAATGTAAATCATAACAGTAATATACATCATATATGAATAGCAAGTAGTTAATGCTTCTAGCATATTCGTCATTCTTTAAGGGAATTATATACATCAACAATAACATCAAAATACCCCTTTTCATAGTAGTAAATCGAGAGGTGGATCCTCATCATTACTTCTGTACATATGATGTTTGAACTTTTTCACTCACTGCCATACAGATGTTATAGTTTTCCTTTTCTTAAAAAAAGAGAGTCTTCTTTCTCTTGTACATTGCATTGCTTTTATTTACTTGTTTGTATTCCTAGGAAAACATTCTAAAAGAATACCAGCAATTTTTTGAGAAGAGAATAAGATGTCAGTTTATGTTACAACCCCCCAGGGTAAATGAAGAGAATTCATAAAGGGTTAGAAAAAAATGTAGTGCTTTATAATGAAATGTATTTCATGTAATTTATGGCAACACACTTAGAGTGTAGTCTTTCTTTTCCATTTTTGCCTTTCCGTGCTTTCTACAAATCCTGAATAATTGTCTAGGGGAAAAATATTTTTACCACTTATTAAGAAACAATGTAACTTGTTTCATTTCACCAAAAGAGTTCTCTTTGAGAAGTGCATGGCTGTGTTGTCAGATTGTGCTAACATCTAAGAAAGTGTGACTGGGACTGAAGGCTGGCAAATCAGATGAAACCGTAGGTCCAGCAAAGGTGGTGAGAGGTCTACTAGTGTTATCAACAGGACAAGCTGTACATAACGCCAGTCTTCTGTGTATGACTCATTTTCCTACCTATAAAATTGGAAATAATAATGTCTATCCACACCCATAAAAAGCTTTGAAAAATATTAGACATTACTAATAGTAGGAACATCCAGAGGTATTTGTGACAAGAGACAATTAGTCCTGCTCTGCTTTCAGACCGAGTTAAATATCACATCCAGACTGTCTATGCAAAATGATTTACCTAGATTGCAGTGAGTTACTTATGAAAAATGTGAAAACATATGTCAAATCATAATGTGTATCTTACCTAAAGCGATATTTTAGTGTGATTTGATAGATTGCCCAGAAAGTTGTTGAAAAAATTTGTGTATCTGTTGGACTACCAGGGATTAATGGGAGCAATTAAGGAATACACAGGCATTGCAGAGAAATTAAATTGTTTCTTTGCCTTTGTCTTCATCACAGAGGATGCTGGGTGACATATCTTCTCTTTTCTGGAAATAAAGATGAGGTACTGTCAGAGGTTCAATATCAACAGAGGACATACTGGAACAGAAGGAAAAAATTAGAGAACCACCAGTTATTAAAATAGAAGAGTATATTTCCAGGGGTTCCAAAGGAGCTTAAGAATGAAATGGTTGAACCGCTAAAAACCCTAAAATTCAGACTCATTAAAATCAACTACTGTGCCTGATCACCAGTGACTATCTTTAATAAGAGAGCGACAGATGATCCTGGGAATTGAACACCAATTTCTTTTCTTAATATCAAGGGTATTGTGAAACAAAAATAAATAAATGAGAATCATAATAGAATAAAGACACTGTCTACCTAGCAAAGAAAAACATGCCTCCCTAATCTATTAGAGATTTTCAGGCACATCCTTCACAAAGATAGAAAAAATAATTTGAAACATCTTTGATGGTGTTCTGAAAAAAGACTATTGAGAAGTGGCCAAAGAAAAAGAGGCAAAAATATTTCAAATATCAGACACTAGTGGCTCATCTACATGAGGTCTGTAAGCACTACACAGTGGGTTTCTTCTCAACTCCTTTTGTGGGTGCTCCTAATGAACAATTTGAAAATGGGTTCAGTGATGTTTCACCAATGCAGGCCTGGATGGAGAAGGGAGGAGCTAAACAATCTGTGCAATAATTTATCAGTGATTTCCAGAAGCCTGGAAAAGTTATGGAAAGGAAAGATCATTTTATGTACTATTGGTTTATGTAATTATGTAACAATTTAAGACCTTGGGTTTAAAGCACCAATATTAATTTAAATGTAGACTAAGGAAACAGATTTGTACCATTCAGATATCCCCAGACTGGAACCAACATAAACTCACCTGGGACATATCATGGCTTTTATGGATTTTATCTTCCAACAGGACTTTCTCCATGCTACTAATGGTTAAAAGGAGCTACAGCTAAACCTAAAATAGAAACATAGAAAACTGCTATGTTTTCTGCATCAGAGATGAGCTTAACAGCAAACAAGCACATTAGACAGAGACAGTTTATCTGGACAATATATAAGAAAAGTAAACGGTATAAAATACATTTCTTCCAGAAAACTCACATACATAGTCACTGCTAGAATGTTGCTGTTCCATTTCTTCCTCTTGCATTACTTAAAGTAACACCAAAATAAATTAATTTACAAATCTGTTATTAAACTCAGGGCAAATTAGCTATAATTAGTTATGGACTTCTGTCTTTTTTTTTTTTTTTAGCCTATATATGCTGTACCATGCAGTCATCTCTGGTCAAGCTTTCATATATAGCATGGAGCTAATGAATTACTTCTGTATTCAGTCACTTAGACTTCATGAATCAGTCATCTCCTCCTGAAAACTGCTCTGGTCTGGATCTTTAACTAGTGTAAATTAGCATTGTGCCAAGAAAAAACTGAGGTGATACAGTACTGTACAAAAGTCAAGGATCTGGCACTGTGTTTCTGTGGCATCATTACTATAGTGCCTTTTGCAATGTTATACATCTTGAGGGTTATATAAAGTAGATCGTCTACAAAAAGAAATTTAAAATTTTCTTATTTATGAAAACTTTCCCCTTTGCTGACAAATCTCTCTATTGATCTAAGACTGTGGCCTGTGAATAGTGCAGTAATAGTGAGTAATGCTAAATTCCTTTAAGAGATTTGTGTTTGTACCTTAGGAAATAATGGGGGAAATATAGAAACTGAAATGTCTTTTTTTCTCTCTAACACAACCTGTGCTTCTATAACTTCATAATCAACCTTTTTTCTCCTTTTCAAGTAGCAAGACTCTACTTCAAGTCACAGGCTTTTATTCCTTGGAAACGTTTTTCAACAGTTTGCAATTCTCCAAGAGATGAAGTTAGGCTGTGTCTTTGTGTCATGTTTTAGGCTGCTCTCAGGTGTAACACACCAAGCACAAAACCAGAACTAGAGCTAGCCAAGAAAAACAGGAATACAGAGGGAAGGAACCAAAAAGAGAGCCCCTGTGTGCATCCTGTCCTTGCCTTTAGGTGAAAATACTGCATGCTGCTCTGATCCCTCCAAAACTGTACGAAATCTCTGAGGTAGGCTGTGTTCAAGCCTCGTCTCTGTTTGTTTAGATTTCTAAATATGATTAAAAAACAAAGATATTTAATTGCTGGAGTACCTAAGAAAGTAGTTGCACATTCTAGTTTCCCTGGTAGCAGAGCTGAGTTGCTGCCCTCTGACAGCCCCCTCTTTCCCCCCACATCCAGGAGGCTGCTGCAGGCAGGATGACCACAGCCCTTTTCTCCCTCCCCATCCCCAGGACATGCTGCCCTCCCCGCTGCCCGTTTTGCCTATGTTAGAGCTTGCATGTGATCTAAGACTGAAAATAGTCTCTGATATCTTCTTGTACTTTTCCTTGAGGGTCATCATCTTCAAAACCAATATTATTAGAGAATCCATTTTCCCTGCATGTTAGTGGTGATCTGCTGCAGCTTCAGCATTAACCTGAATGCCAGACATCTTTGTGGTAGTGGGGAATGTGAGGGTGGGATAGAAAAGGGACAGGCCTTTGCCAGAGAGGTGTTTGTTTGTTTGTTTGTTTGGAGAATTAGGGAAACCGAATAGTGGGACTGCATTCCTCCCGAGTTTCTACATGCAGTTAATAAACCGCAGGGAAATATTGATATTCAGTAAAAGAGCATTGCTTCAGGGAGGGAACTGGAAATGTTAATAGCTATTGGTCTAAATTCTCTCTCACTGGACTCCATAGGCATCACTAAACTTAATCCAGGGAGGAATTTGATCCACTGGGTTTAATTTAAGTATGTAATATGTTGCAGTGTTGAAGGGAAAAAAAAAAAAACAACAAAAAAAACCCACCAGATTTATTTGGTGAATGTATTTGTGGGGTGTCTAAATTCAGAGAGTTTGATGTTCATTTTTGTTCAGCATTAGTGTGACTGTAGCTAGAATGTCATGCTCTCTTTTGGTCTCAACAATTATGGAAAAAATAAGATGGAGCTAGAGAATAAGAGGCATAAGCAGTCAGTGTGAGAGCTGAGGATCCATCCTGTAAGGACACCCTCAGAGAATTTGGGGAACTGAATCCGTATCATTTACAGGAGAGGTGGCGAAGAGGGGACACATCCACACTCCATAAATACAAGTGTTACGCTGATATTAAAGGGAACAAACACAGAGTGCATAAAGGCATTGAGGCAAGGAATTAGAGGATGGCTAAAACTTTAATTTTAGGGAAAAACTTTATGGAGCAGAAAAACTTTACTGAGGTTGATTCCCGTAAGCCTCAGCTGCAGTGAGTCTCCTGATACTGGAGCCAGACCTAAGTAAAGATGAATCTGATGGACGCTGTTATGCAGCGTGTAGTACTTCCAAGTGAAATTTAGCAGGTGTTTATTTTTTCCCCACTGGACTATATCCCATCAACCTTATTCAGTCAAATAATCTCCCTCAAATCAGTGGGACAACCTTTGTGAAAAGGCAGAACTATTTATTCTACTGGTGACACAGCCCTTTCCTGGCATATAATGGCAAAGAAACCGTGGATTTATGGCTGTAATATCATCTGACTTCTGTATCCAAAATTTAAAACATGAAGGATAAAATATGCTTTCTCTGTTGGAGAAAAAAGGCAGAGGAATTACATTCTTGGCATATACGTTAGAAATGGCAGCACTGATGAGATTATATCTGTTATCTTCAAAATTGCTTTAAACCAGAAGCTTGGGTAACAAAGGACAGAAGTTACTTTCATATTAGCATATATGTCATGTTTAATCAATCAAAAGAGAACTGTAATTACTTTACTCTCTTCTTAGCTAACTTTAAAGAAAGGAAGTCATGAACCTATAAAGTAAATGTCATCCTGTTTAGATAGTTATAGTTTTATAGGTAATTTGTTGCAGATTTTATGCAGATAATTTATAATTATTTCCTTTCATGCTCATCTTTTAGCCTGAAGTCCAGTTTTAACGCAAACATAAGGACTGCAGATGCAGGAAAAGTATCGATGAAACTATCTAATTTTTTTTTTTTCCCCAAATTTGGTGCACACATTTACAAGTTTATCAGCCACTGTGTAGCTACTGAACTTGGCAGTAGTTTGAACTGCATATGCAATATCAAAGTGAAAAATCAAGTGGTGGTAATAATTAGTAGGCTTGCTTAGATGACCTGTGACTTTCAAGAGGTATTTGCATGAGAAGGAATTTATTTCTTCTCCCAGCCCGAGTCTTTGGTATGACTTTGTTTTGGATACTATGCATTAGATGGTTTCAGTACATCATGCTGCTGCTGTGAAGGAAACAAATTGCATAGTCAGTTGAGCAGGGAACTTTAAATTGTCAAATGTGTTGAACTGCACATACAGCAGCAAGATGACTGTGCTTGAAAATAGTCTCAAATTGCCACAGCTGCTTGCCTTTAGCATGTTTCCCACCACAAAATAGTCTGTATTTTCTGCTTCACGGATAAAACCTCTATGTTGGAAAAACTCTGAAGTAGTCCCAGGAAGAAAAACAGAAAGAGTGTATTTATGCAAGACAAGATTTATTACAATTGTTTGCTGGCATTATAAGATAATTTAGTTTTCTTTTGCTCTTCAGAAACCTCTTATGGAGTTAAGAGGCAGAAAACTAGTATTCATAAATATTTTAAAATGTTAAGCCAAAATGTGGATTTGATTTGTTATGAGTATTGGCAGTCTGACTGTTGACTGTCCTTTCTCTTCCAACCTGTAATAAATTCTATGAAAAAAATATTATTTCATCACTCACCGAACTGGACTGATTAATATATGCACCAGGGAAACAGTCCCTAGCTATGAGAGACATCGATTAGACTCTAAAACATTGTGTGTCCTTTATGTTGCTGAGACACCCTTGCGTATAAGCATAGTAATCCCATGGAGGTCTGACTAATGACATTGATGCTTCAGAGTTGGTTTTCTCTTTTCAGTTAAGGGTCAAATATCAACACAAACTGATCAGTCTAGCAAGTCAGCTTTGTGTCGAAAGTAGCATATGAGCGGTGATATATCTAGCGCTCTGTGAGCCTGCCTCTGGCTTCCTGGTCTGACGTACTAAATAGCCATTTACATCTGGGTTGATAGGAAAACCTTTGACACAAGTCTGGAGTGAGGCTTAAACTTCTGTTTCTGGATCCACAGGGAAAAATGCCTAACCAGCTTTAACCTCTCTGCAACAGCTCCCTTCAGGCTCTTATGAAACATGAATTCATCTGACCTCTTCAAGGTCTGTTTATATCTTCCTGTCTGGGAGATCCAGTCATTCCTTCCTTCAGCCCGCTGCAGACAAATGAATATCTCATGGTACTGTCATATAAAAAGCTACTTAAAACATTTCAAAGCCAAAAGGGCTGCTAGTTTATACTCTTTGAAAAATCAACACAGTGTCTAAACAGCTCCATAATACACAAGACTTCTGCTGCTTGAATTTATTTCTTTCCAGCTCTGGGGTTATTTTTTTTTCTTTTTGACCAATATGTTATCTCAGTTAACAGTATTTTTCATTTCTATAGTAGTAAGGATTAACTTGTCCAGCCAGAAGATGCTTCAGCTGCATGTCCAATTCATTATATTATGGGACTGATTTGTCAAAAATGTTAAGCACCCTAAAGTCCAAGAGCAGCACACAATACCTGGGAGTACAGCATACATGTGCCATAGGTCTGGTGGCATTGGCAACACAGAAAAAGATCATGGCCCTATCCACCAGCTGCCAAACAACGGATTATTGCCAGATACAGGGCTGAACCATGAATGACATTATTTACTTTTGCTGCTATCGTGCTTTGACCTTGACAGTAAGGCCCAGGAGAGGTGAATCCTGTGCCTAAGCCAGCTACAGGCCATTTTTCTTGTTCAGCTCCAGTGTTCTGCATCACCTTGACATCAAGCCTGAGCTGTGAGTGCTCAGCAATTCTGCAAGCTGGGCATAAGCCATTTCGTGTTACCTTTGCTGGACAGAGGTAATTAAAGCTGATGTCTATCCATATATTCATATGCTGGATGGGAGAGATGTTGCCTTAACTTGATGACAGCAAAACAGGAGTAGACATGGGATAGGATAAAAATAAAAGGTGTGCTTCTGTTACAGAAGGGTAAGAGTGCTGAATGTGCAGGGATGTCCTTCCTTTCCTACCTTCGAGGGTAAGTCTATTATTTTTTACCATCTCTGGCTGGTTGAGTCTAGGCTGAGTAAGTGAAGAAAGCTAACAAAACGAACTTAGGAACTGATTAGAGGGTGTAGTGAATAATTCCACACATTGGTGAAAAGACAGGATTGTTGAATCAGAAATAGTCCAAATGCCGAATTTGGGAAGGCTGAAAGAAAGAGTGTAACTGAGAGGTTACCGTAGTGTGAGGAGATGAGAGAAGTTATGGAGAAGCCACAAGAAGGTGAGAGATAACAGGTTAGAATAAAGAAAGGATAAAGAGTTAAGAAGGAGCAAAGAAAGTAAAGGAAGGAAAAGGCAAGTTATCAACAGAAAACAGAGGTGTGGAAGAAAGGCAGAAGGGAGAAGGAGAATGAAACCTCTAGATTATAAGGAAGGAGAAGGTACTAGTAAAACAGTAAATACCTGATGGAGCCATGCCCTGGGGCCTTCTCGCTGCTCCCAGACCTCTCAGCCACGCCGACTGCCAGTGGTCTGTGTCTACAGAACTGTCTTAAGTTTTTTACCCCCATTCTGCCAGCTGTGTATCAGTGATGCTAAAGAGCACTGAGCATCTATAAAAATCTATAAAATTCAAGAAAAATCAATGATTGAGGGAAAAAGAGTTAAAAAGATCTCATTAAATTAGTAGCAAAAAATACTAAATAATCAAGAATTCTGAAGTCATACAAATAATTAAGAGCCAAGAATTGAAAGAAAACCCATTCTGATTATTTATATATTCAATATAACCCCACATATACATTTACTTCACATAGAGTGACATCATCTTCACCTTGAATCTGATTTATATGTAGTAACAGTGTCTTGTTACGATCTAAATTATACTATCTCCAAACAAGCCTATCAACTCTAACTTGTGCATTATTAAATATGAACAGTACAGGTCCTAGCAATAAAAGAATCATTATCTGAAGGAAGTACTTCAAATTTTTGTTTTAATTTATTTTTCCTTTTTTTTTTTTAGTTTCAGGTGTGCTATTTTGACTAGGATAGGTTACTGAATTATTCTATGATTTTGCCTCTTTCCCCCCTATAAATCTATACATTTTTATATTTTCTATAATTTCTTTGGGGGCTGTTTCCTTTGTAACATATGAGAATATTTTAATTTGGTTTTCTCTCCATTCCAATCATTTGGGGTTAAATTTTCTCTAATAGCCTAATCCCAGTCCAAATAAGTTTAATGAGAAAACTCCAATGTGATAAAATGGAACCACATTTTCCCTCTTAAGCCTGCACAGCAGACTTTTCTGGCATAATTGTGTCGTTCAAGGGTAGAATGAGGTGTGATCTGTGACTGGCATAAACAAAAGCTTTCAATGTCGTTGCAGGTAAACTGGCAAAAAAAAACCCTATTGCCATTTCCACCCTACTTTGGCAAGCCCGAGAAAAGTTATAACATCAACAGTAGGGTTTTGTTGCTACAAGTTGGTTTTCCAGTATAACGGGAGTATATTTCTATTCCAGAAAGGCCTTCCAAGCGTAGGCCTGGACTGAATTACGCTCGTGTAAATTGAGACTAATGCCACTGCAGTCTTCCAGCAAAGGTCATGTTCACTCTTGGTGTGTGCCGGTGAGCTGAAAGGTTGGCTAGAGAAAGGCTGCTGCAACTCTGTGTGTTCTCGGAGCGAAAATAAGTCTCCTGCCCTCTGGCCAGGCCGGTGCAGCTCTCACCAAGAAGATGCAGTGCTCTGGTATCAGGCAGCCATATTCCCAAACTGCAGAGCCAAGGCACTCCAAGTGACAACCTCTTCCAGGCATGCCTGTCTCACGTGCTTTCTGTTATGCCTCTTGCCTTTGATCTCCACTGCCTGCAACAGAGAAGGAGATCAAAGAAAAGCTGAGCTCTGCCTCTTATCTCTGCGCTCCTGTGTCTTTTCTTTACTTTTTTCTCTTTATTTCTGACAATTGTAGGGGAAGCAAGACACAGAGGGACCTCCTCTGTACCAACCCCTGGCTCCTCCAAGCTCAGCCCAGAGCACTGCAAGGAGGCTTTTGCACTATTGCCTGAAGTAGTCAACCGCTGAAAAATGTTAGGGCTGAAAAAGCTAAGTTTCATTGTTTAGCTTCAGAGGAGCAATATCTCAATTCTTATCAAGGACACAAGGGTGCAGGAAAGTGTTTAATAATGCTGTAGGCAGTTACTTCTGAAGAGGCAACTGTAGCCTTAAAAAGTCCCAGTCATTTAGTTAGTGAGTGTGAAACCGGTACTTTTCTAGAATAGTAAAAGTACTTCTGAGCTAATGTTATTGCACTTACAAAAAAGCAGAAGATACAGTCATGCTGAATAGCAGCTGTTCTTTAACAGCTGGAGAAGACCTAACCAAAGCCAAATCAGTTCAGATTTATCAATGTCAACAGTGTTTTGCCCTTAACTTTTATGCTTTACACATCTTTTCACATGTCTTTTCTCATTAGCCACATGGAGGAAACATTATTATAATGTTCTTATGTAGATGCTCTTGATCTTTCCAATTCTCTATTATCCATAACTTCTAAGTGAAAGAAATTAATCTGGAACTTCAAAAACAAGCTTACAGAGTTTGTTTTCTGTTTTACAGTTCTGTACATTCACAGGACTGATACTCACTTCAGTTTTCCCAGGATTGTGGCTGTTTGAACTTTATCCAGTTGCCCTAAAGCCCACTGACTTGAACAGTATGTGTCTGGACTTCCCTCCAAGTGTGTGTACACTGGCGCCTTGGCTCTGGGCAGGAGCATGCTTTGGAAGCAAATCTCGTTGCCCACACCTACTGTGTTTCAGGTCATAGCACAGAGCCATCCCAAGGACACGAACTGGGTTTCTGTTGGCAGGAGGTAAGCTGGAGGATGCGATCCAGGAGACCGAGCACACTCCAATCACTAATTGCTGTTACAGCCCAGTGCTGGTGGATGTTCTGTTCATAGAAGTGGTACAGAGCAAAACCTCTCATACACCTGGCGTGGACTGACAACCAACTGTTTCTCTCTGCTCCTATTGCACCACAATGCTTGAAATGATGTCTCAGAGCCCTGGCACACTTTATTTGAGTAGCTCAGTTCCTCTTCAGTGGCGGAGCATTGTTTCTGAGAATGTCAGCTTCTCTCTGAATTTGCTGGACTCTGCATTTTAATATTAATGACTGATCTCACTTTGAGTTCGCTTCCGGGTTCATTAGATCAGATTCAGGATCAAGAGCTGTATAAAAATACAGGGGTTTTAGGAATAAATTAACCAGCACATTTAAAAAAAAAAAAAAAAAAGGCAAACAAACACACTACTTTATACTAGTGAAGTATCCAAAGTAAAACTTCATCACTTTTCCAACCACATGAACAAGCTTTTAAAAGAAGTCTGCTTGTTGGAGAGCTGGGATACACATATTAACAGAGCTTTTCTCTCCAGTGTACTGCTTTCATATTTTCAGTAGCAAATGAACTGAGACTTAAAATGAATGAGCTGTTCAAGAGTAGTATGTCTCCCCTTGCACCTGCATATGTTGACGGCTATCAGTGGAGCTCCGTAGCCAGAGTTTCAGTAGCACGGATTCTTGTACCATGATTGTTTTCTTTAGTAATGCATTTTAAAATCACTAGCGGTATACCAGTGCTACCACTCAGTATAGCAATTCATGCTAAGCCTGAGACATCCTTGTTTATCTACTTCACTGTTCAGAGAAAACAAGCATCCTGTGTAATTCTACCAAATTTACTTACCTTGATTTATGTGATTATGCATATGGTGCTAATTCTTGCTTTCAGCTGTGTTTGTTCAAATTACACACCCTTCCCTTAAAAATGCTATTACATTTTTGGAGATTGATCTTTTTAATTCCATGTTTACATCCATTTTCATGCTGTTCAGTTGACTTCCTTTTTATATTTCTAGAGCAGGAGCACTTGCTATAGTAGGCGTGAGGCATATACACATTCCTTAAATCTATCTTGCTATCACTGTCTGTCTTTTAATACTCTTCCTGAATTTTTTAATCTGAAATATGAATAACAATTTAATGCCTTCTGGAGGGGGAGAAGGGCTTCCATAAAAAAATATCACATTATATGAGTTGCATGGCAAAAGGATTTGTGATTTGAATTATTACTGAACCTCGCTGAGTATCCTTTCACAATCATTTGCATTTATAGTGCTATAGGAATAGGGTCTTTATGTAAGAGCTACAGCATCAGAACCCTGTGGTTTTGGCTGTGGGCTTCCACAGCTGAGCTGTTTGTGGAAGTCAAAATGCTGGACTAGTTCAGCCTGAGCACATTAAGGATGGTTCCTCGAAAGCACTCTGACAGCCCCAATCGGTCTATTTTTTTTCTTTTAAAGATAAACTCATGTTTCTTCTTCATGTCTGCCAGCAGTTTGCTAACCAGTATGTATAAATGTTAGCCCTAGCTGGTTGAATTCTTCAGCCAGTTTTGTTTCTCTGTCTAAGCTTATACAAGCTAGGACGGCTGGGTGTGTTACACTTGAGTTTCAGTCTCTCAGGCAATAAAGTATTTGTGGTCTAATTGCAAGAACAGCTGGGATGACGAGTCCTCTGCTTCTCTTCTAACTTCTCCATGGCCCTGTGTGTTCACCCTGCACTTAATTCAGCTCCTGAGGGGTTCAGTGACAAAACTCTTGGAGCTCATGTAGGTAGACATCCACAATTGCCTCATTGTTTCCAGTGGAGGTACATCCTCAGATGATTGCCCTGTGGAGTAATTCCAGCTCCACATCTCCTCATCCTCCCTCTCTCCATCCAGTAACCATGTTGACATCTAGGCTATGGGTCTGCACTTACAGCTTAGGTACAATGAATTATTTTCCATTTCTTAGAAGACTTTTTCAGTGTCGCTGCATTCTTTGACATATTCTGTAAGATGATCTAGGCCTTTTGTTCCTGTGCATACAGCCTGTGTTGGATTTTACTGAAATGTGGGTCATTTAAGTAACCCAGATCAGCCCAGTATAGCACAATCATTTTTATGTTCTCTGACATGAACCAGATATCTGGCCAGTTACACCTTTCCTAATGAACACATCAGCAAAGATCTCCCTGTTCCTCACCTTGAAGGTGCTGGTGTGCACCTTGATAATATTTGGCAGTAGACCATTAGAGGAAAGGAAAATCAGAGCAGGGAACCGTGGGTGTATTAATGGTCATCTGAACCAGTAGCTAGATTTTTTGGATAAAAAATTAAAATGGGAAACTTTTGACTCGGTGTTTGTTTTTTCAGCAATCATTTCTTCTCACATTTCTTTTCACTTTTTTGATGGAATACTTAAGTAAAAACCCTTTTTTTTAATGCAAAGGAGATAAATAGGAAAGTTTTTATTAATCCAGACAACAAATAGTATTGCTTAAGAAAAGTTTTCTTCAACATCAGTGGAAACATGCCCAAAACCAGTTACTTTTAGAGGACCTGCCTGTTAACTGAACCTTAACCTGTTTAATATAGTACAGGCTGTACAAGTGGACTGGTTTTTCAAATTAAAATGTAAGACAGGGGTACATCAATGCAATCTTAGTGAAACTGATATTATTTTCAATGTAACGTTTCTCATTAATCCATTGTGCTAGGTGTTGTGCAATTATGATAAGATGCATTTTTTCCTGAAAAAAAGATTCACTCTTGGGGTCAGTATATAAGAGAGAAGAATTGATGGGAGTATCTCCTGCACAGCTGGCAGCCTGATCCCCAGGAAAGGCACCAGCCATTTAAGGAGTCACTTTAGCTCTTCCCTCACCCCACTTTTTGGCAATAGCAAGCCTGAAAGCTGCAAGTGGGAGAATCAATCTTCCATCTCTGCTCTTTCACACATTTTCCCTTCTTCCCTTCTACCCTGTCTCCAAAAAGTCTGTATTCTAGTAGAGGTATCTCTTGTACTGATGGGCTACAAGGAAGAGCAATTGGTGTGCTGGGTTTTTGGAGGGGACAGAAGATTGTTTCTGCCTCTGTTCTTTTTGCACAAACCTAATTGCAGGGCAAATGTCTCTCAAAGAAACAATGAAAGGTCTCTGTGTTGTGAGAATCATGTTTGCATCTTTACTGTCATGAGTAGCCCAGCTGAAGTCAATGCAGACAGAACTTCCACACACGTAAGTGTTCACAGGATTGAGCAGGATGAAGACAAAAAGCAGACAAAGCAAAGGGGAGTGAGTTAGACATACAAGCACAGTGGTCAGGGTGATGATAGGCACACATGTTGTTAGTTCCTTTCCCCCTCCCTCCTGCCAACCACTAACACAAGCAACATATGAGAGGAGGAGGAGAGGTGAAAATCCGAATCTGTACTTGGAAAAAATGCACCCATCTGTGATAGATTCATATTTCATAGGTCTTGTTTAGGCTTAATTTACACTTTTGGAATGAATTTCTCTCTGTTATGGAGCCCCGTAGCCCACTCCTGCTCCATGTCAGCACGGTGGAGGGAAAGGGCAATGGTCTGAACTGCAGTGCACTGCATCCTCCTCATTTAGGGAGGGAGAAATATTTCTTTTGGCAAGTAGAGGTGCGCCTGTGCTCCGAGGTCTTCAGTGTGCTTAGTGAGGATGGATAAGTAATGATTCCTAAATTTGAATTTCATGAGATGGCTCGACTTTTGGGTAGGTGTTTCTCAGATTTGGAGCAAAAGCAAGTATGTTTTCAATTTCCAGTGAAAATGAATTCTGAAAAATATCAGTTTTAGTCAATTTTCATTTCACAATTTTGATTTAACAGTTTTATTTTACTTTCTACATCATCTGTAAAGCTTTCCAGAAGCATATTATTGACATGCTACATCTGGTATAATATCATTGAAATCTTCCATTTTTAATATCTTAGTTATTCCTAAAGGATATTCCTGTTCACTAGCTATAAAAAACATCTTCATCTCTTTTCCTAGATCAAACTCTCTCTTGTTTTGTAATAAGACAGTATAAGAACATGGACTTGAGTTCAAAAGTAAGTGAAGTTTCTCTTTACACTTACAGAGTTTAGATTTAGTACACAATTTTGTGGAGTGAGAGAACATTTAAATTTTAATAGTTTTATTCTGAAACAAGGCTTCAAGCACAGATGTAAATAATTCAGCACATGAAGGCCTCTGATATGCCATAATAGTTTCTTGTCTACCTAGCATTTGTATAGATAGACATGAAAGCAGATACTAAGAGGCTCTACCCACAGCGGTGTCACCGTGAGGCTGAATGGTTGTAGGTGAGTCACGGAAATTCCCTGTCTCATTGTCTGTAAAATGGGGATAAGTTATTCATTTCCCTGGAATGCTGTGATCCTCAAATAACATATGATGTGAACATCTTTGTTGAAATACTGCATCATTAATTTTCCATTGCTCTTTTGCCAGAATTTGAAGACATTTAGATCTATGATGGTTCAGACTTTAAAGCTACTAGCAGTACTGCAATAACTGTTTTCAATTTTTTTAAAAAATCTGCTTTCCTACCTTCTTTCAAAACACTTGCAACTTAAGCCTCAAACACATTCTTACAGAATTAATTGATTATGTTTCCTGTACTTTGCTTCTCCAGATAATGTCATACAGTAGAGTAATTAATTCAAACACAAGAAGAATATTTTGTTCCCTTTGTATTTTGAAGGCAGATTCCTGGATGTTGTTGCACTGTGACATGTTGGCCATGAGTGTCCACTGCTCTTTAACCCGTCCAGGCAATAACAAGTTTGAACCCCTTGTGAAAAAAAATGAGGAATTCAGAACTGGAAACCTTTGACAATTTTGTACAAAAGTAAGGGAGTATATGATGAACATAGTTATTGAATTCCTGGGTTTCTACAGTCTTCACTCCAGATTTTGGGCATTCATAAATTCTCCTTTCAATCTGAAATGACAATAAAAGCAATTGTTAGAAAGTTGGTGGACTTCTTCTAGACTTTTTCCTCCTATCAATAAGTGAAATTCAACTGATCTGAGATTGCTCATAAAAATTAAAATAGATGTATACATATTTTTTAATGGGTATGTAAGGCAACCATAGCTTATCTACTTTTTCAACAGATTATCTCTCTAATAAGCTGTAAGGTTTCCTTTGAGCAAAGCTCTTCACACACTCTAGCAGTGGGCAAATATTAATGAAACACATCATCCTAGGAATGTCCATATTATCGCTTTTGTTTTAAAAGCTGTCCACAGTAATGAGCTCAACATAACCTTTTGCCCCTCAGATTTCTACAGAGTGATCCACCTGGCAAAGAGTTAAGTGCAGACCATAACTACACAATACAGCCTGTAAGTGTCAGCATCTTTTCCTTGCAAACTGCGTGCGTGTGTGTATGTCTGAGCGCATGTTTTAAAGACCTTGCCTAATCACACCTCACTTATTTTTAAGTAGAACATGTGGTTTAACTTTGCACCCACTTTTCTACTAGAAGACTAAATGTTAACACCCAGGAGCACCTGTCTTCGATTAGTGAATAGTTTACTACAAATGATGAAACCAAACTGATGGGATTATATGTGTTTCAGAAACACAAAATTGAGTCAAATAGCCTTTTGCCTTTGATTTATTTATTTATTTCAAAGCACAGAAGATGACTCTAAAAGCAAAGGGAAAATGTGTCTATAATGCTGTTGTTAAAAAACATCTGACAAGTTTTGCTGACATGTTTTCTGTGTGGAAGGACCTGAAAATCTCATGTCCACTTGACAAGAGCATTTTTGTCATTCCACAGTGGCAAAACAAGTGCAAAATGTGAAGTGGTCTGCACATATGGCCTTAGAGGGCACTGGGGTTTGGTGAGGGTCAACATTTTTTGGACCTGGGTAAATTTCATGGTCCCAGCTGTCCAGATGATTTGCAGAGAACACCAATATACTGAAGCAACCTGCTGTGAATCTTCACCCAAACAGGTTAATGCATGGCAGGCACCCTGTATGGTTCTCAATAACTTCACAAAAATAAAACAAACTTTCACCAACGCTAGCTACCTTGAGCTTTCCTCCTCTGATCTTCTCATTGACTAGATATAAATTACATGATTCTCCTGTGATTATCTACAACTCTCTCTTTCCATATATATCTATTAATTCTTATCAGTATTAACAAAAAAGAGTTATATTTTTATACATAGTGTGTTCTATAGCTGCTGAATTAGCAATCCAAGTACTGAGATACTGCCATGATTGCATTTGATTTCTTTTACAAACATAACATTAGAAGAAACAATAGACTTCTTTCTTACTGCTTTCAACCACTGCTCAAATACACATGTGTATGTCTGTATACTTACACATGTATTCATACTAATACACTCACAGACACACACATACGCACGTTAATTCCATTGTATCGTTATATGTGTCTCAAGTTATTTTTCACTTGTCTGTCATCTACTTCAGCTTATCAGTACCCCTCTTTGTCTGATTAGTGTTGGGTGCTGCTTTGGAGTAAAAATATGGAGGGGAAGGAAAAAAAAAATTAATTAATATAGGTAAAGTGGTTGCTTTTCTTGATTCCTTCCTATTGCCTATTGGTCTGCCCACTGAACCTTTCTCCTTTCCCAGGGTATTTTTGTAGTGTCAAATACTGCAGCAAGGTTTTGTCATTTCTTTGGAATGTGCACTGCATTGTTGCTGTAATATTGTTGCTGTCATGTTTTCAAACCTCCATTTTAGATGTCTTTGCTAACACAAATTAGAGTAATTTAAAAGGCAACTTACAAATAACTTATTTTCTGTATTTTATTATTATCATTTAATTGCCAATTTGCAGACATGAATGGAGCAGCACCATCAAACTCCTGTCCTTTTTAACCTTCTAATCACAAGGGATTCACGGTATTTCACTTCATACTAAAAAATGGTATCATTAGCTTTCATATTCGATTATACAAGTACAAGCTCTTTTTCTGACATAAGAAAGCTCAATGTTTGGTTGCAGGCACACAGAAAATTAAGATACAAAGTATCAGCACAAAATTGGGTATTTTGAACCACAGTGCTGCACCTTACACAGTTTATAATAATACAGTAATCCTGGGAGGCATTCAAATATTCTGAACTCTGTCTCAGTGCAGAACATTGTGGGGCTCCTGGTGACAAGTTGGCAGACACTGTCTCATCAGTGACTGGGAAGGGATGGAGGATTCTGCCAGCTAAAGTTAGTTCCCAGAAATTCCTACCACTCCTCCCACTGTCCTGCTCCTCCATCACATTGCAGCAAAGCCTTCACGGCACCAGCAAAGAAGTGACCTTTTATCCTAATTCCTTGTGCTGTCCCACTGTACTTCTCTGTGCATGGCTGCAGTGCCCCTCGGGAAGAAGTTAGTGTGAAACCATTCCTTGCACTCACTTCAGGCTTTCCTGCACATATGAAAAGTACTGCACTAAGCTGCTTAAGCAACACACCAGTCACGGTTTGAATCTCCAGACAAGACCCTTCTCAAAAGCATATGACTGAAATGGTGTTTTATTGATTGCAGCTCTTTGATAGAAAAAGTCACAAATAGATTATGAATGTCAATAAATACAGTATGGGAATTGTGAATTATTAGGGACATCAGGTTTCCAGCAGATGTTTTTGTCCTGTAACAGAAGCTGATTTAACAAGTCTGCTTACAGCTGGCCTTGGAGCCCCACAGAGCTGAATCAGCAAGCTGAGCTTTGTGGGGCTGAATCTTCTCTTACCCTTCACCACCAGCCATATACATAAGCTTTAATGATTTGAGAGAGAGACTGAATTCGTGCTCAGAACCATAACAGAGAGCGTGTGGTGGTATCGTGCCGGAGATGCTGAGGAGAGTGGTTATGCTGGTAAATTTAAGATGCTAATTTCCTCCTTCTGGGGAAAGGCTCCATTTCTTTGTGAAAACAACCCGTGTGTTGAATATAGCTGGAGATGCATTGGCAATAAGATGCCTGCCCTGCAGCTGTGAAACCTGCGGGTGCATAAATCTCTAGCATTTATGATAAAATCTGTGTCATGGACGTTTTCTTATCACAGCGGATCAGGAAGAGAAGAAGAAGGAAAGGCTGAGGAAGGGCTGCTGACAGATTTGAGCTGCTTGGGAACACTGGCCACTATTTAAAGAAGGCATCCGAGTCCTACTCTCCCTGGAGCTGGTAATAATTGTGCCTTTTGCTTCCATGGGAATAAGCGCAGGCCTTTGGCTGGCAAATGTTTGCATATAGCCCAAATCAAGTCATTAGTTGCCATGTGTCCAACCTGTATTTTAAGGCCCTCCAGCTGAAAAGTCCATTTGCATATTTATCCCAGCCAGGAACATGGTAATTAAGTCTGTGGTGTTGTACACAACCCCGAGGAAAGTCTGCAATTCAATAGTTCAGAAAGACTCCTGCTGATTTCAATGGGGTTTGGAGCAGTCACAAACTCGGAGGGTGTTTACTGGATGGCTGACAATCCCAGTATTTTCAAGAATGATTGAATTAACACTTCAAATTATCAACGCCTTTGTGATGTGAAAATACCAGCTCCACCTTTTAAAACAGATCAAAAGCATTACAAAAGGAATGAAGTTTGCTCTTTGATATGGTCTACTCCATCTCGCTATACATCGTACAAGTACTCGTGCTTGTCTCAGCTCCCAGCAGTGCAGATCATCCCTGTCTGCAGAGGGGTGGGAGAGCAATGAGTTGGGCTTGGACCTGAATAATGTGCAATGCTGTCATCACAGCAGGTAGGGGAAGAATGATTACGCTGGAGATAAAAACAAAGGCTTTTGTTTGCCATTAAAAGACGATCTTGTTAAAAACAAACAGCTATAGCGGCAGGATACTTGAAAGGTAGATAAGTCTTCCACATGGGGGAAAAATGTCTATGATAGGAAAAAGACATTTAGCAGAGGTGAAAATCCTTAACTATGTTTTATGGAGATAGGCCAAAACCAGTTCCTTCATCTGGAGTTTTACTTTGCTAAAAGAGATATAACAATCCTTTGTGTAATTCAGAAAAATAACCAGTATGAGCTGAAATTTTAACTGCACCAAAAACTGCAGTTGGGATTTCTTTTTTCAGAGGTCTGAATCACTTTATTTATTTGTTTGTTTGTTTGTTTGTTTGATGTGTGTATTTTCAGGTACAAATAGTTAGCTGCTATAAATCTCCAAATTCTTTTTGATTTCAGTGGAGGTGCATGTTGTCCAAGCCTGTCCACTGCCACAGCATACTTGTGAAACACCAATCCTTCAGCAGCAGCCTAATGCACCCTCAGCTTCTCACATCTGCTTTAACCCCTCACATCATCTATACAGCTGTTAATTGTTTTATTTAAATAAAACTGTGGCAAAATGAAGAAATATTGACAAATATGATAGCTATCTTAAAAGTAAATTGAAAAGATAAGACTTCAGAAATGTGATTGTATGTTCAGCTAAGGTTTAAGTGATTCTACCTTCAGCTGGGGTTTTGCACAGCCATGCCTACACCTTCACCCAAGTCCTCTCACTTGCTGGCCCTCAGATTGCCTTCACCAGATTGAGTAAGCTGTGCAGAGGAGAGGAGGATTCATGGCATATTGCACACTGCTGAATGAAAAGGGAGGGAAAAAAGAGACCTTGTAGAAAGAGAAGAAAGATTGACCTAGAGGCAGCTAAGGACGCCTGGAAGAGACAAAGACATTGGGCCTGATTCAAAGCCCATTGAAGTCAATGGAAACATTTCAGTGGGCCTTGGATCAGACCTCTGCAGTGAAATGAAAAGGAGGAATAATGAACGGCCTTGGAGACAAACAAATTGGGAAGTGGTGGATGTAGATGGCACGGCTGTATACAAAAAAGTGGTCTGTCAGGAAGAAGAGGGCCTGGGCAGTTGAAAACTCAGATAGGGTTTGGCAGCTAGCAGCACTGGAGCTTGGCAAATGACCTGAAAATACTGAGAGAGAGATTTGTTTGCTTGGTTTTTGTAGCGTGTGGTAGCAAACAAGGCCCAGAATTGCAAAAGAGAAAGGAGCAGCTGGCTGGCTGACTAGAAATCAGAGCTGATTCCAGCCAAGGGGACCATCCCAGGGGTTCCCTTCTCCCTGTCCACTTCTTGATGGTTTTAGCTGGGAGTTCATTTTTGGCCTCTTAAAACTTTCCCTAAAAATAATACATTCCATGCAGGTTCTTATGTAGCAAACTGTGAATGTGACCTAATAAACTAACTGCTCAGCAAAACATCTAGGGCATTTTCTTTTGCAAAAAATAAAATTACGCAATGATTTGCCATGTAACTATTAAATCCAGATTGAATTCCAGAGCTAAACCAAATCAGCCTCAGATCCTACTTCCTCATCCCGGTAGAAAATCCTTTGCCTAAGGTTTCTGGGAAATGGGAACATATAGAAAAAAACCCACAACAAACAGAAGTATGAATTTAATTACCAATACTATCCTCCAACCTCAAAGGGGAATGAGAAAGATAATTGCTTAGGGTCTCTGGGTAGAATCTTGTCCCCATGGCCAAGACAACAACCAGTCTAGCCAGCATCTCAATGACAGGAGAGCAATGTGCAGCGTGTTTTCTAGTGTCAGTGATTCTGCGTAGAGTCGTAACAGGTAAGTGAAATGGTAATTAAAAATGGAAGTGCTGGCCGGAGGTGAGAACAGGTGGCATGGTGGGGGGAGAAGGGGAGGGAACCTGCATTTTGTTGGGTATAAAATGGCAAGATAAAAATATACAGCAGCAATAAAAGCAACATCCTCATGGGGAATTTTTGCAGAAACGTCCAGATAGAGAAATAAGAATTTGAAATGGAAAGGTGGAAGGTTTTGTCCCCAAGCTGCATAAAAAAAGCCCGGACAATCAAGGAAATGCCAACAGGTTGTTACGATAAAGCAAAACGTCCCACGGGGAAACAGATTTGAAGTGGCAAATGTGCTTGCAAGGGATAAGTGTGAGCTTTTGAGAAGGAATCGCCGCAACAAAGAGTGGAGGGTATGGTGCTTTCTGATAGAGGAGGGCTGCCGGGGATTCCCGGTGCCCGGCGCTCATGTGCACTGCTGCTACCGGCGGCCGTGCTGGAATGAGACTAAGCTGCTGTCAGTGACAGCTGTGGGGGCATCCCACTTGCTGTCAGTGCGATGTGTTGTTAAGCTCAGGGACGTGAGAGGGGAGAAAAAATCTTGCTCTGACTCGTGGACCTCTCCAATGGCAGAGGTTAGAGGATGTGTCTCTCAGAAGCTGAGGGGAAACAGGCTTGAGAGTGACCTTACCTGCAAACACAAAAATAATTTGGAGAGAAAAATCTTTTAGACAGAGCAGACCCTCTTTGGTACTGTGTTTGTTTGGTATTGGTAAATGGACATGCAGCATCTCTGAAACATTTCATCGGTGTTACAGGAAGCATCTTAACTTACTTAGAAAGGAGAGAGACTTGAAGTGCTAATACATCAGATTATATTTCTTTTGACTGGGGGAGGAAAGACTCCCTTCTCCTGAGGTTACAATTCCTTGCTGCCATCCTGCAAGAAATCTTTCCTTCATGCATATAAAACGATACAGAGATATACCTAAGGACTCTGCTTCTGAGTGCTTTAAGCTATTCCTCCTTTCTTAGATGTGTTTGCTTTGGAGTTTTTGTCTGATTTCCTAATAAATTTTGAACTTATTGTCTTATTTCATTCAGATAAAATTATCAAAGTCTACTGAATGTTTCTCTGCTCCATAGAAGCCTTCTAGCAAGAGAACAGTATTTTGTCATGAGATGATAGCTCAGATCTTTTGAACCTGTTCACTGATTGTTTCTGTAACAGTTTACAAAAGCGTTCCTGTGTTTGCTTGCTGCTGCTAAAATACTCTGCAAGTCAAGGATTATAAGGTGCATTTTATAGACACATAAACTGAAAATAGGCTATTTTAGTATAATTCTATTAAAAATGCAAGCAATCAAGAGGCAGAAATCTGTAGGAATCATTCCTCTCACAAATCCTTTTCAGACTGGTTTTAAACTCTAAGACACCATGGGAGAAAAATGTCTCCCTGTATGTTTGCAAAATACCTAATTCAGGGCAAACTATATTTTGACAGAAGTCTTTGATCTCTATCAGAGTGCAAATGACTAAAAATTAAACATGAGGAAGAGCATAGGGGAAAAGTATTCAGCACAAGCTAGACAAGGGGCTTCTTTTTCTTCTTCATTTGAAATTTCATTTCAAATTCTCCCTCATAGATTGATATTAGGAGACACCATGTTGGTCTCAGTCCTGCTTTGTCCCCCTCCTTCTCTGTCACCTGCAAGAGAAGACAGGCAGTAGAAATTGTCAAGTGGGGCTAAATCCTCTGACCCGCCACCCACCCAGCCATGGACGGCAGTGATGGTGGTCATCTGGTGGGGCTGTGCTTGACCCGACTGCCCCTGCATTGCAGGCTGGAACCAGCATCCACGGAGGGTTCCAGCAGTCATGAACGTATAAATAAAGGAAACTACAGAAATTACAGGGAAAAGTAAAAAAGGACCTTTGATATCTAGGAAATAAATTGGGTTTAATTCACAACAGATTTAACACTTGGTGGCTGTAAACTGTCCTTTGCTATAGCTATACACCGTCAGCTTATCACATGTATATCCCCCTTTTGATAGTGAGCTAATGAAAATACTGGTTCAGTGTTTTAAAAGCCCATTCCTTCCTGCTCATGAGAAGGCTCTGATGAGAATTTAAAAACTGTTATATAGGTGGAGGGTGGCAGGTGAATGCTTTATACCCTGACACCACCAGCCTCTACCCTAAATTTCTAAAGTGCAGTAATGCCCTAATGTCCTGATTTGCATTTAAATCTTTAAGACATTTGCATATATTCTCAACTTGGAACAGTGCACGATTCAAGCTTAGCCCATTTGTATGTTTTGGCAGACTTGTAGTGTTAAATAGTAATTTTAAACAGTTCAATTAACACTTTTTTTTTCTGTTCTAAGAAATGTGAACAAATGAGCAGTCCCATGAAGAACAGAAGTCTGTTTATGCTGAGAGCTCTCAGCTTCTAAACCTGCTCTATGGTCTCATAAAAATGTCACTATTTAAGACGTACAAATTTAGTGAGATTCACATATTTAATATTAAGCACACAATTTCTTTACTGGATATAGCATCTCACCTCCTCGACAGCTGGACGTCTTGGAGATTATGCTTTTTGGCTCCTCCATGTGCAAGGCCAGGTAGGGACAGCAAACAATCAGCACGGTCCCACTAACACAGGCTGCATACCCTTGCAGCAGAACAGGACACACTGTCTCGGCAGAGCACTGCACGGATCCTGGCAGCTAACCCGGCATATCAGCTTGCGTTGGATATCTCTGAATGTCCATGCACAGGGGTGGGGAGACAGCCCCTTAGATTTGCCATCCTTCAATGACAAAGTGCTGGTCAGAATGTTTTTGAAAATCTTGTAGAAAATTAAAATCTCATTTAAAAAGACCTATAACAATAGTTTGTTGGGGTACTATCTATCTCTTCATTATTATAGGTCTATCTTTATACATTCAGCGCTTTCAGTGTTTTTATTTCTAATGGAATATGAAGAATAATAATAATAATGGGTTTTAGGTGTTAAATGCTGCTATTAGTCCCCAGCTCACAATGAGATCTTTGCAGGAGGATTTGTTCAGTTCTTCTTCAAATTGCTGCAACATTTCATATCGCGCAGCAGATTTGAACCAAATCGAAGTAACGGGGGCTAATGGGAGAATTCAGACCTCTCGGTCTCAGTAGAAAATAGCCGTAGCAAGGGGCTGGTTTGTGCCCTACATTCTGGTGTTACTGTTCTCAACTATGCTGCAACGGTTAAACTTTCTGGTGCATGAGAGCACAGGTAACCGCGCACAAAGCACAGGGTGTAAAGCGAACTCTCTTGCTGATAGCCATCTGGAGATCACAGACTTCAGCTCACTCCGACTTATTTTTAGGCACCAAGCTTCATAGTCTTTAAGGGCAAAGAGAGGGGAGTAAAAATAGGCCAATTAGTATAATTTCTAAAAAAAATTCCTTAAAGATCTTGAGCAATTGCAAAGGTGACTTTAAAATTTAAGAGGAATGAAAAACAAATGGGCTTGGTAGGAAATTTGGGGCCTCTAAGAAGATCGCTTAGCCAATAAATTGCCTTTTTTATTTGAGTATCTTTGAAGTAGCCTCCCTGGAGGGACTATCTTAAAGCTAGCTTTAGTTAGTAGCATTGGGTTGTTAATGGCTTCCGAATGTACCTTCCCTATTTTCTAATCTTACCGTAGCCTCTTACTTTCCCCTGCTTGTTTTGTTATATTTTAACTCGGTGTTTGAAGAGCAAACTTAAAACTGTGAAAAGTTTTTTTTGTGTAATCACAAGGTGATATGTGACATTATTTCAGACTTGCCATGGTCTGTTCCCAGTTTGTCACACAGACTCACATTAGTTCATCTGCAGCGTTGTGAATTTTAGGAAAAGATTTCAGTCCTGCTTGGAAATCTATGTGTCATCAACTCATTGGACATCTGGTTTCAATTTACAGTGTATCTGCCTGGGGGTACATATCACCCCCAGAGTAAATAATAATAATAATGTTAATAATAATAATATCTATAATATAGTAATAATAGATGTAAATGAAGTACATGTTCTTGAGTTTCCAATGCGGGAGAAAACAAATTAGAAAATGAATTGCCTGGAGGTTTACATTTACATTGCACGGATGGTTTACATTTTAAGCAACATGAAAACAGACTGCCTTCAAGGAAGACCATTAATATTTTGGGAAGATTTATTTAAATCGAAGATTTGGGGAAATGTTAAAACCAGATGAACTCTATACACAATAAAAGTGCTAGATCAAGTAATTTGGTTCAGGACCAACTGTGGATGTAATCATACGAGTAAAATCCATATTTAAAATCAAGGATGGGTAAATGTCTGCAATCCAATGGGGAAGCAAAATGTCTTCTGAAGCTGAGTGCATATATTTACTAACAAAGGTTAAAAGAAGATGACTGGGTGGAGCTGCATGTTTGGGGAAATTTTTAGTCTGGTATTCCCACTTGAGTCTGTTCTGTAGAAAGCAAAATCTTTCATGGAAAAATGCCAATTTGAATAAAGTTTTTACTGGGAAGTGAGAGAGAGACAGAGAAATTAGTGAAGACACCAATTATCATTAACTCGCTCAAAGTTTATACTAATGAATCTCTACTTTTACTCCAAAAAAGAGAAGCAGGGACAGCTCTTACTACAGCCTCCATGAGAGTCTGTTGACTACAGATTTCACCCAGCTGTTAGAAATGCAGGTTCAAGCTGCTCCTCCAAAGCAAACACAATTGCAACTTGAACTTCTGGGTCTCATCTCCTGGGCTCTGACTACGTGGCTGTTAAATATTCAGGCACGTGTTTTCCTTCCTCTTGTTTTTCACAGAGAACTTGAAGAGGTCTCAAGGTCCCCTTCATGCAGACCATGACGTAGAAACCACACAGGTAAAATTCCCAATTCACAGCAAGACAGAGATCAGCAGCAGAAACTGCAATAGCAGCTCTTCTGTCACTGCAGGTTTTTGGAAGTCACTGGGGGATGGACAACACAAAGGCTGGTAAAGAACCAATGCCTTTGGGTGTCCTGGCTTAGTGTGGTTGAGCATTGCCTTAGAAGATGGTCAGGAGAACTAACAACTGGGTGGCATGAGATGCTGCTTCTCAGAACTCTGTTGTGGGACACAAGTTGGTTCATGAAATGAGACCGTAAGTCACACTGTGGTCATAACATAAATAAACATGACTTTGGTTTTATGCAGTTTATACCTAGATGTAAAAGGTATACCTACATGTGTAAAAGGAAAGAAAACAAAATTTAAATGTTTATTTCCATAGAAATATACTAAAGGGAAAATTTAGGAAATGAAATCAGCTGAGAATATGCTTAAAGAAATTCTAACAGAACCATGGATAGTGTTCACATTTCACTGCCAAGTAAAATTACAGAGCAGGAAAGCTACCAGAGAAGAAGCAGTGAAAAACGAAGTTTCAAAAATCTATTCAAGTTAAAGAAAATATAATTTGAAAATTAAAGTTATCCCAAGTGAGACCAAGAAGGAAAAGATTCTGGAAGGCAGGAATATACAGTGCCATCTCTGCAAACTGCAAGACAATCGGAAAAACAAGTAACCAGATCCTGAAATAAATTGAGTGCTTCAGAATAGAAGATCACTTTCAAAAGTGAAAATATGAATAAATATAGAAGAGGGATGAAAACCAGAGTAGCATTTAAGGTCATTTTCCATCAGACTGAAAGTTTAATATCTACATTGCCATGTTCCTGTACAGGTCAGGAAGTTTAGACATCATCAGAGACAAAACACTTGCAAACAGAGTACATGAACAACAATACAAATAGGAAATGTCCTTGATTCAGTCAAATATTTAGTTGGCTTGGGGGAAATTAAGATCAAATATTAATTCTCCAAGAAACTATGCAAGTATCTTCTGGAAATGAAACATGAAGCAGATGTGCTCTAAGTGAATGTAGTACTTTGCCAGATAGCTAGTTATAATGGTTAGTTTAAACATACAAAAAAAGCTACTAAAATAATGCTGAGCATCCTGAAGTAGTTTGACCTCAAGAAAAGCATAGGAGGAAATACATGCAAATAAATGTGTTTTAATCTCCCTATGTGATTATAGAGGTATCACTTGTAAAAATTAGTTGCTTTACTGTACTCTAGGTAAGGTTTTTGCAAAGACTTAAATAAGAGGACATGCAGGAAGACGAGTGGATCTCTTTTATATAGACTTTAAAGACATTCTTGACAAATTTCATCACAAGACCCTATTAAAGACACCTATTTATCTGGATTACAGTTCTGTGCATAACTGGGAACTGTGGAGGAGATAGGATCATGGAGGAGGTTTAAAGGTCCCAGTCTCACCATGGCACGGTTTGGGAATGGGACCACAGTTGTGGAGAAGGGCTGGTGTTATTCATGTGATGAAAACTGAAATTGGGCAGCCAGAACCAGCCCTGGCAGGGAGGAGAATGAGTGCCTCTCAGTAGGTCTCACAAAATGAGGAAATCGTACAGTGTGGTATAACATGAAATTTAGAAATCCATTTACTCTAGATGGTACAAATTAAAATATGTGTCCACTCTTCTGGAATCTGAATTTCTTGTGAATTTCTTAGTGAAACGATTTAGGCATCACTGCGGACAGCTCAGTAAAGACATCTGCTCAATTTCAGTATGTAGCAGCAGTCAAAATTGTAAATTGGATGTTAGGCTGCATTAAGAAATGAATGGTTATAATACAGAAAATATGGTACCATTTATAAATCTGTGAAACAGACCTGGAGACTTGAGAGCTTTCGGTTTGTTCTCTTGATCTCAAGAAAAGTAAAAGAAAGAAAGGAAAAACAGAAGTCTCAGGTGGCAACAAGGGATCATAAGAGTTACAATGAGGAAACATTTAAAACAGGAGTTCTTGGAAAAGAAGCTTTAATTTATAAAGAGGAAAAACAAGCATGCAGGTAAAGGCAGAAACATACGCTGTAATGGAAGCTCAAATAAAAATCAGATATTTTCATATCACTGATTTCTACAGAAATATTTCTATGGTATTTGAAAGCCAGACATTTCAAGTTAACAAATGCAAGGTTTAATAATTCTACTTTATATTAGAGATTGCCTAGACCTGCTGACGTGAGGTCTGGTATTTCAAATGGTTTTGGTCATTCAGAGTTTGTAACGGGAGGTAATGTTTCGGGAAAACTTTTGATTCGTCTCACTTTTAACACTTTTCACGTTTCTAGGGACGTTCGCAAAAGGCTGATTTGTGTAAGTTCAAAAACTCTCTTTAATTAAAAAGCCATCTTTGTGAATGCAAATGAATACATCAAAAACTCTCAGAAGTCCACACAACTAATAATTAATCTAGATTTCAAGGACTCTCTAACACTATTACATCATGAATACCTCCCTCATTCAAGAATGGGCATCCTTCTAGCAATTAAAAGAAAAATTTAGGAGATAATTAGACACAATTCTCATCACAATATTTTACACAGGTATATGATTTTGAAATTAGGTCAAGGGAGGGAGGGAAAATGGTGATTCATTACTGAGGCTCGAAGAAGCAGAATTACCTCATCGTAACTTCCAAGTAATCTGTTTTTCTAAGTTGTCATTGTAATGAACCACCATCATTAATAAATAAGGAAGTCAGGGAACACCTTACAGTGTACGGATAAACTGAATTCACTCTGATATCTGTCTTTATCAAAAAGCTGCCAATAAAATTGCTGAAAAGTTCATACATTGCAAAATATGCAGACTAAACATTACTTACATATAGATACAGGGTGATGGGCCATACAGAAAAAAAAATATCTGCTCCTTAAGTGTCTCATTTGCACAACAGTATTTACAGAATAAACCTTGGATACCAAAGCAATTATGCCAAAATATATCAGTCCTTGCACTCCCTGAAATAATAGGGGAAGGGATAGATGTAATTTATTTTAATGGACCAGCACAGGTAATAAAGAATTGCTTAATGTCATTCTTCACAGATTTAGATCTTTATGATAAGGTTTTTATGAAATGGAATATATAACCCAAATAAAGTGAAACCAGATTTAATGAAATTGCCTGTCAATAGCACTTTCACCATCTGTTTTTTTTTTTTCCTTCAGTCTGGGTTTATCTGTTCCTGAAAACACTTGCTGAAGTTCCTGCATATAGTGATGGTCATAATAGCTACTGCAGCTGGATCATTCTCTGACTGATCAAAAATTATTTTCCATAACTGACAGTATGGTCTGGTGGAAGATAATATCCAACATCCCAGGCAAATCTCAGGAGTACTGATACCACAATTCTGCTACTGATTTTGTTACTGAGTTCCTGTTTGACCTTAGATGTGGCATGTGAGCTAGTATTAAATAGATGTAAGTAGTACCAAGAACACAGAGTTTCTCACAGCCTTAATTAATATCTATGAAGACCTTGAAAAACTACCCTGATGAAGCCTGATAGGCTTTCTAAAAGTCTAAAACATTATTGATTAGATAGTCTGAAGTTTTGACAATATCCAAGCAAATATGAATACACATAGATAACACATGTTATCTCTGGGGTATTTGGGGTATGTCATCATCAGAAAGAGCATTTAACTTTTAATATTCAGAATTTTTAACTAAAATGTTTCTAAGATAAGTATTTTTTTGAGTACACAATACACATTATATTGTGTGTATAAACATATATTTATCGCATCTTGCCATTTTATCTATGAATATAACATCAAAATTTGAAGAAAAAAAATCATTTCCTGTTCTGAAGGAACAGTTTTAAAATTCCTTTCTATATTCCACTTCATGGTCATCCTGCTGAGCATTTAAGAGATTTCAGCAGTAACTTGATAAGTCACTTTTTGTATGAGCAGCTCAAAGATCAGTAGGGCAACCTAGCATGTGACAAGATGAACATTAAATCTGTTAGTGCCGAGTGTCTCATTTCCTAGGGCTGAAAGCAAACCTGTTGCTGATACTTTACTGAAAAATCTTTTAAAATCTATGTTGTGATCGTGTCTAGATTGCAGTGAGGTCAATGGAAGGATTCCCAAGTGACTTACCAGGGCTGACTCTGGTAGCGAGAAGCTAAAACCTCCAAAACCACGAGGAGACCCAAAGAATCATTCTCCCTCACTTCACTGTCAGAGCTACATTCACTGGCAAGCAGTTTCATTTATCAATCTGGAATTTTACTACAAGCTCCAAGCACATATGTGAGTTGGTTTTAAGAAGCCAAAAACATTACTGCAGCATCAAGGGTTTCTGAAGAAATGTGGCCAAACCACACTGACACTAATAACCAACAAATTTCAGTGCAGCCTGTGTCCTCATTCAACAGCCTCTATCTCTGTCCATGCTCCCGGAGGCACCACCATTCCTGTGCCCTGCACCAGACCGAAAGGCTGTGTGTGCAGCCATGCAGGGTATGGGAGGTCCCTGCAAGGGTTTGTGTTGGAGTAGTTACGATATGCAGGAGATCACACTGTTGCACCTGCCACCGGGTCTCCCTAAGCCAACTAAAGGGATACCAGAGGGATTCCTGCCCCCTGAGCAGAATACCTTGACGTGCAGACACCAATGATGGCAATATCCCCTTGATTCTCTTCTGTCTCAAACCACACCCTCCACAGCGTTCCCAGGGAGCATCCTTTTAGAGCACACTTCACCTTATGTATTTCCAAACACTTGGAAATTATAGCTAATTAACCTTCTCAAACACCTTATAAGCAAAATAAGAGTCATTCCTTTCTATTAAGAACTAGTGCTATTCCCCAAAAAAGTTTGCAGAGTTGGAATTCTAGTAGTATTTTCCCTACTTCTTATCTTTCTGCCCTTCATCTCTGTTTCCTCCAATGTGCCCTCTAACGCTCCCTATCAAGTCAGAGACAGAAAGCTCAACCAACCTCTGTTCCTGAGCTTCTGCTCCTAACAGGGCAGCACATGTAGGCAAGCCACCTTACAGATGTGCAAAGATGAAGCTAGATGGACCAAACATACATTTTGCCTACTTTTCTTTTCAAGATTCTCTGTTGAAGACTGTGAATGTTGAGAAGAACTATAGAGAAAGCACTGGGTGTCACATGGGGCAGGTTGGTGAAACGTCTTGCTCAGGACCCAGCAGGCATCCAAGCTGTTAGGCTGTACGAGCAAAGAGATTGAAAAAAAAAAATCAAGTAAGTTTCTGGGAGTAATAATTGTCCTATACTTAAAACAGTTAATATAAGTAGCAGCAAAGCTCCTTTATGGAACCAAACAGCTGAAACAACAGCAATCTCCATCCCAAACACAGTCACATTTTACGACCTGAAGGAAAGGCAAGCACTGGAGGGGATTTCACTGACATTGTTCATGAGCACTTTTGTGTCTGTATGAGATGAAGGAAATACCAGAGCAGCTGGAGAAGAGGAAACCAGAGGACTCAGAAGCATGTTAGTGTCCAGAGAACAAGCCAACAGAGAGAGTGTTTAGGACCAGCACTGGCTGAATGAGGTGATGAAGAAGTTGTTGTTGGCTAGACAAAATGTTATTGAAGCCCAAGGTGTAACAGCTGTCCTTCATTTCAGATAGCCGTAAAGAAGCAGTTACAGTCACTTATGAAACTATAGCAGTCTCCAAATCAAAACCAAGAGACATGTCATCACCCAAAAAGCAAAAGCAAGTGCCTGGCCGTTCAGGAATGTGAATTGTGTAGATACAAAGGTTTGGCAGGTTGAGGAGAGGGAAGGAGACATAGAGACAGCGCAGAAGTCAAGCACAAAGTCCAGAAAGAGGGATCAAGATTATTTGCCAGAGTTTGAGCTGTGGGTTTGAGGGGTAGGCTAAGAAACTATCTCATACTGTTTGATTTCTTTGTGTACAAGAAAATTAGACTTTATCAGCCTTCAAAAGTGTGCAAATTTGTATGTAAGATTCTCCCAGTGCATTCAGTTTTTCCTTCTCTCTAGAAAAATCTAATTGTTTTAGCCAATTGCATGAATTCAAAGGAGGAACTGTGTGCATTATTCAGAGAAAGCTGGCTATGTGCTCATCTTTTCTCTTGCTCTTAATCCTAATAAGGCACCACTCTATGACCATGAACACAGAGAATGGAGAAATACAAATAGGCATGATATCCCACTCTGGGATATCATAGAAGACCTGCAGAGACCCACAGTAAACTTAGAGACCCACAAACTGTAATTTCACATCTTCAAAGTCTTCCCTCTACTTGAGAAATACAGTCCTGAGGAATCTGTAGAAAGATTCCAGTGAAGTCAGTTGCTCATTAACATCAGGAAGCAGCATGTTCCAAAAGAAAAATAAAAAGTCCATATTTAGGCCCTCCCCAAGTGATTATCTTCCTGCAGGTACAGAGACGTAGGAAAAACCTGTAGAAGACATTACGGGAATGAAAATCTCAGTTCCCTGTTGCTCCCATGTGCTCCACTTCAGCATCTCAACCAGTGGCATAAAAGACTTCATGATCAAAAACTTTAGATATCTTCCCTTTTCTCCTAAGAGTCAGTAAGTTTGCTGGGAAACTTCGAATGGAGTTCTGTGGGATTTGGATCAGGCACTCACAGAAAGGGCTGAGGAAAGGATCTTGGCGGTTTCAGTGTATAAGCACTAGGATGGTAGTCAGAACAGCCAGGAAATGAAATGGGGTAATGATGCACCTAATAACTTACTGAAAATTCTGAAATAGGGAATAGAGCCAAAATCTCAGTAGAGATGTGAGTCTTTATTTCAAAACAGAGCAAGAAGCCTCTTGGCAAACTTCCCAAATGCAAGGTGTGCAGCTGAAAGCATTATTTCTAAACAATTCCATTCCAGAAGTACAGATTGAATGGAGATTATCACAGCTACCCCCAGGGCATGACTAACCAGGACTGGTGAGGTAGATCAAGCTGGTGAATTACTCTGAAGACTGACATTTCAATAGCATATTGTGTGATAAGGGCCAGATCCTCAGCTGGTGTTGGCAAGGGCAGCTGCAGGGACATCAATCGAGTTGTATCATTTTATATCAGAGAGAATCTGGCCCGTTGTATGCATGCAGAGATGATTCATAGTTTAATACCAGGTAACACAAGACACTGTCAGAAAGACTTTAAACTAATATACTGTGATAATCTAATCTTGTTGTCTCAAATACAAACACTTCATCAACCTCAGATTAAGTCAGTATGGGCTACATCTTCCCAGGCCTTTAAGAGGAAAAATGCAGTAATTTACCATCTGGTTATAATGTGAGGGTCACATGGAAAGAACAAAAGTCTCGCAATATATATAATTTTTTCTATTCTAGAAGTTTTGAGAAATAACTCCATTGTCAATGACTATTTGTAAGAAAGGTATAATGAGAGGATATGAAGAAATAGTAATTATTCCTCAGTTCAGTAAGCTTACACTGTTCACAAAATAGGGTAAAAGTTTTGCTGGAATATTGTTATTGTTCAGTCTCTGATACATTGCCATTTCTAATATTGCTTCATTCACTTTTTCATTTTAAATCTTTCGTACAAGTTTGGAAGATACTGCCACAAGTCAGTCTGTAGCTATTTGGGTCAAAGCAGAATCCTGGGATATTTGGCCTCTTCCTTTTGTGCAATCCTACACTGTACAAGAATCCCTCTCCTCCCAACTTCAGTAACTAAAAGTCTGGGTCGACTTTCACATCTTAATAGCATTCTCAGATAGTAAGTCGGACAGTAGAACAGTAATTTTCTTTATCACTGAGAAAGTCTTTTTTTGGAATTCAGTGCTAACTTGGATGCTGTTGGAGACGTTTTTGTTTTGAAGATATCTAGAACAGATTGTTGCAATATATTATTTCAAACTCTTTCTGATAAGCCCCGAAATGAGCTAAATAATAGCCATAAAATCAATAAAATCTATCTGGAAAAGGGAGTAAGATAGCCTGTTCTTCATGTGGTTATCACAAAGTAATGCAGTTGCAGGGAAACATGTAGGTTTTGCTTAGACAGTAGGAAAAACTATTAATATTTATTTAAATTTAAATTAATCTAGAAATCACTCCTCTGTTACCTTGGACATATCTATAATCAAATTTGTAAAAATTCAAAGCAACCATGTATGACAATGGCTGTTGATAAGACTTTTAGGCAGGTGCCATATTCCACTGAAGCTAATGAGCGCCCTTCGTTTGATCTCATTTGGCTTTGGGATGCTCCACTTACCTTTTAATCAAAATCTTGTAGTTCTAATTGAGCTGTCTTGGTATTGGAAGCATTAAAGGTGTGTCAAGACACTCTCCTACTAATCCAGGAAGGGACAGTCTTTTCTGAATCCCAGAGACACTTAATGGTTTATGGGACATGACTTTACTCTAGGTGTCATCTTTTAAATAGCAAGTAAAATTAAGGTCTGGCCATTTGTGATTATAAAAGATCATTAATTTCATTAAGAATTGAGGTGCTCAATTCCCTTGCATCTAATTGAATTGTGCTTAAGTTACATTTCTTTGTTTTTCTATTATTTCCCACAAAAGAGTGATTTGTCTGATATTTAACCTGGAGATTAAGCAATGGGGCATAGTACCCATAAAATGGACAGAGGCTTAAACTTATGTACACAACTTGTACAGCACTTGACTTATAAGTGTTTCTTTGAAAACTCTTATTTGTTTCTCTGTGATTATACTGGCTTAATCATATACCACATAATATATTATGTACCACAGATATATTATGTGTATTTACATACATCCCTATATAACATGTAATTCATCATATGCTCATCATACATCAAGAATAAGACAAGCTATCTAGAGTGGGTCCGGTCTGTGCTACTCACATCGATGGGTGCATCCATTTCATTCTTTAAAACATCCAGATAATGAACATCTAAACTGAAACAGACAGATCCTAAGTTAAGGGACAGGCTATTAAAATATTTCTCAGCAAATATCCATGAATCTCTAAGAAAGAAATAAAATCCTTCATAAATAAATAGTAATTATAAATGACAATTTTTACACAATATTTCAGCTTTTTCAGTCCCAAGGAAAAACATTCTTTTCTTGAGCACAAGAGACAAGCATTGTGAAGGATTTTTTAAAATAATAGACTACTACTTCTAGGAAGTAGCGCTTACTCAAATTTGTTCCATTTCTGAACTTATAACCTTTGTAGCAATGAACACAGTGATATATAACAGACTGATCTGGCAACCTTAACTCATGTGAGTCAAAGAGACTACTTGCTTGAGTCAAGACTGCTTGTTCAGGCCCTTAGTGCCTCAGTTTAGTAACCCGAGGAGAATGTCCTTGATATTCCATCTAGGGAAATGTAGAGTATGTGCAGGTGTGCTCTTCCAGGATGAAAAAAGCAGTAAATAATTCTGACAAGATAAAGCCAGAGATAAAATTGTGGGTTCTCTTCTGATTTGTGCAGTCATTAGATATCTTAATTTTATCATGGAAAGAGTTGAATATGTAAGTATATGCTGGTTTTAATTGCAGGTTAACTGATTGTACTATCTTTGGCATTTAAAAAAATGGAAGACAAATATATACAATTATCTGCAGAATTAGTAAAAAGACTTAGACTTGAGGCTGACTCTGGCTTGTAATGTGTTGAGATTTTTTTTTTTTTCTACAGTTACCAAGAACTTTGTGGTATATAGAGTAACTAAATCACTCACAATTTGTCATCCAAATCTTGAACTCCTTCTTCAATACAGACTCTAAGGAATCAAGATGAGTTTTAATTTAATGATAACTGAATAAAAGCAGTGTAGAAAGGATTTGTCATAGAATTTGTTACTGTTTGAAGAAATACCTGTAACAACAGTCTTTAATACCTGTAATATATAGGTACATCAGATTTCCTGTAAATTGAGGTAAAATGTGTCAATTTCCTTATGCAGAGGAGTAAAATTGAATTTATTATCAGATAGTTGGTAGGATATATGAAGCCTTCCACTGTGATAGTCCTAAGAACATTCATAACAGTACCCATTTCTACTCAAGGAGAAACTTGTTTCCTTCAGTTATTTCCGTGCGACAAGCACTCTACTACAGCACATTTCAAGGAGACAGTTTGGGACCTGGCAGCTGGCATGGTGCTCGTAGTAAATCTGGCACATAATAGCACTGAGATCATTACTGCCAGTAAATCTCTCCATTGAAACTGGAAGCTGGAGAAGCTTTTGAACAGGTACCACAAGCCAAGTAAGGAGCAAAGAGGACTCAACCACAGGAAGGTGTCATGGGTGATCATGGGTGGTTGTACACCCATAATCATAAACAAATATCCGTTGTACTGCAAATGCCTGCAACAAAGACTGGAGATGGTTATTATAAAGAGTAGATCTCAGTAAGTGTTCTGCCACATGCCTGTTTACAGTATTTATAACAGATTTGATTTCATCTTTATTGTTTTCCCAGGATATATCATGAATGATTTAATTGCCTGTGATGATGAGTCCCTCTCAGTAGCTGTCTGCCTGATTTCAGCAAGTCTAATACTGGATGCAATTCATCCCATACTGGTCAGGCAACTGTTCCTTTAGTGTATGAATTTGTTACCATAAGGTTGCCATACCTCTCCTAACCATTTCATTTTTCTCAAAACAATTGATAATGTATTTCCAGGTATCTCACCAACTGCACTCCTGTAAGGGTGCAGAATCAGATTCCTGTTAGACTTCACATGAAATTTCATATTCTTCAAATACTCCATTTTCATGCCTGTTTGGATTGTGTCAGTACTCTGGTAGTATTGATAAGCAAATATAATTGTAATTTAGGCCTCCTCTCATCATTGATGCATGACAGATTTACAAGCATTAATAGGAGTTAGGATGTAAATCCCTCGCTCGACAACAGCAGAGAATAACCCCCTTCATATAGATTCTGATGACCTATGAACCAAGGGTCAAGTGGGCCATGCTACAAATTATCTGACAGCAACAGATGCCAAAGTCTTGGGAGGTGAAATAAATAACAAAAAAACCTCAGGACTGTGAAATGCTCGGTGCATTTTCACAAAGAAAAACCAATAGCAGCTATTCCTATAACTTCATGAATCAGTCAGTGATACAGCCACAAATTATAAAGACACAAAACAAAGATTCTTTCTTGCCTGGCAGCAAACTTCCTTCTTTCTCCAAAGATATACAAAAGCATCTCCAAAATAAATAGTCATTACAATTAATTACCTACTCAAACTGAGGGCTGCACAATAAATCTTTACAGTTTTCAAGTCCTTCTTCAGTATAAGGGAACATTTGGAGAGTCAAGCAGCAGAAACCATGACAGAAAGTATGTCAATTCTGCAAATAAATGATGTTTTCATAACTGAGATAATCAGATTAGTTCTCGACTCCTTTCCCTCAAATATTATACCTGTCCGACTCCATTGATTTCAATAGGTGTTTAATCTACACCACATCAGGACTATACCAGTCCTACATCAGCTGTAAATGGGTCTACACTAGTTGTAAGTTAGAGGAGGATCACACCCAGTGTAATAGTTCACAGGCCTTATGGTCTGTTTTCACATCTGCCTTCGTATTTTATTTTGAAGTCTCGTGTTATTACTTTTGTCTATTGTAGGTTTTTCTGTTGCCTCAGAGGTGTGCAAGGTCCTGTGCGTTCAGGGAGGTGACACAGGCCTGAACCGTGGGACTACATACCATCTCTGCTTTTATTTTCTAACCTCATTAAAAGCTTTTTAATTTTTTGAACTAGACATTATTTTTTCCCAGAGAGTAGAAAAAGTCCCAAGTCCTGCAAAGATTTTCACACTGGTGAAATGCTGCTGCTGAGCTGTCTGTGGCACAACACTTGACATTACAGGGAGCCCAAACAAACCTCCTGGGAGATTCTGGGCTGTGTTGGGGCAAGGGTGGAAAGGAAGAGAAGCATGGGCATAAATTCAGAAGCGGAGATTTTACATATGAGCACCCTTGCTGGGGTGAGGAATGTCACTAGAATCTGCATTTTACTCAGTATGACAGGAGCCATTTAAAATTTTACTTAGGTGGAATGACTTTATACAAGCTGAGTGGACTAGGCCCATGATTACCAGATTCATCGAGACATAGTAATGCTGCCTCATAATGGAGCACGAGGAACTGCAGTGTTTGTATCTATTCCATAATGTGTTGAAAAATTGAACATTCATGCAGATCAGGGCAGCATGATAAGATATTGAAAAAATGCAAGGCATCACTGGTTCTCATTTATTTAAAGATGATTCATTTGGCAGAAACTTTCTGTGAAAATGCAGATGGCAAAGGAGGGTCTAGGTCCTGAGGCACCAGCTAAGTAGTAAAACTCAGTACCATTTGTTGTTTGTGTCTAAACCCTTTTCTTTCTGCTTTCAAACCCCTGTGCAGGGACCCTGAACAATATGACCCCACTTAGACGTCCCTTCCTCTTAAACTACAGGTCTGCAATTCTGTTATTAACTCAGGTTTGGTTTCGAGACTGTTTTGTCAACCCCCAAACAAACACCTTTATGTCATTCTGTGTTAAATGCAAAGTTAATTAAAAGATCGTAATCATTGCTCCCTTTTTCCCATGGAACCCTTAAGACAAGAAGAGGTGATCTGTGCCTGCCCTTTGTGTAATTTATGCAGGTAACTGAGGGGATACCTATCTTGCCTGGGTATTGCTTAAAATCACAGTTCATCGGCTTGGATTATGAGCACAGCAGAGACACCCAGCTGGGATGGGGCAGAGGTATAAATGGATGAGCAGAATACACCATAGGGGAGGATAAGGGGGAAAAACAATGAGGATACAGGAGCAAACACTGTGATGGAAAACCCTTAGTGAGGTTTGGAAGAGAAAATGAGTGCATCTCGTTAAATCTGTTTGCAGACATCTATACAACAACTGAAGATGTCATCTTCCATTTCATTTTAGCCTTTTTGTTCTCGAGACCACCATCAGCCTTGTTTTCCCTGCAGATGCTCTTGAAAACAAGATGCCAGATCTCTAGGGGCTTTCTGTTTTAATGCAAAATTTACAGATAAACGAAGGACTGTAAAATATTTCGGTGGAAGGGAAATGAATAAATTACAGTGGCTCTGACCTGCTACTGTTTTTTGTTTGGTTTTGTTCAGAGATTAGTGGCAGGGGAAGCTGGAAATGGTTCTGTGCAGCCATTATATTTCATGTGAGATAACACACATTTAAAATTATGCCATCATCTTTCTTGTACTAATGTGGGGTTAATTGAAAGGCCCATTTTTCTTCTGTTTTTAAAAGGGATTTAAAAAGATCTGCACTGGGTTCACAGTGTTCTTGGAAACCTGAATGGCAGATTTCACTTTTCAGACTTCATGCATCCTGGGGTTGCCCTGGAAAATATGCTGGTAGTCCACATTGCATCTGAATCAACAGCAGGCTTTTATGTGACAGTAGAAAGTCTTCAAGCTGGAAGAGTATTTACAAAGGTGTTTCATATGTTGTGCATATTTACAGATACTGTGGAGAACGCCGCAGGAGTAGCTAGTGAATCACTGTCAGTTTTCTATGCAATAACATGGATGTTCAAAAACTGCTGGCCATGTTTGCTTAGCCAATTTTGGTACAACCTGAAACAATATTGCTTCCACATAGCTTGGCACAAACAGCCAATTCGTTGTGCAGACATAATGTATTTGACTCTTCCAAGGTTTTATGGAATGAAAAGTGTGAACACGAATTTGGTTCTTTCTTTATTTTCAAGGAAGGAAACAAATCTCGTGTCATTAAAACTGTACAGGTGTCCCTCTCCAAAGAAATCCCACTGGTATTTGAAGTGATCAGTAAAATTACCCCCGTTTTGAACAACTGAAAGAGTTCCTGGAATTGCATGTATGTCTCGTCTGACACAAACACTTGTTTTCTGTGGAATAAGATCCACCGACTTCTGTAGAATTTGAACCAAACCTTATATTCAGTACAGTGTAAATAGCATCAGCATCATACATCAGGACCCTATGCATTTTCAGTGACCCATGAAATTTATATTGGCAGCAGAGACTAAAAAAGTGGATAGGAAATAAAAATGTACCAGACAGTACCAGTTTATTGGGGTATAGGTTAGAAATGAGCCAACTTGGAGTTATCATCTAAATACCTATACATATGCATGAATATATGAACATACATTTATGCATTGACTAATAAACACATATATGAATGCATGTATATAAATAAACAAGTATGTGTTTATAAGAAAGCAGATGCATGTGTGGAAACAAAATATACTGAAAGGGAAATCAAAGTAACCCCTGTGCTATTTGGAATTAAGAAGAATCTAGGAAAAAGAAATCATGTATGTCCAAGGAAGAAATAAAAAGAACAGAAGAAATGGTTCTGTGCATACAGTAACAGGGAAAAAAAAAAAAAAAAAAAAAAAAAAAAAAAAAAAAAAAAAATTGATTTGAAAAAAAGAAAATAGAGGGTTTGAAGTGGAATCCAGGCCAAATTCAATTAGGTTGGTTCTTTTATTGAAATCCAGAGCAACTCCCTTAGTTTGGCTAAGAATAAAATTGAGTGGTTTAATAGCAGTTCAAGCCAGGAATGGAAACAATCTCTTTAAAAATAAAAAAAAGGAAAAAAAGATGGTAGAAGCAAAATTACTAGAATGTCAAGTCACATATTGGAATGAATCTATAGAAGGTTTGGTTCTCATTAGCACTGAAAACCAAAGAGTCATAGTGAACTAGCTGACTTAAAATTAGTCCTTTTCTGGCCAAAGGTCCTCCACTATGTAGAGTAGAGTATGAGTCAAGGTCAGGAGCCAACAATACCCTTCTTTGCAAGGACAGGTACAATGCAGAACACATTTAACAGAGCAAGCCTCTCCATCAGTGCCTCACACAGAGATGTTTCCTTTCTCTGCAGAGGGGCCAAGTGGTGCTGGAACTCAGGACTAAGAAGATAACCCAAGTGTGCAGGCTGACTTGGCTGCATGCAGCACCAACAGACGGGCAGGTCTTGCCTTAAAGGTATCTTGATCTACCTTCTGGTGCTTCTTAACGCATTTGTGCATGATGACAGAGTTATAACAGATAATGTACTCATCATATGCACTCCTACCGTCGGTATAGGCTGGGACTATGTGCTGTCCCTTGCGTACAGGTAAATATCAACTGTGACCTGGCAAGCAAATGCTAACATCTTGAGGCTTAGCAAACTGAAAATCCAATCCGGTTCTTTCATCTGATGTTAGTGAGAGCTTGATTTAACTCTCATTTAACCCACTCAAAACTTTTTAAAAGTATCATGCACATCAGTTGAAGAACTGCAAACCTTGAATGGATATCCTTTCCCATCAATTACAAATAAATTTAAGAAAAAATTTAAAAGTTAAAAATGTATTTTTAAAAATTCTCTTGGACATCCCATCATTACATTCACATAGCTTCCAACAACAGTTACTAACGTACCTACCTACAAGTGTGAGACCCACTTATAACACTTAAAGTGATGATTAATTTTGCTCATATTTGTAACATTTCTCTTTGCAACTTTGACATTTCATAAGATAAAGTGAAAGGTGTTTATTGCTTAATGAGTCTTGTTAAATAGATAAAATGTGAAGTAAAGGCTTAGGTCCTTTCATGTAACATAGATTCAGTTCAGACTGGTTTAGATCCAGTACGCTTAAATCTCCTATACACAGAGAAATATACATATGTTTATAAAGAGGCAAAACTTTCTGCCAGTGAAAAGCCTGCCAGAAACAAGTCAGTTCAGGCAAAGATACATGTGCATACTTTGCCTAGGAGAAATATTCTTGTCACATAAAAATCCCACCATTAATCAAAAATCACATTATAGCTTCTGGAATGAAGTTTCCTTTACTACTCTTTAATAATAAGCCTAAGATAAGATAAAATTGGTAATTGTACCTTCTCTTCTGATAGAAGATAATACTAAAGTGGTATAGAAATTTGAGTTACAAGAATATATTCACCCTGCTAATAGGCTTCCATTATGTAGTCTTTACTGATTTATTCATTACACATTTTCTCCACATATAGAAAAATTTAATTGAAAGTTACTTATTACATTGTTACAAAATGTTAACTAGAAAGTTTTCTTTAATCAAATGATCATTAATACTAGGAGAGCTAGTTTATTTCAATAGTGCATTTATCAGGAGCAAGAATAGCACAGGCATTACCAACAGCAGTTTTACAGCGCTGTTTATTATGTGAACACTTTCAGGGACTAAACAGATGTCGTTGCAGCTTGCTGGGCTAGCATAATACTTTATTTATATTTATGACTTTTCTTAATCAAAGTTTTAATGATATATGAAATGCAGGCAAGGTATCTAATACGGTGACTTCTTAAAGGAATGACATTACCAAGGATGGTAAGAGTTTGTGAAGTCAGATTCTGCCATGTGCATGTCCCACAGAAGTAGGTGGAAGACAAATGTTCACATAATCCTGGGCAGAAAAGCAATGTGACATCACATTCTCCAGCAAAGAAAGTAAGAGAGGGGAAAGTATGCTCGAAGCTGTAACTGTATCGAAGTCACTTTTGAATATTTTGCATTCCTTGAAGGTGAGTTTTTATACCTCTCTGGTATCACTGTATGCCCTAGCAATAACATCACCCATGCCCTTGGGACAACTGAGGGCTCTTCTTCTAACTGGACTGGTATCCCCTTTTATGAAGTTCTACACAAACAGAAAACAAAAAGCAATCTTCTGCCCTGAAGAGGTATAGGACAAGGTACAAGAGATACTCACAGGTGGACACACTAAAGCAAAGGAAAATCTCCAGGGAGGCAATGATGTAAGTGCACACAGCAGACAGTCCCATCCTGTTGTATGAAGCGTTGTTTTGAATGAATTTTAGCTTTTGACTGGATATCAAATTTATCAAAAAGCGAGTAGGATAGTCCCACTGCAAACCAGATTTAATTGTCTTCAGCCGGTCCACCACCCGTTGGCTCCCACTGCTGCCACTGAACATCTAAAGAAGGTAAGTACAAAGCTGCACTCTTGCATAGTTGCGACAGACTGACAGAACCAGCCCATCTATAGAGTAGATCTAGGCACCATCCTTGAGTTTTTAAGACATGTTTGCAAGTATTTCCTGTGTTTAACAATAACTGTGCTGTAAACATCTCTCATTTCTGATGGCACACTGCTCAAGCACTGCAGAAAACTGAGTCATTAGGTACTTTCATAAACTCTGTGGCTGGCAGAACCTAAACCTGACTCAGATTCAACAGTCAGTGTTTGTTTCCACGGTAAATTTGGTGAAAATCACAGAAGCATGGGAGTAGCTGGGAGCAGCTACTTGAAGTCTGGAGAAATACCTTGGGCAATTAAGGCACACAAATAAATGAGAAAAATTCTCACTGTAAATCCAGAGACATTGACCTACACGTTAATTTAAAATAAAGGTAGATCTCATGCCCTTGTTACTTCATATCAACCCTGAGATGAAGACATTGCTGTCCTTTAGTGATCTGAAATATATTTATGATATAATGATATGGACATGTGCATTGAAATCTCCAAGATTTCGATGGTCTATGAAACAGTCACTCTGGGTCACTTCCAGTTTGAGTTGTAGCTGAGCGGATGTTCACTGATGGTTGCAAAAGTCCAGTGGTAATTTTATAAAATGGTCTTTCACTAACTGTTACGTGAGCACAGTGACACCTGGGTGCCTTTCATCCCTGCAGCACGTTGCTGTCCCCAGCATCAGCCACAGCCATATGGAGCCATCACACTCCAACACCTGCACCCTTGGACTCCCATTTCTTGGTGTGTTCTATAACATCTCCAATGCACTCTGAAGTGGACAGACTAGTCTGATGGCAACACAGAAACACAGTGTAGAAGACTCCAGGCAATGTAGGATTCGGTAGCCTACTTAATCTGCTCCTGCACCCTCCTTCTAACCCCACAGAAACATGAGCGACTTTAGGGAGGATTTATAAAACCTATGCTAACACAAACTGGTTACTTACTTCTTTTTCCTTAAGTTCATCTTGAGCTCCGTGCAGTAAACAAACCTGAATGGTGGTTATTTTTGAAGTTGCTCATACTCTGTATGACTTGGCCTCTAGCCTGGAGCTCTGCTTTGCAACCAGCCCAAGGAATTACATAAGAAAACCACACATGCTCAGTGATGTTACCCAATATCTGCGGAGGGTTATAATAGTTTAGAGGAGCCAAATTCAGAATTGATGAGTAAGCGTTATTTAGGACGCAAAGCACTGCTCTGAGTTACACCCATCTGAAGCCAACGAGTCGGGTTGCTTGCAAGTCATGTTTTAAATGGTGCCCCTTCAGAGCAGAAGTTAGCCCAGGGAGGCTAAGCTAGAATAATTTAAAACTCTTTCCAAGCCCTTAAAGCCAAATTCTTCCTTGCCTTAGACCTCCGCTGATGTCAATAGGCATGTTGAGACTGTAAATCAGGCCAGAAGTTGGCCCTTGTTTGGTCCAATTACCCCATAATAAACTCCCTGAGGACTACTGCACTGATGTGTAATTTGCATCCTTTCTCCTCTGAAATGGTGTATTTATGTTTATAGATTGAGTTAGCAGTTCTAAGGGAGGGGAAAGGCTGCCTGAATCATTTACAAATGGGAAAATCCATATATTTGAAACTTGGTATGAAATATTTGCTTTTGAGCTGTAACCTTGTATACTAAGCTTCTGTCTAGAGTAAATATTTACAGCCAAGTTGCAACAAGTTCTAAGAATATGTGATTTTCTGAGTGGAAACACTGACACATAAGGGTGCGACTTTCTCCCAGTAAAATACCAAGTTAATTGTAGGTTTTGTAAACATTATCAAGTATAATCTTGAAATTAATTTTTAAATGTTCAGTAATGATTTTTAACCACGTATCAAGCAGATGGTTTTGTGTCTGATACCCAAGCTCTTAAACAGACAACTGTTTCCCTTTTAGTGACTTTGTCAGGCTTAGCTTGGGATTAATTTGACTGCAGGTGTCAGATAAGCACAGTATTTTAGCAGCACTACCGAGAACCAGGTGGACAAAATGCAGAAGCATGAAGGCACATTGGTCAAATCTTTGAAAGATTGATGGAAGTGAGTTATGCTGCATAAATATCTTTGTCTGTCCAGAAAAGCTAAACTTGCAAGTGGGGTGCAAGATATGCTGCAGCTATTATTTTACCATGTTCCCTGTTAGCATAGGTAACTGGTCAGACTTTTTTTAATCACAGTTTCTCTGTCAACATTAAATCTAGCAAGAAACCTTCATAAATCATGCAGTGACAGCTAGTGTGGTTGGCCAGTGCTAAACACAACTGGACTCTTCTTTTTAAGCCTTTGCTTCTTAGGTCGCCTGCGTCAGCAGTGCTCTTCAACAAACATCTGCAGTTCATCTTATCGTTTGAAGAAATATATGAGTTTCTCCATTGGTGTGGTTTTTTTAGCTTCAGCTTCTTGATTTGTTTGAACACCATCTGCTACATATAAAATTCAGAGAATTTGTGAAATGTGCATGCAGTGAGAAAATTTTAATTGTATTAACCTTTCTTTTTTGATCAAGATAACTTTTTGTATTCATCTTCTGACAAGTTAAGTAAAGCAAATAGACATGTCTAATGTACTACCCAGTTATTTAAGGTCTTCTATCTCTATAATATATTAATAGTTCAGGTACAAAACCAGAATCTGTTCCTTGTAGCACTGAAGAGTTATTTTAATGTAGTGTGAGTTCCACATCCAAAAATAGTTTAGCAGTAATAATCTCTTATGCAGAAGATTTGCTCTCATCACTCTGCACTTATGTGTGTATTATTTGCATCAAAACAAAAAGAAAAAAATGTAATTGTTCCTAGAATTAATCACAAGAAGACAAATAACTTTGTAAACGATCGACTCCAGCTCGCTGCCAGAAGCCCAGGCTGAGCTGAACGTCTGTCATGGCATGAGATTGCCACAGGGTGGTAGGAGTAGTGCGGTTCCACATCCACGCCAGCACAGAAAGAGGGGAAGAAAAACTTTTGAAAGGACGAAGGGGGAATCACTTTCCAGTTAGTCTAAACAGAGGTATCAAAAATAAGGTTTAGCTCATGGTAAATCCAGATGGTTAAACATTTGACCCATATCTAATCCCTCTGCCAAGCGTGCACCACCACCATCACTGCTGTCATAACACAGCACATGCACTTAAAATCACTTCAGTTCCAAGAAACAACACACGTTTTGGAGAAAATTAAATTTTAAAGCATGTTGCAGAAATAGAAAACATGGTCTTGACAACATGTTATGACTCCAGCTTTGAGAGGAGCCATATTATATATACTAAAAGAATTCCTTGGGACTGCGGCTTGCTGCTGTTCTATGCATTTTGTTATGATAATATCATACAAAACATAGAACAGTGCTTTGATGTTAAAAGAATATTTAGCTGAGACCTATTTATTGTACTTCATAATTTAATAAAATAAGGGGGGCTTTGTTCACAAGAGTAGAAACGAATCAGAAATAGAAATTCTGCCTCTCTTGTAAGTCCTGTGCATAGTACTGACGAGTCCTGTAGCATATAGATTATTGCTGGTGAAATATAAAGGGGAAGGACCAAGTGACACATATGCAAAGTAAATCCTTGGTTTGTGGCAATTGCGTTAAAGCCATTGATGTTCAGATTTACCTTCAGGAGAGGTTTACTTGAAACACGGGGGACTGCTCATTTATTTTAGAGACAATATCAGAGACACCTTGTTTTAAAAAAAAAAAAAAAAAAAAAAAAAAAGGACAAAATATTAATGTCGGAAACATAGCATGTGTTTTATATATATGATACATAACTTCCAAATACCTTCGTGTTTTATGTTGGGATGAATGTAGTTATGTCCAGCTCACAGACGAGGATATGAGAGGAATATTGGGCTCAAGACCTTCAGGGTATGGAATAAACTACATATTCAAAAATGGGCAAGGTTTATGTAGTATAGTATCATGTTTTAAACAGTTCATAAAAGAAGCCAAGTGACAACAGAACAGTGTGGATGATATAAAATAATGTAAACCTTCCTTCAAATATCAAGCAATTTTTTTTCTGCCTCAACTCACTTTCCACAATAGAGTGAGTGAAAAATCCATAGAGAATAAAACCAGTGATCCCTTTGAGCAAGGATACAAATTTACCTAGATATGTCAACCACACAGATTTATGGGACAAGGAGTTTTTCACCCTGAAGAAAGAAGCTTTCTTGTCAGTCATCTATAAAAAAGCTGAAAATAAAGCTCTCAGAGTTATTTTTATGTTTTAGGTATCGCAAGAAATTTCTGCTAGGTGTTGCTGGGGGTTTTTTTGTGGCTTTTTTTCTCTAAGCTTTCCATAGCCAAGGAATAGTTCTCTTCATGGATGTATAAGAAACACTTGTGTTGTGCTGCTATTAATGGTATGATTTGTTAGTGTACTTTTATGTATGGAGTGTCTGCATCTGGTAAGGTCTACAACTGTACCTCCTTGACAGTGCCAGATGTTGTGAAGATAAAATACCTCCTGTGCGAGGAACTGCTGGAATCAGGCTCCATGATAGGTGTTCTTAATACAGTTTAAAAAGGCATCTGTCTTTAAATAATTTCAACATCTTACTTTTCTATTTATTGTTTTGTCAGATCTTTCTTGTTACTGGGGAAATATTTTAGTGCCCCTACTAACCTGATTTTAAACTTGTGGCTTCGGTTTCTCCCAAGTTGTTGGTTGTTATTTGGGGGTTTTTTTAAATTCTGAAGCCACTGACCTAATGAAAGGAAGAAAAGGAAGAGAAAGTTAGTTGTGGGACTCAGCTGTTAATCAGATTGACCCAACCAAGAAGAAAAAAAAAAAAAAAAATGGTCAGCAGGTATTTTTAAACCAGGTTATCCACAAAAAAAAACCCAAAATAACGACTCTGAATTTAGCCAAGATTTGTTCAAAACACTGCAGTGGGGAGACAAGAGGGCTGGTGGAAGACATGAGAAGAGCCCTGCTTCCCTATCATACCCCATAACTCACTGCATTGTCGACCTCTTAAAATAGTAATGATAGTTGACCCTTATTAGTATTTCTGGGCAATATATGAGCTTGAGTTTCCTTGGGTGAAAGCTAATTCCTTAGACCACCCTTTAGACCACCATTCTATCTAGTTATAGTACATATTAATGTTATTCTTGGGTCATTTAACTTACTCTCAGTGAAGAGTGGAGAATGGTGCTAAGCTGTAAATCAGCTCTGTCCTGCAATGGATTCGTGCCATAACAGATCATCTCGAAAATTCCAGCCTTGCCTGACCATGGTAAAGAGATTATGGTATGTAAAAATTCTGCTAAACATAGCTTGTTTCATTTTCGTACTTCTCTGCTTGTCTGTCTAGCGAGGAAAGGTTAAGACCTGTTATGGTGGACAGTGCACTGAAAAGGAATATTGCTATAATAAAACCCCCAGGCTAAAACTTTTACCATATGTGGTTAAACTCTCCATCCTTTCTAAAGGTGAGCTGCAGCAGGCAGGAAATTATTAAACAAGGCCACTGATACTGTGCATAAAAATTATTTTTTTTAATCCTCAGGGAAAAAAAAATTAGTTCATAAATGTATTGTGCTTAAAAGGTATCCTCTGAGTGCCAGCGTTCACACCCCAAATGACAGTCTGAAATGTTCAGTGGCATTAGTCCATTTAACTAAATCCTGATTACTTGAGATGAATTCATTTAAAAAGCAAATGTAATACTCCCTCAGCAAATGTTTCAGTAACCGTTTCTCAAAATCATAAATATTTTTTTCCACACCGTTCTGGCAAACAAATAATGTTTACCTTTAGCTTCCTAGAAAAGATTTACAGATAAGTCCCTAGTCTGTTTTGCAGATGTGCCTTGGTGAATTTAACAGTAATATATACTGTCATCACGGTTGTCTTCAAATCTTTGAAATCACTTATGCCTTTTACAATACATATTTAATTGAATGTCTAGCTAGTAGATATGTATATGTATCTCACATTTGTGGGTGGGCATGTGTGTGCCTAATACATATATTTAGCACTTAAATATGGTACGATGAGTGATTGAGAAATGCCTAAGAGAGAGATATTTTATACATGCACATACAGTTTATAAATGTGTAATCTCCTGAAACGACCAGAGACAGAGGGGAAAGTGGAGAGACATCTGCAAATTAACAAATCATCTATCTTTGAGGTCATTCACAAATTAGTTTTGCAGAATAAGATAGAACAAAAACGTAATTCTGATGAGCATTTGTTCTGGCTATTTATCATATAAAATTGTGTAACAATATCAGACACAGGAATTTTTGCTTAGCTTATTCCTTATAGTATTACCATGATTTCACAACTTGGTGCAGATGTTTCATGCTGAATAATGCCCTTTGGTTGACATTTGTGCTCTTATTGTCGAACTTTTTAGTAGCTGTGATATTCCTGTATTCCATAGGAACGCTACAGAGGGGATGAGGGGAAGGTAAATATAAAACAAAACCTGGTTTAGAAAAGGGAACTTGAAAAATCTTTTCCCCTCATGCCTAAGTGGAGGATTCTCCACTTTTCATTTGCCATTTTTTAATAGCCACTTGTAATTTAAATTATTGCTCAATAACACCGGCTTTTTTGAGGAAACCTGAATATTCTTGGGATTTAGTTAGTCTTTGACAGTGTAAGCGTTTTCCTGCTGCAGTGAGGACAGCATGTCCCTCGATTAAGATATATACTAAAACCTATTTCACATTGTACGTTTATTGTTAATTTTATTGCTTGAATGGAGAAAGCAGTTGTATTTATACCTCAAAAGGCTATTGTTGTTAAATTAATTGAACTGTTTTGAAGTTCCTTTTTCTCTGGGATTATTTAAAAAGAAAATCGAAAGTCTCAAAAGAGAAATTTACTTATGAATTAAGGCTAAAGAAAATTTTATGTTAAGTAAAACACAAATTAATCTGCCACCACAAAATGAACCTTGTTCCAAAAAAAATCATACAATCAGTATATTGATTCCCTCAACGCATATTTTTCATTTATTGGGATTATAAGATTATGCCTGAGCCTGCAGGAAAAAAAAAAAAAAAAAAAAAAAAAAAAAAAAAAAACTTACTTTTATGCTGGCAAAATATTTTTTAAACTATGCCTTAATTTGGAATTAGTTACATTAATTCTAGATTTTTAATTCCTTTATATTCATGCTTGAAGCAGTATTACATTCTTATTTATATTTTAGACAATTATGAAAGAATTTTCAAGAATTTATACTATATTCTTTATAGAATATACAAAAAGATATCTACTGAAAGCATAGTATATAAGCATTTTAATCAAATTAATGATTTTTTCATTTGTAAGCCATGATAGATGTTTGTGGATGTGTTCCAGCATGAAACTTCAGTAGGCTTTGAATAAGTTTGTTAAGGATCAAATTGCCTACTGACCTAACTCCGCTGAAATCAGTGGAATTATTTCAGTGGAGAATTTGATTCTTCATCACTGTGTGCATTTTTCAAATGTGTAATAACTTTATGCATGCCCTTCATTTCCTTATGTATACAGAATAGATTGAAAAATTATATTTAACTCTGCTTTATAAAAAAAAAAAAAAAAAAAAAGGGGGGGAAAAAAAGGAAAGAAAAATCTTGTTTCTACTATTTTCCGAGGTTTTGGGGCCAGTTCGTATAAGACAAAATCCCCAGGAGGCTCAGTGCATATTCACTCTTAGGCCAGCATATCCAATACACCCTTTAGTCTTAGATTAAGGAATTAAAGCACTGCAAATGAATTTCACATCCAAAATCATTCAATTTGTCCCCTTTGTCTTCTAGAATCCTAAGCATATGGGACCATACTAAGTATAGCAAAAATAGCTGCTGCTATAATCATAATTAGAACCTATTAGCCCTTCCTAGGTGCAAAACCCCAGTGATGAGAGCACAGCACAAGAACCTAAATAGAAGAGGATTTTAAATCTCTGTAGTACAGGATTGTTATTGCTGCCCTTGCAGGTTCACCAAATGCACAGTGAGTGAGAGGGAATTGCTGGGCTTGGGAACCAGATCCTATGTGCCTTTCCCATACACACAAAGATGTACAGACTGAGATCTTTTTTACCTCCTTGATGAGGCATTTCTTCTTGTCCAAATATACCTTCTGTAAAAACCTGCTATATGTTCTTAAATATTTGGAAAATATTTATTAATTTTGCTAATAAACATTATTCATTTTTAATAGCTTAGGTATTAAAATCTGTTTATCAGGATGCTGGAAACATTTTTTATTTTTCTTGGTCATACAGTGGGCAGCAGCTGTTTTACATAGGCTGGAACAGCCATTGAGTGACCAAATTACTGTCTAAAATTTTTGCTGAATTATTTTGGTGGATTCATCTTTGATAATACATACAGCTTGTATGTAGATTTTAGCCTCTCTTCTGTAATATATATAAATTACAGATCTAAAGGATGTTGTCAATAAAAAAAACCCCAAACAAACAGAAATCTGACATGCAATTCTGACATGCAGCTTTTCTGCCCAATGGTATTTTGGAAAATGTCTGCTTTTAGCTCTGGAGTGAAAAAATATGTGTATTTACATTAGCGAGCCACAAGTCACAGTTTCAAAAGCAGAGATTCTAAATTGTGCATGAAAAATCAGCATGGACTTCTATTTCTGCATGGAAAAATATGCCTCTTTATACAGGCAGCTTTGTATCAAGCGTAATTCACTTCGGCAGCACGTGGGCTGCCTGAGCACCAGCAGCGATGCGAGCGCCTTGAGATGGACTGTGTGCATGGCCAGGCGTTGAGCGGGGGAAGTGAATTAGATCCCAGCCTAACGGGGTCATGCAGCCCAGCAATACAGCACAAGCCTGGGGCCGAGTTCAGCCGTCACCGCATCCCCAGAAACAAAGGTCCCATACGCCCCGTACGCGGGGGCGCATGGACCCCCGTCCCCCCAGCACAAGTTGCAGGGCGTAACGCAGGGCAGCGCTGACAACAAGCGGGGACCTTCCAGCTCCCCCCTCGACCCGGTTGGGCTGCAGCCACCGTGCAGCAAAGAACAATCACATCTCCCTGCCCAGGCTCAAACATTTGACCATTGCAAGTAGTTCTCAAAAATCTGAGGCTGTCATTTTGTTCAGGGCTTCACGTTATCCCTATTGACTTCAAGCATAAAATCAGGTGAGAGCCAGAGACAGCTCATAAAAGTGAAGTCACGTGTGGTAAGAAGAGTATAGATATCATAACCTATGTGTGAAGGAAAAGGGAACGAGGTTATGATCATTGTCTGAGGAGATCTGTTCAAACAATGTAATAGAAAGATGGCCCCTTTAAATAAACATTAAACTTTTGCTAGAGGGTTACAATTTACAATTCCAGCATGATCTTTTGAGGTGGTGTGAATACATTTAATATAAAGATGTCTATACAGCTTCCCAAATGCAAGGCATATCTTGCACTACAAGCTCTGCAACTACTTTTTTTTTTAATCAATAGCTCATAAGTATTCATTGAAAGAAAGATATGCTGGTATTCTGCCTCTAAAACTTATGGGAGAATTGCCACAACCGTATTAAAATCAACATTTACCTTTGAGCCTTTTCTTGAAAATGACAAAATAACAGGAGTTTTAAAGGAATTTTTAATTTATTACAAGAGAAGAGTTTAGATATATGCTATATACTCTGCTACCATATTTTCCACATAATTAACCCAGTGAAATCTGTTAAGAAAGCAAAGCAAAACTGTGATTCTACAGCCAGGTCCATCCCATGCATATGCAAAGGAGATGAGGGAAACTTTACCTCCAAGTCTTCCCTTTGCAAAGAGCTGCCTAGCCCCAACCCTCACCCACAGCCTGCTGCCTCTCCCTCAGCCAGCCCCTGCCCCTGCCACGCACTTTCTATGGGTTTGCTGAGGATTCAGGTTAGCTGGTCACCCAGTTTTTCAAAGAACAATATTTTTTTAAAGGTGCAAGGTTTTCTTTCTGTGTGTGGAAACATTTTGATTACCACTAGAGAAACGACTACTCAAAGCCTAGATATAATTAAAAGATTGGGTGTATTTTTAGATACACTGACTGGTCTACATGTCTGAATATGAAAACATGTCATCTTCATTGGGATTTATTTTGCAGTTAAAATAATGCGCAACATTTTCTCCAGAGTCATCTCTGCTTAATTTATTGCCTGCAAAATAGATTAATTTCATTCCCAATTTTTAATAATATATTGCATGAGTAAAAAAAAAAAAATGGGGATACTGAAAGAGCAAAATAACTGACATGTTGCATACAGACCTGGATACCACGTTTTGAAACCATGTACAGACTTAGACGATCATGCTGTATTAAACTCAGTAATTCACAATTCATACATATCTCTCCAGATACAAAAGTTATTACAGCACCTATTTTTTCATAAAAAGATATGAAGGTAAATGGAGATGGAAGGCCAAAATTGTTAAAGGAATTATGGGAATTGACTGATCCTTTCTTGGCAGTATCGGCTGAGGAAGAAAAGTGTCATCCACCCAGAATGAAATCCTCAAGACTAATTTTCCAGTACTTGGGGATGTTTTTTTCCCCCATTGCTAAACATCAGCTCAGTATCACATACAAAACAGGCCTCATCAGCACGATGAAAGCCCCATCTTAGAGTAACCTACCCATGATGAAGAGTCTGTGTAAGACCCCTGTTCACCTCCCTGTATCCAGAGATACTGAATTACTTAAGCAAAACAGACCCACATGGGAATAAATTGGTGGGCAAAGACCTGCCCCAGCCTTTGGGCTCAAAATCTTCCCCAGGAACAAAGCCCAGAGGTCCATGTCCCCTGGGGAGAGGAGGGGATTGAGGTCTCCCTTCCCTGACTCCACATTTGGGCTAGTGAGTAAAAAAATATGACTTGACAAGTCCTCTGTTTCTTCCTTATTTATTTCTTCTTTTTTCTCCCCCAATTCACTCAAAAATCTCCAACCACACAATTCAAAATATTTCAATTTTAATTTTGAAGTCATTGAAAGATAACCAAAATGGATTTTTTGGCTAATGTCCTCCTTTCAAAACCAGTTCATTCTGATCTATTCAAGGCTGCCTAGCACATTACTGGGCAGCTCTTCTAGTATTGAACAAAATAATTTGTAGGCAGTTTTTAGCCTTGCCCCATACTTGACCAAGCAGCATGTCCTCCCAGGTGCTAAACTTTCTGCTGACTAACTCAATTGTCTGGTGTGATGGATTTTTTTCACTGCTTCAGAGCACTGTTACTATGAAAAGTGTCAGCTATGTCCCTTGTAACTTCAGATATCAGAAGTGATCTCTGAAGGTGACTCATGCCAACAAGTGTGTTCTAGAGAGACACTCATTTGGCAGCACTGTATCACCAATTAGACCAGGAAATTTTGCCTCAGTTTCATACTGTTTTCCATATCACTCTGTGCAGTTCATTGCAAAGGAGTGTCTTCACACACTGGATATTCTCCATGTAGCTGCATTGTCCAAATAATTTGTTATTTGAATGATATATTTCCCCAATGGAATAAAATGAAAATATACAGCACCACAGTAATTGACATAGTCCAGGATTTTGCTGCATTGTCACGTATTATAACTATATAGTCCTATGCTGCTCATGCAACTTATTCTAACATTAGGATTTTTTTTAAAAAAATAATAGAGGGAAAAAAATAATGTGTATTATCCATTTTCCTGGTTAAAGCAGGGGCTTGGGGACTTCAAGAGCTGGCTATGAGCTGGGCTGATCTGCACATGTGGCATATTTTGGCTCGGTGCACCTGGTAACCACCATCTGTTTTATTTAACTACATAGTAAGGATTTGGTTAAACCGAAGAAAACAAAATCCTGATGTGCATTATGGGTTCTGCTTTTGGTTTGTTTGTTTCTTTACAGGTTTGAACCAAACTTGCAGGAAGTGATTATGTTCTAATAGATGAGTTTTGGAGTAGGTTTTGGAGGGATTTGCAGAAATCTTTTAAGTGTGAATGTGATGTTGGCCACAAAATTCAGGCATGGCTCTGGATTTAAATTTTCCCAAAAGATGGGAGGTAGGCTAATGGTTTGGGTCTGTATCTCATTCAAGCTGAGCATGATTCAAGCTCCTTGTAACAGATGACTCCTTCCTCCTGAATTTCAGCAGCAGGCTTTTGTACATCTACTGTGGGTCTCCTGAATCAAACTCAACTTGAATCATGGTTTAATAAAGACAAATGTCCTCTAGTAGCTGAGGTGTGGCCATCAAATGTGGTTGTGTATTTGCACATTATCACTGAAGATCTGACTTCATGACCAACGTACAGACCTAACACACTCTCTTCTTTCATGTAGAGTTTTCTCTAGAATCTGTAAGACTATGTGATTTACATACCCGGGAGAGTGTGGTCATCTACAAAATGATTGTAACATTTCCTTCCTTTTATTCATTCCCACCTCTTTTTTGAAACCAGAATCCTTAAAACTCTTTTTTTCAGACTGACAAAGCTCTTAAATCTGCAAAACCAGAGCTCTTTATTCCTGGCCACTTAATGTGAGTATACCCTAACCTCATTTGCGCTCTTTTAATATTTCTTGGTTTTTACAAGTATATTGGTCAGAAACCGTCAGGTTAGCCGAAGCATAAAGACTGACATTTACTCACAAACAAATCTACCAGGAGTAGACAACACTGCAAAACTCCCTTTGGGGTGCGTGGAGAAACCACTGTCAGGAATGTGCCATCCCCAGTGCCACCAACTCTTCAGCTCCCTACCTGAAATGGCTGCTGCCACATGTGCTGATTGCTTTAATTTTTGTTTTGGGTTTTTTTAACTTGTCTGCAAAAAGCAGAACACAGGTGCCTGACCTCTCGTGAGCCGCAGAAGGGTTGGGAAGTAGGGGAATGGCACCCTGCGCCTGGCACAGGCTCAGACCAGCAGCACAGAAGCAAACATCTCCTTTAGCACATTAGCTGCCCTATGAGTCAGGTAGTCCAGCCAGCAGCCTATTCCCATAATTGTTTGTCCTCTGTAATTAATTAAAGATGAACTGGCAAATAAACCCCACACTCCCAAGTTTTCAATACGTTCAGCATCCAGAGCTGGCAACTATTCTCCACCAGCTCCCTAATAAATACCATCCATAGGAGGTTTTGTGCGTAATTTCTGTGTAGACTCAGCTCCGGCTGTACTTGCAATACAGTTTCCAGCTGTTTGGCTCCAATTTGTGCCACGAGCAAAAACTATTTATGAAGCTTCAGCAGCAGTTTATAAATAGTCACATGATAAACAGTGGGTTGTGCTGTGTGCAAGAAAATTCAGCAGAGATGTCGCCACAGAGTATATCATTGCTTATTAGGAGCTAAAAGGGGCCTCAGAAATGTTTCCCAGTGTGGCAGCTTTCTGCAGATCGGTACCCTCCTGAGCAGGCAGGACCTCCCTGCTGGGCGTCCCAGAGCCTGGGGTGGTACCGGGGCTGCCATGGGATGTGCACAAGGAGGAAAACCCGCATCCCATGGCCATGGGGTGCCAGTCACTGTGGCCACAGGGGTTGCCCCAACGTGCCGGCAGAGAATCCCCGCACCCCTGCCACCCAGTCCCACCCCAGACCTGGAGGGGCCACCTCCATCCCGGTTCATTTGAGGAGTACGTAGCCTGTCCCACGCTGAGCTCATCCTGAGGGTGTCAAGAGGTTTCCTTCCTCTGCAGCACCAGCTGTCTAAGGGACACTGAATTTAGACCACAAAATCTCTTCTTTTTTTTTTTTTTTCTTTTTGCATAGGCCAGCAAACAGCCATCATCTGGGAACAATGAGAGCTGTCAGGACGGGGGAAGGGAACCGGACAAACTACGAGCGCAGGCTCAAGAGACGATGGAAAGAAAGGAAACTCCTCAGGAAAATTTTGCCCTGGAAAAAAAACAAACTTCATTAGCTGAAAATGAATGCTCAGCCTATTGAGATGTGCCCTGTGCCCAGAGAGCAGCGTAGCAGGGACAGGTGACCTGTTTTCCTTGGAGAGGAGGAAGAGGTTACCCTCTATCAATTCCACCCTTCCTCTATCAGTTTATCTATTAGCTTCTACAGCCTGTGGAGGAAGCAGCCAGTAATGGAGCGAATCATTCACAATGAATAAATCATCTGACTAATTTAGATTGTTTTTCTGTTCGTGGCTCTTCCATGAACAGATCACCATTTCCCCAAATTTATTCATTATTTAGATTTATCTTGCAGTTTTGGGGTCCTTTTTTTTTTCCCCCTACATTTTTCACTCCTGCAAGTTAGCAAAAAAGCTATTAGCTTGGTTATGACCAGACAGATGAGTTGTGTGAGGCTGTTCCTAGCCCCAGACAGGATGAGCTCAGCATGGCTGTTGCAGATATTTGCATCAATAAACAGGAAGAAAAATCAAATTCTGTAAACTGTTAAAGCCAGCAGAGCCCAAAATTTAGTTTCTACAAATGCACGTGTCCTTCAGGGCAGAGCCTCCTAACATCTCTGTAACACGAAGACCCACAGTGCCAGCACCACTGAAAGAAAAATATAAGGTTGTCAAGATTAGTGTAAGATTTTTTTGCTTCATGTATGGATTTTAAAGCCAGAAGGAATCATTAGATCATCTGGTCCAACATCCAGCACATAAACTTTCATCCAGTCTCTCCTGTATTGAGCCTGATGACTTGTATTTACCCAAAGCATATCTGAATCAATCTAGATCATATTCTGGCTAGCAACCCCCTCAATGATCAACATATGTGGGGTGATGTCACCTAGAGGATCGCTTGGCTTTAGCTCTTGTTAAAATGATGGTAAGAGCAATGGAGAGCTGCAGTGCTGGATTCAGGCAAGGTCTGTAGGACTCACACCCCATGGTCAGTGCCAGATTTGGGAAGCTCGGTGCGAACTGCAGCAGCTGCCTGCTGGCATAGGTCAAGGGTGCGGAAGAGGAGGGACCACGGGGCTGAGAGCTGTGGTGGGACTGGGGAGGTTGTCTTCTCTTTCCCCAGCAGAGCAAACCAATGGAGCAAAACCCCAGTGGCTTCAGGCCTTGGTACATGCTCATATTTCTTTCAACTTGCATGTATATGTTTATGTTTCTCTTGCTTGTTCTACTTGAGAGCGCTGCACCCTTTCATGAAGATTTGATGTACACAAAAGAACAAGCCAGGAAACAAACAGGCAGCAAATACCATCTAAACTAAAGCACCACCTGCAGCACAAAAATACCAGGCAACTCCCACACACATCTTCCCCCACCCACCACATCAATGGGGAGGTTCAGTGGCAGAGCACAGTGCTCGTTCCGTTAGCAAGCCCCAACACCTAGGTGTTGGGCAGAGAAAATTCCTGACTCCATAGAAAATAGGGAAAAGCTTCCATCCTTGCACCACAGGAGCTCCAGCTCAAGTGCTTCCCCAGCAGTCTCTGCCAAGAGAACTAAGAAAAGAAACAGTATCCCGCCATGCCAGATCTCAACCTAAGCAGTATTAATGAGTCAAATTTGACATGCAAGGTAATTGCAAGCTGATGCAAGCTGCAACTGAGTGGTGCAATTCTTCTCTCTATGTAGAGCTGCCCAAGGTGCACTCACTCTCCTCCTGCTCAGCTGCCACTAGCTGCAAGTGAAGCCCCTCCTAAAAGCTCTCTATTTCCTCACCAGTCTGGGCTCAAAATGTCATCACTGTGAGAAATGGCTACAAGATTCCAAGTAGTCAGAAGCTGGGCTCCTCCTGCCGAGTTCTGAGGAACTGGCCCATGGCCAGGTAATACTCAAACGTAGACATGATCCTTCTTTCTCTCTCCTCAAACTACCAACAAATTAAGTGTCCAGTGTATTCACCTGACCAAGAGGTTTAATATCGTTACAGCAAGGCCATACAGTCTTCTGAGCAGTACCCTTCCTCCCAGCCTCGTCCTAGTCTGTAATGTAAGGCTGCAGCCAGCCGCTAACATTTTCTATCTGAGTGTAAATCAGGGCTCAAAGATGCAACTTAGATGGAAGCAATAGTGGATGTCGATCAAAACAAAGGCAGAAAAGGAGATTTAAAACTACTCTATTTTACACTACTAATTGCAGCAACATCTTAGGCGAGGTAATGGAAACCATGTGTAGCTGTGCCACCTGCGGTGTGACCAGCCGCTGCTGCCCCAGCTGCAGAACACATTTACCTCTGTGCACCTGAGGGTGCAAATGGGGATATTTTGGAATAGTAGTATGCCATTTGTCCTGCGCTGAAATAAGGGGGGGGG